>NC_090202.1:23943750-24253125 GCF_033026475.1 Channa argus
AAATTTTTTATTGACCCTTAAATGCTTGGCCTCTTTCCATTGCTTGGCTGTAGTCATTAACCTCTGTCTTTTTACCTTCCCTTGCCTGTTCTTTCTTTCCCTCTTTATTTGTGGATGGAGACAATTTATTAGCTCTAATTAATAATCAAGCCTGCTCCCCTCTTTATAGGCTCACAGTTCATCATGTTGCCATTGAGAGCTCCAAATGTGATACCCCTTTCTCCCCTTACTGTATGCCCATCTCTCCCTTCTTGTGATTTTTTTTTTTCTTAAACCCCCTCTCTTAACCCACCCAGCCTTTATCTGCATTGTCGTCTCCTTTTTTTTTCTCTGTATATAATTGAAGGTTTATTTGTACAACCGTTCAAACCTGACAGTTTGCAGGCTGGATTGTTGCTGTAATTTCATAGCTACATCTGCAGATTATTCTCTGTTTGCAGCTTGTCTTAGAAGACCTTCAAAGTCCCGATTGCATTTGTTACAGTGTTATATTGTCAGAGTAAAGGAAACAGGCGGTCCTTCTAAGTGGTCTTAACACCCTTATGGAACTGCGTGTGTCTGCATGTATGGACATGTGTCAGACCTTGGATAACTCTCTCCCTCTACTTTTTTTCACCCAACCTCAACAATTATCCAGATCTCCCCACGGTCACCGCCAACCCCCTCCCCACTCAAGCACACCACAGCAGTTGTGATCCTGTCAGTTTGCCACTGGCGGGGGGAGGTTATACAGGTTTTGTGATGTTGACAGAAGATGATGGCGTTCCCACAGTAATACCTAGTCTCTGTTTACACTGCCAGAATGGGCAGCTTGTTTGTGGCTATTCTTGGCTCAGTGGCAGCCTGCCGTTTTGTGGAGGAGGACTGATGTTTTTCCTGTGGCTGCTTCCTCTGGAAGGCTGGCTCTCCATGGCCACGTCAGCACAACCAATGCTTCAGTTGACTCGGAGAGGGGAGGGAGAGGGGGATGTGGCCTTTTCTATCTGATCTCTGTCAGCACTCATGCATCAGTCTGATGTAAAAGAGTGGGTGTTTTTGTCCCCACCATTCTCCACCCTACCTCTCTTCTCTCTTTTTTCTCCCTCTTAGATGTGTGTGGCTCCGTCATCCTACCTCCCTCACTCTGTGCTTTCTGCAGGTCTTCTTCTCCCTATGCTCTCCAAGTCAGTACACACAAAAGCTTTCACTGTAAACAGACAACAAGCTGCATATAGTATGTTTTTTCCTGTTAGTCAGCAACAATAACTTACATAATCGGACATCAAGCAGGTGCACAGTGGCACCTGTCATAAGCATGGCTTAATTTATCAGTCTTAAGTGAGTGGAGTTAACAGTACACACATTGAACTCCCACTCCAAAGATATTGTAATCTGAAATCAATAAGGCTGAGCCAGTTGTGACTGCCTTCATTCCAGCTGAGTTTGTCCTCACACATGTGCTGTTAGGTGAGAAAATGACTCGCTGCCTATTTTGCCCTTTCTATTTGTAATACAAGAGGCCTAGCTGTCATTTGTCTTTTTTAAATGAAGTTTATTAGGAGGTAAACTAATACCATAGGTTTCCCGTTACCACCACACGGGAGCTGCAAAAGTAGCGAGAAGGTAACATCAGAAAATTAGTAATGATCATAGAAGAAGTTGACTTGGTTGAAAAGTGAGAAACGTCCTTGTTTATACCTGGAACATGATGTGTTTTTGTAGTTATACTGTTAATATGGTCATAGCATGGTTAAAGCATGACGATCTGGGCCATAGCATGGCATACTGTTATGTGCTCAGTGCTAGAAAAATGGTAGCATTAACGCATATTGAGATAAGCTCATTCATCTGTACTCTATATGTCCTTATTGTCCAAAAATAGGTAAAAACGCATCAGCCAGACACACCGCTCCGCTGGGTGACATGCTTCTTCATTTTAAACTGCACTGTTGACAGATTGCTGTAACATTTTACAGTGGCCTGAAGCTTAGCAAGAGTCAAATGCTGCAAATTGACAGATGTAAAAAGGATTATAGCGATTCTGAGCATTTGGAACAACATTTTTTACCGATCTTTACACCATGCATTTTGGAATGAAGAAGCTGTTACTCAGTGGGGTGGTTTGTCATTTTTGGACAACATCTGAGGTCTACAGCACAGACGAGGAAGGAAATACAGATTAAAAAGTGACGGACATTATGCACGAACCATTCATTGTCGCTTTTGATGTGTGTATTGGAATTGTTGAAAATATGATCCGTTTAGAAAATGAAAACGTTATCCTTTTAATACAGTGTATAAGCCTCTGTCATGGACCCTTTACACTGCATTACGACTCATTTGTTAGTGCTTTCTGTCTGCTTGCACCAACTTTGACAAAATGAAGGACATGTCTTTGTCAAGTAGGCTGCAGGGAGGTCAGTGTGTATGTTTTTATTTAATTTTTCCTCTTTCCTTTCTTGCTTGATGTCTGGCGTTGGGTCTCGAGTGATTATGTCTTATGTTTGCATAAAGACCAAACTTGGCACAGAGGTCTCACGCTCGCGCTCTCTCTCTCTCGCTCGCTGGCTGGCTGGCTTTTTGCTGAGTTGTCATTTCTGTGAGCTGATGTAAGCTTTTGCACTGGCCTGTACAAGAGAGCCATGCAGCAAATGTTGTTGTTTCTCAGCACTTTCTTGCTTTTTTTCAGTATTTTACAATGTATGTATTTCTGTGGCTTTTCTCTTTTAATTGAATAGTCAATAAAATGGAACTGGTTAGAAAGTTAAATTCACTTTGTGTAGTTTTTCCTGTTTGGGAACAAGGGTTTGAGATTGGCTCCAGTGAAACCGGATCTAAAATTTTAATGTCATAGTTGAAAAATGCAAGAGTTATTACGGTAATCATGCATTTTGGAAGTAAAAGGTGACTTAAGGGTGGGAATTATGACACGGCGACACCAAAGATGAGCAACTGTACTGTCAGAATTGTAAAAAATAGTTTGTACTAAGTTACTTTTTAAGCAACTACTATGTTGATCTTATATGAGGTTATTGAAAAACTACAGGCAATTTTTAAGTCTTGGTGTGAGCTTTCAAAGGAAATCTGTTTATCCATCTGTGCCTTTCAGTGAGGAACCTCTTGCCACAAAAACTGAGTTTGGTTATTATAATTGTTAGCTGTTGCAATGCTCTTAAAGTGTTTCACACAGATGAAACAGCTGCTTGCCCTGAGAGAAAGTGTTTGATCTAGTTCATTCATTTATTTTTACAGGTCCTGCTCAGGTTCCCATGATGTCTCCAAATGGTTCAGTGCCTCCAATCTATGTGCCTCCTGGATACGTTTCACAGGTATTCATTTGTGTTTCTGCAGTCTCTGGTTTTCATTGGCATCTTGTTGAACTTAAGAGTAGCTTTGATATCTGCTTCATGCTCTTGTTTTTTTCCTCTCAGATCATAGAAGAGAACGGAGTGCGGCGGGTTCTGGTTTTACCTCAGCAACCAGAGTTCCACCCAGGGGGCCATTCCCCACTCCACCACCCTCCACCCCCACCCCATGCCCACCTGCCTGCCTTTATTCCACACCCTGCCATGATGCCCCCACCACCCCATCTGTATACAGGCATGGCAGGCGGTGTGGGCGACATGAGCTCTCAGTACATCTCCCAGTACCATCCGGCTCATATCTACTCAGAGCAGGGTGAGTTGGATCCGGCAGTGTCTGGTTTGTATTATTATATTAAGATGTTATTTATTTGTTCTCAGTGCATTATTCCTACAGTCTAGTTAAACACTCAAGGCTTGAGGCAAACTGTCTTTCAGTATTTCAGTCTTTGCTGGTTTACTTCATACTGCACTTGTTTATACTTTTCTTTATACTTCCTCCTCTTAGTGACCTTTGAGTTTTCCAGAATGCTTCTCTTGTAACCAGTCAAGACATTTTTGTTTTCACATCTTTGTCATTACAACCTCACAAATTCTGCCTTTTTCCCTTCAGTCTCTGCAGATTCTCACTCCCAACATGGACGCCCACCATATGGTCACAGAGATGACAGAACTAGCAAAACATATGAGCGTCTGCAAAAGAAACTGAAGGAGCGTCAGGGAGGTGCAGGAGGAGGGCAGATGAAAGACAGCCCTCCGCCTTCGCCGCAGAAGACTTGTAACAGCCCTCTGACAGTGGACATTCATAATGGTGTTGGAGGGAAAGGGCTGGAGGCAGAGCGGGGCCAGCTCAGCAGTGCTATGGCTGGCCCTGGCAAGCAGACAGGCAGAGGAAACAATGGAGATCTGGGAGGTAAGCAGGTTAGAGGGTAGAGTCTGGGCGAAATGTACAGTTGGGCTGATACACAGGATCTTCTTGATGTTAGGAGTATATTGTGTTCAGGTGCTGAGAATAGTACCTCATTAGCAGCAGCAGCTGGTGGCAGTGAGGGATCAGCAGAACGACATTATTCTTGATTATTCTCTGACTGCTCATTAATCATGGAGTTTAACATTGCTACTTGGCGACACCAGAGCATAATTAAGGAATACTGTCAATTTTGAAAATGGAGGGGAAATTTTTCCCCTTATGACCTCAGCTTTGTAGGAAACTGGGGACGCAGAAATATGAGCAATGTACCACTTAAATAAAATGAGGTGTGTAAAATGTTATGTAGAAAAAAAAGGGTTTATGTATTTGCATTCTGTTAGACGTAAGCATACAAGCATTCATATGTGCACACTTAGAACAGTACACTAATCAGCCACAACATTAATACCACCTTGTAGTTTAATGTTGTTGTTGTGTACGGATCACCATGGGAAATGATTTAATGCTGGCCCTGATTGACAGGTGTCAGAATTCAGAGTGCATCACAGCTTGCATCATGGTGTTAGTGATGCGGTTGATCAATGTAGTTTGGGTTTATAGTTTGGAAATTTGGAAATCTGCATGATTGGCTCCACCTCGTGATTACAAAATTTCTATTAGCTGCAGTGTATATGACTCAGGTGTCTCCAGGCTTCATGTTAAGTCATGTCGTGTTGTGCTGGAGATGCACTGAAATGCGGTTTCTTGTAAAGATGGTCCATTACTAGTCTTTCCAAGGAGTGCACAACATGATATTGAGGAATGTTACAATGGCATAAAGATATAACACGACATACAAATCCAGCAGAAACAATTACAACAGAAAATAGATTGCTATTACCAGTTGTGTTTTTTTTAATACATATTTGCTTTTATTTCTGTCCTCAGAGCTAGATGAGGAATCCCGGGCCCTTCAAGCACTGTTGAGTACCATCAGTAAACCAGTGGTTAGTATTCACTTTGGTTACTTCTTTTGTTTCTTTTATCTAATTAATATAATTTGCATGTTTGTCTGTGACTCAATTAGCACTGTGTTAATGAAAACTTGTAATGATGCAAATGTGTTGCGTCATTAAACTCTATATTAACATCCATGATGAATGCTTGCTGACATCTTGCAAATGGAGTCATGTCTGCTGACTAGCATCCATGTGAGGATTTCTATTCTCAGTTGCTTCAAATGTGTGTTCTAGCAGTTAGTAAAAGGTCTGTGCTTGGATTTGAAAGAAAGGATTTTTAACAAAATACTAAAAAGGCATCCTCTCACATTTTTTTTTGTAGGCTATGGTTTCTTCTGTCCCAAAATATTACATATAAAATATATAAAATTAGAAGTATAGGGTGTAGAAGGCACCATTAAAAGTCATGGTTTAATGGTGTTAGGTCCACAGCAGTATTTGAGATAAATAATGAGAAGTTCTGTTTTACTAGTAGAACTACAAATAGAATTTTCTTGACCTCATATAAAATGGGATTTGTCATAAACTGTAACTAAGGTCTCCGTGTAAAAGTAGCAAAACAAATCTACTGGAGAAATGATGTATAAGGTCAATACAAGGGAAGTGTTTTTTTTTTTTTCCACGTTTGCTGCCACAAAGGTTTGTTAAAAGACTGAGAATCAAATGGGAAGTGAAGTACTAAGGTGGGAGGAGGTGGTGCAGTCTTGACCTCATTGAGTTTATCCTCACATGAAACCCCCTCCTGCTGTGTAGCTCAGGATATTTTTATGCCGTTCTCAAAACAGAATGAAAAATACTAGGGTTGCACATTGCATCCCTGCCAAGTGCTGAAAAACCTTTTCTTGCGGTTCTTTTCTCACTTTACCTATAGCATGCTGTGTGACTTTTCTATGTTTTGGATTTTTAAAAGAAGAACAATTTTGTCGTCCTAAAATTTGGCACAGTACTGATTAACAGAACTCGTTGGGCTCTGTGAGATTTGGCAGGTTTTCTTGGTTACAAGAGTAAACTCCTGGTTTGATGGTGTTATGTAGTCTGGTTGTGTAGTGACCTATGAAACTTCCAAATGTTAGGTGTCAGACATACAGGCCAGAGGTGCAGCAGTGAGCTGGAGTGCACCCACAAGGCCAGAGAGAGAGAACAGCGGTGTTGAAGATGACTGCAACCCCCTAGAGCCCCTCAGCTACGAGGTCTCCATCTCAATCAGTGGCAAAGATGGGAAGTACAAGAGCATATACTGGTGAGAACAAGCAGCAAGAAGCTGCAGGGCTCCACACTAACTGTTGCTAGAGTTATTGCATAGCCAGGGCTTTGAAACAACACCGATGTTTTTTTTTTTTTCTGTCTGCCTTTGATGCAGTGGGGAAGAATTAAGTGCTCCTTTGGAAGACCTTCGACCGGCAACAGATTATCATGTCAGGTTGGCATTATCCTCCACTTGCTTTTGTTTCATTACAGCCCCAATGAACAGAGAACCATTTTTGGACCACATTATTTTTCCTTCTGCAGGGTCCAGGCCACGTGTAACTGTTTACAGGGAAGCCCTTCGGAGGCTGTGAGCTTCACTACCTTAAGCTGTAAGCCGGATCCACCCAATCCTCCCAGGAAGGCCAGCGGGACCAAGAACGCGCTCTCACTCCAATGGAAGGTAAAAAACAAAAAAGAAGAAGGAAATCACTCTAACAACTCGACAACTGTTTCCAAAAACCCCCTTCTCTGTGGTACTTTTTCTTGCTTAATTGCTGGTGATGAAGAATTTGTAGTTGCACAGATCACCTCCCAGGTGTGAGTGTAAATGTGTGAGTGCTTAGTGAGGCACTGCAAGAACAACAACACATGCTCAGTAAACACTGAATTAATGAAGCCTTTAAATAGTCTGCACACCTGCATGCATTCTATTTGTTGTTGGTGGTCCTGGAGACTTCATTATTAGTGGCACAAGTTTTAAATGAAGATAAGTGGTTCCCCTAAAACGACTTACATTTCCTTTTAAGTGTTCTGCTTTTTTCTATCTTTTGGAATCTTGAAATTAAAAACATCAAAGTACACTGAGTAATATATGTAAAACAGTTCTGTGTGCTTTATCTACAGGCTCCATGTGACAATGGTTCTAAAATCCAAAACTACAATCTTCAGTGGGATGAGGTAACGTCTCAATTTAGCTTAGAAACATTGAACATTGCACCACACGTTGATGTTTTATGTCCAACTGAGGTTTTCCAAAACTAAACGGTTTGTTCTCTGAAGGGCAAAGGCAATGGGAGTTATGCACAGTGCTACTATGGACCTCAGAAGCAGTACAAAGTGACCAAGCTTTCACCAGCCTCAAGATACTCCTTCCGTGTCGCGGCCGAAAATGACTTGGGTGAAAGGTAGGTACCTTAAGAGGCTAATTACTTCCTGGGTGGCACCCTCCCTTTTGTCCATTTTTACTGTTACTGTTTCTTCCATTCGCTGTCTCCATCTGTGTGCATGCATCTGTGTCTCTCACTGTCTCTCCTGTCTCTTTCTCCCATTCTCTCCCATCCTCTGTCTTTCTCTGCCCTCCCCAGCGAGTTCAGTGAAGTGGTGGACCTGTTCACCTCATGCAGTGTGCCATTGCAACCCTTACCTCCAGAGCTGGAGATGGCAGGGGTGACCTGGCTGTGTCTGAAGTGGCAGAGGCCTATTAGCTCTCCGAAGGAGGATGACATCTTCTATACTTTGGAGATGGAGGAGGAAGGATCGGTATGTGTCTTGTAGCCTCTTTTTTTAAATCCAAAGAAAAGAGATGATTGAAATGTATAAACTGCAGAGCAATATCTGCAACATATGGTTTCTTTTCTTTGTGAAAGGTTTGCTGCATCAAAGCTGCAGCTGTTGTTTTGCTAACATGCTGCTCACGCTGCACTTTCTGTGCAGCATTGCTAATCTCTTCGACATATGTTGACAAACTTCACCCAGGTTTTACATTTCATTTTCCACCAAGCCGAACGGAAAAGCCAAATTCATATTTTTTGCAACACTTCAACGGTTTGCTCCAAATGTTATACATGACCTTTTAGAGTTACTGTCACTCCTGCCTCCACCACCTTAAGCATCTACATGCAGACATAGTGTCTGCCAGGGAAAACACAAAGAAGATCTGCCATCCCCTGTAGCTGTTTGTTTCCTACAGACCACTTTGTCTTCTGGGCTACAATGGTTGTCTTGTAAGTCATTGCTCACCTGGTTGTTTTCTTTCTCTTTTTGTCATTTGTCTTTGTCCCAGGGATATGGCTTCCTGCCAAGCTACGATGGCAATGAGCTCTCCTGCACTGTCAAGAGTCTCCACAGGAGTACAAAGTACAAGTTTAGGGTAAGGCAATGCTATGGTGTTTGCAGTCAAAGCCAGTGATGCACAGGTTTAATTTAGGTTGCAGTGGAATGTGTGTGTGTGTGTATGTGGAGGGGGACAGGCTTCAGGCAGAAAGGGTGCTGACGCCCACAGTGGCCCAGTGACTCATCTGTTTGCAGGATTGTGCCGTCAGGGCGGTAAGAAACAGACAGCATAAACAAGAGGACTACACCGCTCATCACATGCAGTGAGAAGCAAGTCAGTCAAAGCATGTGAGCATTGGTGGCCCTTTTGGATGGCAGTAATATGACAATGTTTAAGGACGTGTATTTCTCTCTCTGTCTCTGGATTTCTGTGTTTTGTCTCTCACCATCTCTTTCATTCCCCCCTCCTAAATCATTATTATTATTGATTATTGAAAATAATTTAACAGCTCTGATGGATCATCATATGTGAATTTAACTAGGCAGTATATAGAAATTATAAAAGTTAACCCACCTTTTTCCCCATTTCCATTTGTTAAAAGATAGATTGATTAATTATATTTAGGTCTCATTTTTGTGAAAACATTTTTTTTTTCTTTTTCTAAAATGCTGTCAGTTTTTCTTGACTGTCGGTTTTTTTGAGTGTAGCTTCATTGGTTTTGTTCCATGTAGATTTATAGGATTGTTAAACGTCTTAAATGTTGTAAAAGCTGCAGACAGACAGCTGCAGCTCCTTGTAATATTTCTCCAATTTATGTTAGCTATTGAGAGAATGAAGAAAAAGAGGTCCAACTTATCTCCCGATAGACCAGTTCAATATTTAAACTATTTAATGAATCACATGGAAAAGCAGTTATTTTAGAAACATTTAGAGCATAAGCCAGAACCTGTTCTTAGAAAAGTGATTAATGCAGTAATAGTGTGAAAGTTCGCACTACTTCAAGCCGATATTAAAGAAATGTTCAGTATCAAGGCTCCAGCTCCCTCTTTACCAACTATCCAGCCGCGCTGATTAAGAGGACATAGACTGCTGGTTAGATTTGTCTTCATATAGTATGTCGATGAGCCATGCTCAGCAGGCTCACAGAGAGTTTGATATTATTGCATATTTGCGCTGCTGAAATTCAAATGACACTAAAGCTAATTGTCTTTTTTTTTTTTTTTTTTTATTGGACTGCTTATGGTTTTGTCGAAGTGTATGTAGAGATTTGAGGAGCTGAATCTTTTTGATAATGTGGCATTTGTGTGAGGCCATTTTGGCAACAGGCAGGGAGTGTTACACTCACTGTGTCTCTCGGAACTCCTCATTACCCTTCTGAGTCTAGTCAGTGCTTGTTATCAAGAAATATAATGACCTTTATACTTTTGGAATAATTGACTATCTAAGCAAACAGTAGCAGTAATAATATGAGGTCTTACTGCCTGTGCTGGGGCACTTCCTGCAGGTGGCAGCATACAACTCAGAGGGGAAAAGTAATCCTAGCCAGGTGGTGGAGTTCATTACAAAGCCGGACAGACCCAGCAGTCCCTGCAGACCTGTCATCAGAGGAAGGGTCCTGCCCAACAGCTTCAAGATGGTCTGGGGTAAGCATTTCCTACCATTTGCCCTTTTGTCTCTCTTGAGACTTCTGGATAGACAGGCTGACATGGTGACTTTACAGTTTCACTTTTCTGATGAGCTCTGCCTGACCACAGATGAAGTGCGATGACATTCCAAATAGTCTGTATAATAGATGACTGACAGTTCTCTCCTCCATTCGGTGATCAGCACGAGTCCTTTCTACACCTCACTGGACAAACACATCATTCATACTTGGATTCTGCTTCTAGTTCTCAAAATAGAAGATATGTCTGCAATCCTGAAAAACAATGTGTGGTTTTAACGTAATTGAGTTTTCGATTAAATTTGAGGGGTAAAAGCCATGCATTGGCAAATTATGCTTCATCAGCGTTTAAATTTATATACTCTATATGTTGATGCTTAATTTTTGTAATTGTAATTAGGAAGCAAGTTGTACTATCGTGATTTAGTCCCCATATTTCATCGTTTCATGATTTGCTTCACTGCACATTTTATTGGAATTGATCAAAAATGCAGTGCTAATGCAGTTTGAGGATAATATTTTTTTGTTTGTTTTAAATTCAGAGGCCCCAAGGGATAATGGTGGAGCAGACATCACAAAGTATGTTGTGGAGCTGTCTGAAGGCCTAAGTGGTAAGTTACAATTTGTGATACTAAAAACTGATAATCACAGTGAAAATTATGTATTGGATATTGAAAACCATAATCGTTTTTTTTTTTTCTTAGGCTTGTCATGGGAGCTGGTCTACACAGGACCAGCTATGGAGCATGTGTGTGAAGGCTTGAAGCCCGGCTGCTCCTACCAGACGCGAGTTTACTGCATGAGTGAGGGGGGGCAGAGCTCGGTGAGTCATTCGTGTGTGTGTGTGTGTGTGTGTGTGTGTGTGTGTGTGTGTGTGTGTGTGTGTGTGTGTGTGCGCGCGCGCGCGTTGCATAGACTCACAGAGCCTTGTGTGATCACAGGAATTCAAAGAGTTTGCCGATCAGTAACAATTTCATCTCCTAATTGGTAGAAAGGACTACAAAATACTGTAGAGATAAACTCTTGGCAAAATTACATATATAATGAAAGACTGTAACACAGATTTTACCTATATCCATTTTGACTTTTGGAATGGACTTGCTATCACAATGCACAATCAGTCCGATATTCAATATGTAAACAGATAATCCCCCAGAATTATATGTCGCCATCCACTTAACAATGTGCAGCACAGTAAACTGTGTAATAATTGTTCACTGCTTCTCTGTTGACTCTTACTGTTGATTCATGTCTTGGCAATTAAGTATACCACAACGGTTAAGGCAGGCAGCCATGAATCTTGCCACATTCCATAGTTAGTCAGATAAATCACATGTGAATAATTGTAGATATACACTCTGTTTGTTGTTAGTTTTAATCCTAAATTGTCATTTATCCAGTCTCCTATGTTAGAGTAGACTATGCTTCCTGTTGTGTAAGTACAAAGCCAAAGCCTGCTAATCGATTAACCCTCTATGCATGTGTCAGAGGATGTTTTCCCTAATTAGTTCAGTTCACAGACGCTGTTCATTAATTTCTTCATCAGCTGTTACTGCATGCATTTATTCATTTCAGCGCTTGTAAAACAATATGATTCGCGGTGGGGAGCTCAGGTCTTTTGGTGCAGCACAATGTGACATAACAACAACGTTTTCCATTTGTCACAGAAGTGAGATTGAAAAAGCCGAGCAGAAAATCTGTAACTGTATCTACAGCATTGTATTGAACACAGCATATTACTATGTACCTGGTGTACCTGATTGATTCGCATTTGTCTCCTTTCTGGTTTGTTGTAGCCTGACAAGAACTGGCGAGAATTAAAGTCTGTATCCAGATCATTTTTGTTATGTGGCCAAGAACGATAGTAGGAGGTTGAGATTGTCAATTTGTTATTTTCTCTGGGTCTTAATTGGTGTGTTGTCTTCCCTTGCAAGCTGTCGGAGACCCTGCAGGTCCAGACTCCCGCAGTGCCCCCAGGGCCCTGCCACCCCCCTCGGCTTGTGGGCAAGCCCAAAGCCAGGGAGGTGCAACTGCGCTGGGGTGAGTCATTCCCCTCCAACTCAGATCTGTGTGGGATGGATTCTAGCTTCTGTTGATGAATTTATTTGTTTTGTGATCTATCTCAAATCAGTGAGCTTTGATAATGCCGTTTGTATTACGCTGTACAGTAATAGTATACTTTTTTAAATTGAAATCAGAATCAGAAATACTTTATTATTCCAGAGGAGAAATTGCTTTAAAATATACTGACTTTATAATGTATGTATAAACAATGGCTTTGCAAATTTCCTAGGTCCCCCCCATGTAGACGGAGGCAGCCCAGTGTCCTGCTACGCTGTAGAAGTGTGTGGGTCACAGTCTGAGGACAGCAGGGAGGTTTACCAGGGTCCCGAGCTAGACTGCTCTGTTGCAGGCTTGATGCCTGGCAAAACCTACAGCTTCCGGGTCAAGGCAGCTAACAAGGCTGGGGTGAGCAACAAGTATCTGTAATACGAGGAGGTTGTTTGATTCTCTGATATGTGCTTTTAACCCCCTGTAACTAAATATGATATTAATTCTGGTATGATTGTTTTAGAGTTTTATTTTTTGTTATCTTTTGCGGATAGTTTGGGCCGCTTTCAGAGCGCTGTGAGGTTACAACTGGCCCTGGTGCCCCAGAGCAGTGCAAGGCTCCTTCCACCACATGCAAATCCCCAAGCTGTGTTGTTGTGAGCTGGGAGGTAAAACTCACTCGTCTTACACCCCTATCATTCTGACAATATATTGGATAACTTGCATATAACTTCGTTATTATGGCTCACCAATGTGTGTTTTCTAAGGCCCCTCCATGCAACGGTGCTCCAGTGACGGAGTTTCGCCTCGAGTGGGGAGCTGCTGAGGGCAGCATGCAGATATGTTACAGTGGACCAGGGCTCAGCCATGAAATGAAAGGGCTGCTCCCTGCAACAAATTACTTCTGCCGAGTACAGGTGAGCATTAACAAACGCTCTATTTAGTTTAGGAATTCTAAGCCAATGGTCCCATTATTAAAAAGACGCGTCGGAAATAAAATTGCATAAAATTAAATAATAAAGAAAACTAAAGAATTGTCATCACAATTTTTTTTTTTTCACATTGGTCAGTATTAGTAAATATCATAATATAGTTCAAGTTCAATTCATTATTAAGAAATGAATTCCTACATGAAAGGATTTGTTACTATTGTTAGTCCAACATCTGCCATATTGTCCTTTTTCATGTTGATGGGGTTTGTTGATGGCTTTCCATCATGCTCGTTTGTAGTCTTATGTAAAATGTCCACATCAAAAGCATGTATGCAAACACGTGTTCACAGCTATATAGTAAATATATCCCAACATAGATTATTATTATGGAAATATTGCTTATATTTCGGCCGTAGCCCAGTTGGTAAGGCAATATCCACGAACCACAGGGTCAGTGGTTAGATCCCTGGTCCCGGCTATGTGTCGAAGTGTCTCTGGGCAAGACACTGAACCCCTAAAAGCCCTTTCCCCTCCCCAGCTGGGCAGTGCCGGTCCAAGCCCGGTAGAAATGGAGGAGGGTATCGTCAGGAAGTGCATCCGGCGTAAAAACTGTGCCAAATCCACATGCAGACAATGATCCGTTGTGGCGACCCTGAACTCACGGGATAAGCCGAAAGGAAAATAAATAAATAGCTAATAACATGAGATGATGATGATGATGATGATAATAATTTGATACGCTATGGCTCAGTCCCGATGACTCAGTAAATTCAGTATCATTATTTTTTTGAAAAAAGAAATATCCTTTTGCCTTTTCCATTGTGGCTCAGAGGATGAAATGGCATTGTCACTCTGTTGGGGTCAAAGCTTTATGGATTTAGCTGGTTGGCAATGATTTGAACGACAAAATGAACTAAATTGATTTTTGAAACGATTCCACACCAGCATGTTTTCTTACCCATGATGACTGTCTAATGCTTCCTACAGTAACAGCTACGTCATCACTGTGTTTATATTTTAAATGGACTGGTGTGTGTATGTGTGTGTTTTACCACCCTGCCATTATTGATACACCATACAGGCAGTGCTCAAAGTAAAGATGTTCAAGGCCATAAAATAAGAATATATATTATATAAAAGTTTATATAATGGTATAAAAAAATCCAACCCTACACTTCCTCATATCTGTCAGGCTTGAAACGCTTACTAGTCATGGTTACAGTGCACTCCACCTTGTGGTTGAATATGCATGTTACACGAGTCTTCTCACTTCTCAAGTAGGCTGACAGTGACTTGATCAGCTGACTCGTCTGTCTTGCTGCTGTGCAGGCTG
The DNA here is from genome assembly GCF_033026475.1 of Channa argus. NCBI lineage: Eukaryota > Metazoa > Chordata > Actinopteri > Anabantiformes > Channidae > Channa > Channa argus. The sequence goes on from NC_090202.1 coordinate 23,958,242, forward strand.
TGAATGTGGCTGGCGTAGGGTCCTTTAGTGAGGCGGTGCTGTGCCAGACACCATGCTCCGTGCCTGCAGCCGTTAGCAGCATCTACGTGATGAAGGAGTCTGAGCTGCAAAGGTACGAGACTACAGTGGACGCGGATGAAGATCAGGACGAGGAGGATAGGAGCTGCCCATGCACACCGCTCTATTCTCCATCCACCTGCCTAGGTATTTGCTGGGAACCTCCCTGTGATCACGGCTCTGAGATAACGTCCTACCTGATTGACCTGGGAGAGCGACAGCCCATTGTTGTTGGTCCTGTCACCAAATACATCATTCAGCGTCTGCAGCCTGACACCAGCTACAGGTTGGTGCTTCCTCACTGTAAACTCTGAGGCTTACCAAATGTTACAGAGGTATAACTTTGCACCTTTCAAATGTCATCAAGAGCTAGCAGTTTTAAAACTGTAAGAACTGAATTGTGATACAAACTAAATTTACACACAGCCCACTTGTCTGTGATGCAGAAGGGAATAAATAAATTAAAATATAGGTAGTTATCCAGGTCATTCTGGACATGTTTAGTTGAATTTTTTCACTAAAACAGTTAGAGGTTGTGGTGTTCATTCCTGAAAGCAGGTTATACCAATGTCTGGAGTTAACTCTCGAATCTGAGTTCACCAGAAAACAGAGTTTTCAGTTTTACAGCTGACCAGAGGACTCTTTTATTAGACTATAAAAAGCCATCCTCAATGGAGCCCTGGTAATACTAATGTTACGACTACTTCTTCTACTCCTTGAGTGAAACAGGTAGTAACACAAATGCATTTTGTTCAGCGCAGTCCACCCATCCATCACTGTGACCTAGCGCAGCATGACAAGTTATTATTCATAGATTGGTGTCTGGTGTGTTAAAAGCCTCACAGTGATTACAGATTAGAGACTGGCAGCCAGACAGTTGTGAGGCACAGTGTATCACAGATGTTGTACGTTGCCTGTGTTTTCCGAGCTGAAGATCTGTTCATCCATGTGAAATTTCTGAATGTAAAATCTGAGAGGACAGAGATTGCTGTCTCTGTCTGTATCTATCTAACCAGAATTTGTATCTTTTTTTTTTTCCCTTACCAACTTCTGAAAATGCTCAGTTTAAAAAAAAACAGAAAGCTTGTTAGATTAACTTAAACTGACCGAAACTTAAAGTGATCCAAGTTTCCGATAAACTCAGGCTAAATATTTTGTTTACACAACATACATTGGTTTATAAATATCAGGCTGCTCGCTTGTCTGTGTATTTCTGTATTAATCATATGCTGTTTATTTTAAGCCCACACACCAGTGTTGAAACAGTACAGTGCTGTCTGGAAGCTGCAGAACTGTGACACATTTTTTTATTTTGTCTCTACATGCTGGACTTGTAATGAAACATGGACTGAGGTATAATTGCAGGGCTGGAATTCAGCCAAAACATCATAGCGTGTCACTGTTTGACTTCTTACAGACTGCACATTACCAGACACTGAACAAAAACGTCTGTTGATGAAGAGAGAAGATGCTTTAAACTTTCACTCAGTCCTTGCAGGTCTCTGATGGTGGTATCTCTCTCTGTTCTTCCTCAGGATTCGAATCCAAGCCCTGAACAGCTTGGGACCTGGCCCCTTTAGTCACACCTTTAAGCTGAAAACGAAGCCCCTGCCCCCACAACCACCCCGCCTGGAGTGCACTGTCTTCAGCCACCAGACCCTCAGGCTCAAGTGGGGAGACGGCCCAGCCAAAGCCGCCGCCTCAGATGCCCTCCAGTATCAGCTGCAGATGGAGGACAAGAGCGGCAGGTCGGTGGCCCATTAGTCGGGCAAGGGGAAGTGACCCGACTAGCTGAGCCAATAAGAGAGGAAACTGGTGTTTGAGCAAAAGCTTCAGATAACAGTGTCAAGTAGGGCAGAGTGCGTAGAAAGTAGTGAGAGAGTCCTCTAGAAGTGTATTTCCACTGTATGTCTCTTGACACAGAAGTCACTTGTCTTGTTTGCTTTTTTGTCATTTTTCCTCTTTTGCTCATTAAATCCTTTCTCTGTTTTTCTCTCTCTTTATGTTCCTGTCATTGCAGATTTATATCCGTGTATAAAGGACCATGCCACACACACAAAGTCCAGAGGCTTAATGAGTCTACCTCTTATACATTTCGCATCCAGGCCTTTAATGAGGCGGGCGAAGGGCCCTTCTCCAATGTTTACACATTCACCACCCCACGCTCTCCTCCAGCCCCTGTAAAAGGTACAGTGTCTGCTTTTTCTTTATCTCATTACCTCTCTCTCTCTCTCTCTCTCTCTCTCTCTCTCTCTCTCTCTCTCTCTCTCTCTCTCTCTCTCTCTCTCTCTCTCTCTCTCTCTCTCTCTCTCTCTCTCTCTCTCTCTCTCTCTCTCTCTCTCTCTCTCTCTCTCCCCCCCCCCCCCCCCCCCCCGATGTGGATCAGCTCTGAGGATCTTTACAAACACTCACCCCTGACATGCAGACTGCCAGTGTGCTCAGCTTTTACCCTCAGCTGACCCAAGTTTGACTTGCATTTGATTAAGACCCAGCAGGCAGAGATTCACTTGTCGGCTGTCATCATAAGTCGGGTTGTTCAGTACTGTGGTCTGGTCTCAGCCAGGCTCAGTGAAGCCTCTTTTAATCCTACATGGTGAAGTCAGTAATGAGGATGTGGGTTTTCTTTTTTTCAAAGTGCAGCACCTCTTTTGAATCGGGCAATCATGTGCCAGTTTGTCAGTGTTAGTCGAATGTGTTTGTCTCTTCACACGCTGAAGTGGACTCAACTATAGACTGTTTGAATTCAGACTAACCATTTCAGCGATAAGCTTAAAGTCTTACTGTATATAATGATGCCACAAAGGATTAAAATCCTCCCCGATGATGATTTTTTTTCCCCATCATTACTTGGTTCTGTATGACCACATATTTTTATTCTCTTTATTTCAAAATGCCACCTACCTAAATAAGAGCGTGACTCACAGTTGCTGCTAATGGGGACAAGTCTTATGTAGTTGTTTTGAACTCACTCCTAATTCATGAGTTGAGTCACAAGTCAACTGATGACTTTTAAAGCAAATGGTTTTGTAGCATCCACCCTTTCAAAAAGCCCCCAAAGCTCTGACTCAAACTCCTTAGAAAGTTTGATGTCAATTCTGTTTTGTTTTTTTGTTTGTTTGTTTGTTTTTTTGTTTTTTTTACCGAATTTAAAGCTAGAACCGTACAAATGTACGCTAAATTCTATCCTTGATGATTTGTAGATTAAATCGCATGTTGGATAAGAACACCCAGTCCTTCATACATCTCGGTTCTAGTACTTAAACAAACAGAAGATCATGAGTTTAAGATTATCAGCTAGGAAAACTTTGTATTGCAGACACAAAGTTTTGATTCTCATTTCAGCCTCATTTTGGATTCGATTTTGTCGGACATATTGCTGTTTGTCATATGGGGCTCAGTTTGTAGATTGTCCCCCTGTGGACTACAGGGTCACCAGTTCCTGAAACAAACGCTCAGCCTGAGCCTCGGTATTTGTGCATTCCAGCACACATCTTAGCACCAGTCAGTTTTAAAAAAGAAAAACCCACAGTATAAGTTGAAAGGAAAAAGAAAAATTCTGTTTGTGATATTTTCTCATACAATTCTTTTCTTTGGGAAATGGGTGAAACAGGAGTAATTCTTGAGACATAATGGAGAAACGGGGGAGACTACTTGTCAGAGAAAATTTGCAATACTAAAGCTGCCTATATATGGCAAATATTACTTCCCAATTTATTAGGTACACGCAGATGACCCATTAGACCCAATAGAAACAAAAATTAGAAGAGCATTTCTTTGAGCAGTACATTTTAAGGCCTCTAGGGTAATTTCCGGTTGGTGTTCGTACCAATTACACCTCAATGCCCAAAAAGAGGTATTACTAGGTGTTACTTTGGTGTTGTTTGGATTTCCATGTGCACATATTGTTATACAGTAGACGTAGTATTATTAGGAATAGTTTCAACTCAGTTGTTGCAGTTATCACCTGTGTTTAGTGTAATTTGTTCTCTCTTCCGTCACCCTCCAGCCCCTAAAGTGGAGCGTCTGGATGACAGCTCTTGTGAAGTCACATGGGAGGCCCTACCACCCATGAAGGGGGACCCAATTATTTACACTTTGCAGTGGATGATGGGAAACTCAGATTTTAAACAGGTACTCATGTTGCCGTTTGGACTTGTACTTTGTGCTTGCTTGCCATGTTTTCTGTGCTTCACTTGCTATGTGCGGCTGACCTGCCATTCATCACAATTGCCTTTTTAATGCAGATCGAGACACAGATGGATTCCAGCTTTTTAATGTTTTCACTGTGGCGTTGCCGTGTTCTGTATTAGTCACCACTGACTTTAAATTGCCTGTTATGCAAAGGTCATTGATCCAGGAGGTATGCTAGATGTCAAGTCCCTGCCAGCACATTAATCTCTCTCAGTGGCTTCCAGCCATGATAACGTGGCATAATAACCACTACAGGCTTCTGCCTTAATGTATGGCAATTAAATCTGAATGCTAAAATATGTAACTGGCTTCCCACATGAGTATGTTTCCATTTTTGGTTATCCCAATGGCCTGGACTCAAAAGACCATGTTTTTTTTTTTAAAAAAAAGAAAGAAAGAAAGAAAAGGGGAACTTTTCCTCCATCTGAATGTAATGTGATAGTGTGATTAAATTAATGAATAAGACGCAACATTGTGAAGCGCTTTGTGCACTAAAGTAGAAAAGCGTTACGTACATCAATTTATCATATGATAAAACTGTGACATTTGGCTCATCACCCTAAAAGTGATGGGGTGTAGATCAATCTTAACCCCATAATTAATATAAATAAAAAAGTGAAATCACAATACAGTCTGATTGAAAAGTCAGTGAATAGAAAGAGAGCTGATACATTCCTGTTTTTTGAGATCGGAAAGACAACTTCCTTGAATAAGTTTTGAGCAGAAAAACTGGCTGTAAGATTCAGTGAAGCAGCTGAAGACAGTAGCAGTATTTCCTTGGTGATACACTGCCCAGTGTCAAAAAGAGGAAGCATTCTCTGTATCTTATAAAAGCAATAACGTAGACTTTATTCTCTTCACTTATTTTCAGCTTTAATCACTCTTCTTTTCTTTCTTTCTCTTCACAGGCCTACAAAGGCTCTGCCACATCTTTCCATGTCCAGAACCTTCAGACCAACAGTGACTACCGTTTCCGGGTGTGTGCTATCAGGCAGTGCCAGGACGCCCCGGAGCTGAGCGGTCCCTACAGCCCTACGGTGACCCTATCCCCCCAGCGAAATGACATGGCAGTCGGTGGCAGTGCTTCCGGCTTGGGATCCAAGGCCAACGCAGAATCCAACCGAGCCAGGCGAAGCCTGACAGATGAACAGTGCGCTTTCCTTCTCCTCATGGTTTTCGCTGTCATCGCCATCCTCATCGCATTTGTCATCCAGTACTTTGTTATTAAATGAACATTTTGTGCCACCCAGCTGCAGGGTTAAAGCTTTATTCTCCCCCCCCCCTCTCTCTCTCTGTTGTTTTGTAATCTTTAGTTTATACTGTTTGTTTTTTGTTGTCAACAGAGTAATCCCATTAGCCCCACTGGAGTGTAAGAAAATGAAGGGCTGATGAGGGAGAGCTGATTAGCAGTAACACATTTGAGGACGTACCATCTTATGTGGCACCTGTAACACCCTCCTGACTCTCCTGCCTTTGTGACCGCTCCCCAATTTTTGTGGTACCTTTTGCTGAGTTCAGAATTGTGTTGCCCGCTGATCAGCTTTCTTCTAACCTGAAGGAACTCAAGGAATAGGGAGAAGGTTTATTGTAGGAGGATCGGAGTTGGATAAGGTGGGCTTCGACTTATGACGTACTTTGTGTGTGAGTGTGTATAGAAATTGTCATTATTTATATTTCCATTTATGTGTCCAGTATAAAACTGTTTTTGATAGTTGTTCTCCAAAAAATAGTATATAGGTGTGTCATTAGCCTATGTCCTATTTGATCCCTGGGACCTGGTGAGCCAGTGTTTGCACGTCTGTCCAGATTTGTATACTGTATGTAGTTTGTGCCACAGAGGTACACCATTTTGGAGGGGGGGGGGGTGTTTAGGGTCAGATAAAGGGACTTAATCCCCTGCTGGAGTTTTAAGGGGTCTAGAGAGAGAAGAAACGGAAATGGAAATTTGGTTCACATTATAGAACGCTCATTTAGCACTTTCCAACCTTTTTGATTATCAGAATGTTTAAGGATGCAAAAATGACTGGAAAAATGTTAGTATATTTTTGTATAGTAAGGACACAAGGACCTGTAAGTTTGAGGAAAAATGCTCAGTATAAAGTTAGAAAACAAAAACCAAACTAACAGTGAACTCTGATTATTTTTACTATCATATAGTTATACTGTAGCTTGTTTTTACAATCATGCAGCTGCTTTACTCAGCACAAAAAATGTATGCTTATCTGTATGTTTCATTTTATTTTGTTTTTGATTATTTTTTTTTTTCTTTTTCTTTTCCCAGTAATTGATTTTGCACCTTAGTGAAAGCAAACCTCTGCATCTTGGTCTTGTGATGCATTTTATAGAACACACTTTGAGATTGTGCAAGCCCTTCTTGTGTTTTGGATGTTTTTAAAAGTTGTAGTACCACATAATGTGTCACTGAAACAGCTGACCTGTCTCAGCAAAAAAAGAAAAATTAAAAAAGGGGTGGGGGGGAAACGTACCAGTTGTTTCAGAGGCCTTAATTGGAGAGGAAAAAAAATATTAATTTCTCTTGAGTTTGGATGTTTTTCTTTTTAGTGTTAGAAAAACACTAAAAATGTGTTTTATTTACTTTTTATTTTTGCAACATTTTTTTGATGTTAGTAAACATACGTAATCGTGACAAAAATGGAAATTAGTTCAATGTATTACTTATGATTTACTTTAATTTCTCTTGTCAGATCATACATGTGTGAAGTATATTTTTTTATAATATTGAAGTAATATAAGTTAATACTCCAGAGGAAATAATAAATCCTGAGGAATCGTGAATCATGGAATACAAATTGCAGATACAAAATGTGTTATCATGTACTTCTTGTGAATCTAAATTTGCCTTTTCTCTGTGTGTGAAGTATTCATAATGGGTCTGGCCTTGGTTTAAAACTGTAAAAATGAAATACAGGTACCTTGCAAAACGTCTTGGATAATTACATGATTTGGTCTTTGAGACATTCAGCAGATGTCTTCTCTTTGTCGTTTAAAGAATTCAAATTCCTATTTTTGATAGCGATTGCAACGTGTGCCATTTTAACATCTCTTCACCCTGGGCTTACTACCTTTAGCTGAGGAGATTAACAAAATGCTACAAAAATGAGTAAAATATGCACAAAAATAGAGACCATTTTTATGTAATTTTAATGTTTGCAGTTACCTCATACACCGTACATTCCAAAATAAAAATTTGTTATACTATACATACTACCAAACATATCACTTTAAAATGTTCGCTATGGGAAAAATGTATAATCATAGATATGTATCTAAAGTGTATCTGTATAGCCATGATATCTACAAAAGGATCCATGCACAATAAAAGATTTATAATTCTTAATCATGTTTGAAGTTTCAGCATATATTTGTCTTTTGCCTGCTCATTAGTTGTCACGCAGCTGTAACACTAACATGCTCTCCATCATTGCTGTGAAGATGTATGACATACAAAAAGACAGCGCACCGACATGTCCTGGTTCAAAAATGACATCAAAAGTGTTTCCATTGGTCCTTGTTTGCTCTCCAAGTTCAACAAGTCATCCACATGAGCTTGTGGGTTTATGTTTCAAATCATTTTGTGATGTTGAAGAAGGTTCTGTGTTGGTGCCATTAGCCACCAGAAGTTCCACCGGTGTTTCCATTGGAGGAATCGCTGTCTAAATGTCATTAAATTACCTGTAGTTCGACCCCTGGTTTTATCTTGAAGGGGAAAGAAAATCTTGGTTCGCTCCGATTCCTTTCTAAAGCTACATCTATATAATGGGCTGCATGGACGAGGCTTTGAGCCTCGACCGATGTATAAATTTAAATTTTTTTTCTTTAGGGGGGTTGGGGGGTGAAGAACGTCGGCAAGCTCAGGCGTGTTGCGTCACAAACAAAAATTGAGATGATAATCTGATTATCCCACCATGACTACTTACCATCACTAATAGAAATCTGATGAAAGTTTGTAAGTTGTCCCATGACTCCAGGATCTCTTCAACTCAGTAACTCTCTCCCTTAGGAGTTAAGATGTGTAGATACTATCAATTCCTTAAAAGAAACCCAGCCAGACCCTCTCGTTTAGACTTACTTTAGTTTGACTTTTAGTGTCATATAAGCAGTTTGACGTACTGTACTTTTGGAGCCAAATACTTTCTGTCTGCTTTTCATGTCTGCTGTGTTTATTGGATTCTTGCTTTTCATTGTCAAGCACCTGTGACGTCTGCCCTTGATAAGTTCTATAAAAAATAAACTTAATTATTTAAACTTGTCAGCTTTAAATGGCTCCAGAAAACATGGCTGCAGTCAGCAGTTTAGTGTTTGACAGTTTGACATCATCAGTCCATTTCGGTCCTCCAAGGAACAATCTCCATTGATGTACCCCCCCCCCCCCCCGCGTTAATTTTGGGGCTCCAGGTGTAGCTGTGTGCTTTCTTTATTCGGTTAAGGTACAATTTCAGGAGATAGTGTTAGGCCAAAAAAAATTCTTGCTACAAAGGTTAATTTGCATCCATTAGACGTTTCATCCAACTGGCCCACCATTGCTTTGGGGACACAAAGCTGACACCTGTGTGAAGAGTGTTGCAATTGCAATGAGGTAATTAACCCCATGTGGAAAAATAAGCTATAGTGATATTGATTTGTAGAGCAAACAGCAGTGTGTCTCTGACTGCAAACCTTTGGATTTGGGGATTATTGGGATACTGTGTTCTGACTTGTTGGGGGTTACACTAACTGGATACTTCTATTCTAATATTCAGACCCACGTGGGAAAATGTACACAGGAATAAACAAAGATTTTACAGCACGGTGCCTTTTTGGTTTGGTCGTCTGTCCACCCTTTAAACCATTTAAGTCCCTGATACATTAATTAAGTTTACAGTATGTGAATATACAGTGTGCTTTTCCTCCTTAAGCTGATGGACAACATGAGTGTAAAGAGGAAAAGATATGCTGGTGGGGGGTTGGAGTGATGGAGAGACAGATGGGTCTGGTGGACAGTTATGCAAACACAAAACTCATTTTGGGAAACACCCTGGCCTTTCAGTGACTAATGGTATAATTAATACAGTTATAGCCTTCTATTATATGCAAAGGTCTTATGTATTCATGCTCAGTTTAAATTTAAATCTCAGCCTGTGTTTACTCTCCAGGAGGAACAGCAGTGGTGGCTGCCTCCATCCTAATCTTATTCCCTCTATTTTAATGCCTTTTACCGTCATCAGACCCGTCATCATTTGATTATGCAGATCACTTGGACACACACACACACAGCAGCCAACCTCGCTGTTACTCACCGACTCCTTATTCAGTAGTGCTGTGGAGGAGGTGCCCCTTTCTTCAGCTCTCACCTGAGGAAAGCTTTAGCTGTTCAGCATCATGGATCCGCTCTGACACTTCATGTCCTTCTCCCTGTGCTGCTGCTGCTACTTTGCTCTTCGTTGACAGAGACAGAGAGTCTCCAGGTGAGTCTCCAAGGTGAAGTCGCCAAGAGAAGATTTCTTTCAAATCAGGACGTTATTTCGGCTTTTAGTGTGGAATTTAAACGATCACACGGCTGATTTAACATGCTTTAACTTTACATCAGAGCAAGCAGTTCTTCAGAAATTCTGTTTTGTTTCACATTATTTAAAGTATGTTTGCGCCGTGTATGTTTGCAGCCACTGGTTTCCATTCATTTCTGCAATGTTTGGAGTTCTGATATGGACATGGTGAAAAAGCAGTGACATATTTCATGATTTCATGTCTGCACTTTCCACAGTTGTGAAACAGATTGCACGCTATTAATTACCTTCAATGCTATCTTCAAGACAGTGCTATCATAGCTGTTATAATAAGTCCACATTAATTGTACTTAATGAAATTTAAAATTGGCTATTTAATGTCATATTTTTCTCCTACCAGCTTCCGACACTACTGCACCAGCATTTAGTGGTATGCCCTGGACCAGAGTGCAGGTGGACCCTCATGCTGGGGGAGCAGAGGCCATGGATCAGTATAACATAGACGACCACCACTATGAGGGCTCTCTGTTCCCCACCTCCACCCTCATCCCTGTCACTGTCATCTGCATGCTTATTTTCATCGTCGGGGTGACGGGCAACACCATGACCATCCTCATCATCCAGCACTTTAAGGACATGAAAACTACTACCAACCTCTACCTGTCCAGCATGGCGGTGTCTGACCTCATCATCTTCCTCTGTTTGCCCTTTGACCTCTATCGCCTGTGGAAGTACGTGCCCTGGCTGTTTGGGGAGACAGTGTGTCGCTTCTATCATTACGTCTTCGAGGGCTGCACGTCAGCTACCATCCTGCACATTACAGCCCTGAGCATCGAGCGCTACCTGGCCATCGGGTTCCCACTCAAGAGCAAGGTGGTGGTGACCAGACGCAGGGTCCAGTACATCATCCTCTCCCTGTGGGGGTTCGCTCTGGTTTCTGCAGGTCCCACACTCTTCCTGGTTGGGGTGGAATATGACAATGACACACACCCAGACTACGGCACACGGCAGTGCAAACACACCAGCTATGCCATCAGCTCTGGACAGCTGCACATCATGATCTGGGTGTCCACCACCTACTTCTTCTGCCCGATGCTCTGTCTCATCTTCCTCTATGGCTCCATTGGGTGCAAGTTGTGGAGAAGCAAAAATGACCTGCAAGGGCCCTGTTCTTTGGTCCGAGAAAGGTCACACAGGCAAACAGTCAAGATCTTGGGTGAGTAGTTTTTTGGTCTGTTAGCTGATACTAATATAAGGCAGCAATGAGGGCTCAGTATAAATAAAAGACTTCCTGTTTCTAAAACTCCTTCTCTGCCGTTCGCTGCCAAAAAACCAAAAGCAGACAGGACAAATCTGTTTCTGTAGGCAGGAAGCTTAATCCAGAAATTCTTTGTTTCCCCCTCTTTGTCTGCCTTTCACAGTTCCCTGCCGGGCAGATTAGAAGTTAGTATGTTTTTCTTTCCTCCATATATTGTTCTTCATTTCTCTCTGTAGTTAAAGATCTGATTTATGCTTCATTTAAAACCTTAAACTATTCCCCTCAGCATAATAACTTCTAGCTGCCTGTAAGTGCTTTCACAGGCCATTGTGGTTCTTTCATTGTGCAAGTTTCGAGGTAGAGAAAGCTGATGCCGTGAGCGTTGTTGCCGATATCAGCTGGTTAATCGTTCTGTTTGTCTGCAGCTAATAATGCCTTTATCCTGCACACACTGATTGGCTTAATTTGCAGGCTCTGACCTATTGTGGCGAAAACCCTTTTTTACCGCACAGGGCTGAGGCCGAGTCGCTGTGTATTATGCAGATGTAAAATCACGAGGCACCTGTTCCAATATTAATGCTGTTCGTTAGCTGAACGCACGTGACACCCAGCTTATGTTTTCACACATGCTGCCATTTGAGATCGTCATCAAAGGCCTCATTAATAGAAATCTACATATACTTACAGACCTGGGAGCTTCTGTATCTGTTTGTCACATCTCAGTAGTTATTCAGTGCTCAGTTTAAATGTGGTATCTTTTCACTCTGTCTACAATATGTCTTTTTACCGTTTATAGATAACTGCTATTGTTAATTCACAGACGAACTCCTCCAGTTTTTCCCTCTTTATTTAATTATTGATTTGACATTTATTTATCCTTTGAGAAATTTCTGCCCTCATAAGGAAAATTGCTAGTTATCTGCAGGGGCTTCCTGATCAATACTAGGGAGTCGGTGATCAGCTCAACAAACACACAAATGAAGCTTTGTTTCTTTTTGGATTTGTGACGTTTTTTCCTAAATGTATGTGTGCATACATTTTCCAACACAACTGTGACATATGGGAACAACAGAAGTTGCTAATGGGAGTTTGTGTGTGTGTGTGTGTGTGTGTGTGTGTGTGTGTGTGTGTGTGTGTGTGTGTGTGTGTGTGTGTGTGTGTGTGTGTGTGTGTGTGTGTGTGTGTGTGTGTGTGGGTTTAAGGAACAGATCTTTTGATGCTGCTCAAACTGCTGCTGGTCATTAATAAATATCAAGGACAACCACAGCCCACAGATTATCAGATACTTAAAGATGCAGGACAACAAATGAACCATCATTATCTGCAAAACGTAATAGTGCCTATTTTACCCATAACAACAGTTTATTGTGTTTATTGATCATCTCATAAGGAAGCAACAGAGCTTGGTTTAAAAAAAGCACCATTCCGCATTTAATAATACAAGAAACAGAAGTGGAATCGAATGAGTAGTTGCTGTCAGTGAATTTCTTCTTTTGTTTCCCAAATTGTCAAACTATTCCTTAACTAAAATTTGTTTTTGTCCTCAGTGGTGGTGATGCTGGCCTTCATCATCTGCTGGCTGCCGTATCACATCGGTAGGAACCTTTTCGCCCAAGTTGATGACTATGAAACAGCCATGTTGAGCCAGAAATTCAATATGGCCTCCATGGTGCTGTGCTACCTCAGCGCCTCCATCAACCCTGTCGTATACAACCTCATGTCCCGGAAGTACAGGGCTGCAGCCAAGCGCCTCTTTCTTCTGCGCCAGCGTCCCACACAGGATCGCCGTGGCCAGAGACAGCTCTGTGTGACAGAGCACGTCTCCACCATGAATGAAAGCCTGACAGGCGTGTGAGGGTCAGTCTCTCCACGGCCTGGTTTGCCTTCATCGCTTAAGGAGAGTTTGTGGGCTTCTTTTAAAGCAGAAAGTTGTTTAATGTTTGTTCTGCTTTGTCTTCAAAAGGGAATCCAGGGCTCTTTCTCTGTGCTCTGCGACATTGTGTTCAAAGACTAGATGATAGTTTTTAATTTTCAAACATATCAATGTTAGGAAAGTATTCATTCAGTGGACTTTAAGCAAAAAAAAAAAGACATTTAATTTAAATCATGCAAAAGTCTTCACCTCTACATTGTGTGCTGCTGTTTTTCTTGCTTGGTGAAAACATTTAAATTCAGTCATTATTAATCCAGTAAACCAAATAATAAACAATCTCTGTACTTTTAAAATGACATTCTCAGCTACTCTACACGCAGTTGTACTATTGACTTTGTTAAATCTGTAGCCAGTAACTATTATACTCATGCAGTTTTTTGTTCTCTCAAGTAAAAAAAAAAAAAACCCATCAAGCTATGCTCAGCTGTTAGCAGTGGGCAATTATTTGGTCAGATTTGAAACAGCGTGCTGCACTTTGTGTTGTGGGTGGATGTTTCTAGGGCTGTGTGCCACGTCTCCTATGAAGACGGCAGATGGAACATAACTTGATTAAAAGCAGATTAGTATGAAAGTGGGGCACCCATTGTCTGGTGTGTGTGCGCCTGTGATACACAGGCCACCTGAGTCGTGAGGTTTCGGGGCTGCGTACGTGCCAACCATCACATGTAATCTGACACGGCTGTTATATTATCTGGGCTCTGCTTTAAATTTACGCTGGCGGCCGACGTTCCTGCATCACCATATTTAATGTAGTTTCTGCTGTAAGTGCATTTCAAGGAGGAAAGCGATATTAGGTTGTCAGCAGTAGGAGGCATCGTTGCTTTTATTGCTTCCACTTGCATAATCTTAACACCATTGTGCAATTCTTTCTGTCATGTTGCATTCTGGATTAGAAATTGTATGCACTCTGACAAGAAAGGTCAGGTATTTTTTAACCCAAACAGTGTCTAATCTGAAAATAAAACCCAGTGTTTTCCAGCTAGTGTCTACAATAAGTGTAGTTCGTTATAAGGAATGACAATGTCATGCTTTTGCCAGTGAATCATCGAGCTTCAGTTTGCACAGATACTAAGAGACAAAGTTGCTCTGGGCTGACTCATCCTCATGACACTTTTTTCACCACTCCATTCATCTCTGCCAGAGGAGTCGAAGCAGCGGGTAAGAGCTTATATCCCACAGACCATTCTGCCATCACCTGGGGAAAGCTCTACAAGCAGCACGACTTCTCTGGTGGTTATTTTCTTTGCTGATAATGAAGACGGTGTCTGCGAGCAGCTCGTCCGGAACTGTCAACACCTCCCTCAGGCCTTCCTCACGCCAACTCCAATCATTCAGCATTAGAAATGTAGTTTGTTTGGCCTCTGCTTTTCAGGCCGTGAGTTTTCCTCCGTCAGCAAACCTCTAACATACTGCACACACATAGTTTGATTTTGAAAAATAATATTCAAAATAAGAAATAACAACCAATAAAAATGGAATATACTGTGGATTGAATGCGACACTCTATTACTGCTTTATACTGTATCATCAGTTTTTTTTTTATAATCTCCTTGTTCTTTACATACAGTTCCAGCCCTGAGGTACACAGTATGTTTTTTTGGCAATAAAGGTTATTGACATTATTGTTGATAATTAATGCATAAACCATATTTAAACTCCCAGAAAAGTATTGATTAAAATAAATAAAGTAATGAAGAAAATACAATGATGAGCAATAATGCCACAAGTTGACCGTGGCACGGGAGGAAGAGTGGGAATCCACCAATTCTGCAGTCATTGGTTCAATCCCCGGCTCCTCCGGTTACATGTCAAAGTTCTAGGACACTGACAATAGATAGACCCAGTACGCATAAGTTTCAGAAATATAAGCTCTAAGGTTATTATAAACTAGAAATAAAAAAGAAGAAACTTTTAGTTGACCTTGTAAACTATGTCTGTCTCAGGTTTTAATGGGAAATGTCAGGACATTCCCTCCAGAAGGTGGAGCCAAAGGATGCTGCCATCAGACCTGCAAACACTAACATTTCCCTGAGGTTTAGATTGGTTAAAACAGTGCTTCAAACATCCAGTTTCATAACATAACGACATAAAAACAGACGTGGTCACTCAAAAGCATCTTGAAGTCACTTATCCGTGGAAGAAATCTTACCAGCTTCCCCTTTCAGCCCATTTCCATAACATATTCACTTCCTGTTTGGCCTTCTGACTTTGCAGTTCCAGTGCACATGACTACAGGAAGCTGGGATAATTATTTGTGCACCACGACAGCAGACATTCCATTTTTCCTGCTCATCTCTGCAGTAGCCATGTTGACCTTGCTTGGGGCCTCTGGTGCCACCTCCTTATCTCGCTTCTTCTCCACAGATTCAAAGCTTTACCCACCCTCTTTAAGTGACTGTGAGGTCAGCGCTCTGTAACACTGCAAACGTTTGCTGTCAAACCTGCTTTAATGGAGGGTCCAGGGCATTTAGTGACCACCTATTATAGCCGTTCCAGGTAATTTATCTTGTGTAAACATAAAAGCCTGAAATTCTTTGCCCAGTTCATCCATAGGCAGTCGGGTTTTGTGTGCCAGTGTCGCTTCCCTTTCATCCTGCGCTCTTGTTGTCACAGCTGGGGGACGACAGGACAACAAACACAAATGTGTTTAACCCACCAGGCACTCCCACGGTGCTTTCAAATGCCTTCTAATAGCAGTAATAAAGATAATAAGCTTCATTTATAAAGCACTAATCACCCTGTCCTCTAATGTGTTTCGTAAAGAGTTCCCATTGGTTGGAAATTAGCAGGAATCCCGGCAATTTGGGGGATAATTCATGTCTGTTTCACAGTGTTTGACATTAGGTAAACTGAGGGGGATGTAAACTCTCCCGACAACAAAACCTGTTTGCCTGTCCATTTTAGTCTCACTGAAGGACGTCACGTTGCCGTTGGCGATTTGAACTCAATGATGTGAAAAGATGTGGGCGATTCTGTTGACAATCAGAAGACAGCATCTATGACATTACCTTGCCAAACCAACTGTGCAGTGTATCAGGGAGGTTATCTTTCTGTGCCATAACCGTGGGTCTGATAATGCAAGGAAGCTATTTTTACTTCTCTGCATTACCATATCACAGAACCCCTTTAGTGACTGGCTCTGCCTCCTCCCGACCTCATACAGAAGAGCAGACACTCTCAGCAATGTCAGACATGAAAACTCAAAGCGTGGATTACTGACCGAAAAAAGCAGTGATTTACAAGCTTGCCAGCTGTGAGTGCCCTTGACCTCCTATCCCAAGCTGTTTCTCATTTGCATTTTTGTTAAATTTAAGTACATGTAACAGGGACCATCTGACTTTTGAAATAAAGTTTTTGCTGGTACAAATCTGTACACATCTCTACAACAACACTGTTGTAGGTGGTGTTGCGACCACACACAGTTGGTCAAGACAGAGACAGCCAGATGTCAGAAAATGCCGCCTTCAAAATAAAAGTAATATTCCCTCAGCGTTAAGGGAAATTCAAGCCATTGCAGAGTTCTCATATTCACATGGTCGCGCATATAAAAGTATGTTTAAAATTTAAATGAGCAGTTTTTTTTACGAAAGCTGTGGCCAGAAAACGGCAGCGACACTGAACTCTTCATACAGTATACTGACGTTAACATCGGATGGAGATATGCTTTCATGCTTTCCATATTTACCTGGTGGGGTGCACCTAGCATATGTGGTTAAAAGTCTACTTTGCATCTTGCACAACCCGCAAACCTGTAGGAAAAAGACGGATTTCGGATGTAGCCCGAGATGTACCTCCCCCCAAGTCAATCGCGGACACAACGTGTTCTCTTGTTCACAGGTATTTATTTCACAGATCTCCAGCGTGAGAACTAAATTAAGGTCAAACTATAAATGGCACAAAAATACAAACACACCATTCTTCTTCTGTGATATAAAACAAGCGTAGAGAATAAGAAAGAAAAGAAAATATTCTCAACACAAATATAGCTTGAATACACCGTTACTGCAAAACTATACAATGTCAAATTTACAAGGATTCACCTTAACTAAACTATAGGTCACTCACCTTGTTACGTCACGTTGTCAGCGCATACAGGCTGCTAACAGTCGGTAGCTTTGAGAACAATGTAAACGGACACAAAGCCTCACATGCCTCATTGGCCGCATAAACTTATGACAATAGACTTACAGAACATTTACCTTCATCATAAAACATGACAAAAACCCTGTATCTCACCTGTAACATTTAATGTCGCACTCAATCGCAACCTGACTCCCCCGTGACTGGCGAACATTGGTTCCGCTTTGGAAATACCACGCAAGTGGTTTAAAAAAAATCCATGTTCTCAATCATATTTCTGTCCCCTTTTTTATTTTTCAAATTATTTGTATATTTAAGCAAAACAATTACATAAACCCGAACAGTGTACAGGCGGATCTTACTCGCTACCTTGTAGCTCCTATAGCTGAACTCACTTCCCTTCTAACAAACTTTCCACTTCTACATAGTTTCTACGACAACTAAGTGAAACAAACTTCAAAGCCAAACTTCAAAGGCATCACCCTCCTAATCTACCTAACCTCGAAACAAAACCTCGAAACAAAACCAGAGGTTGGCTCACACAAACGGCTCCAGCGGCTCCGCACCCTTTATTTTGAAAGTCTTTAGCAGAAGTTTGGTCCGTTTAAGCCGCTGACTTGACAGACGTGAAGGGGCCAAGTGCGCGTAAAAAGTTGTCCAAACTCCACCCACCCCCCTCTCTCCGCCTCGTCGTCCGTCAGGCGCGTTTGGCTCCAGATACAAACACAAGAGCTCCTCTCTGTCCCCGCTGCGCTCCGCAGGCTCCTCGCAACCATTCGCTCCAAGAACTCGGGAGAGAGAGAAGCGAAAAGGCAGGAGGGGACAATCTCCGCGCCATCCTCGGGATGGAGGTAACATCTGGAAAGTCTGACAGTAGTGTTTTGTTGTAGTCTGCGCTTTTAAGCCACTCGAGCAGGTGTTTGTAGCACCTAATATGTGGTTTGGATATTGTGGTTGAACGATAAAAACGGTACATCCCAGGTCTGTGTTATTACTGGGATATTTGCATTGTGATCTATCGAACTGGGGTCTGTCTGTGCAGCCATTTAACAAGAGAAATTAGTTATAAAATAATGATATTGCTTGTGTAATAGAGAAACAACTTTATATTTATGATCCCTTGGCACTGTGACATTTGATTTATTTTAAACATCTAAAAGTGTGCACGGTGTTAGGTGACGTCATTTTGAACCGCGCTGAGGGAGCGCTGCGTTTGTCTTTCCTGAGGATGCAATATTTCTGTTATTCATACGCACAAACACAGGCCACGGCTTCACTTTGGCTCAGTGTGTTAAGTAAGTTCAGGCCCAGTCTGAGAAGAAGGACATTAAGTTGACAGAACATCTCTCCTGAGTCAGACGTGAAAACAAGTTGACTTTTCCTTAACTATATTTTTGGCATTTTGCTTTAAAGGGTGAAGTTTTTTTCGATTGGCAGCAATTTCCCACCCAGCTGTACCCTCACTCAAACACTTCTCGAATCTTAAATTTTCCCCACTTACACTAAAGCCAAAAAAAGAAACAGCAGGCTTCTTAATGATATAGGTGGCCCGTCTTCAGCACAGGTTGTTCCTTGTCTCTGCGAAACAAGCTTTTCCTTCAGACTTTCAACATCAATCTGAAGTATTTAATGACGGCACATAGGAAGAGAAACGCCCTTTTTGTTTCCCTAACAGCACTGTGATGGAGAACACATTAGTAATGTATCGAGGTTCTACTCTCGCACACTTGCATCATTCAAGTTTAGCCCTCACATCCTGTAAGCGGATAAAAACCTTTGTTCTAGTTTGGGTAGTACATGCAAATGAATGCCGTTAAACCTCCCTATGTTTTAAATTATGTCTCTACTTCTAGTTGAAAAATGCCTCCAGATGACATCACTTGGAGGGACCTTCCTTTTAGAATATGTCGTCATGTTGCGCCTACTATGGGCGTTGTAATCATAGCCAACGTGCTTGTCCAGAGCTCCTCCAGCTAACATCATCTGAACTCCTAATGATTAAAAATTCCTTGATGTCATCTGGAAGAGTTTTCAGCTGGATGTAGATACATATTTTAATATAGGGAAGTCCGAGAGAAGTTTACAAGCATTAGTGTACATTTCCACCCTAAAATAAAAGCCATACAAAAGGAAGCTGAAAATTAGAGAAGATGCCCCACTTAACTACGTAAACCACATCCTGTTAGAAATGTAAGCCTCGCTTTTTTGTGCCCATTTGTCACTTCACATCAGGAAACATTGCTGTTGATGGGTAGGTACAGTTAACCATGACACCTCCATAATACCTGAAATGATTTTCCAGTGTTAGAACTTCAGATACCAGTGGGCCGCCCATGTGTCAGACATCTGGGATCTGTCAGTAATTTCATGTAAAGTCATTTTCAGTGTACATCAGTTGTGTTGCTACAAGTCCTGTTACATCTAAACAATTTATTAGTTGATTGTGCAAAGCCATGTTTCCGTTGTTGATGGTAAACCTCAGAGTTCTGCTCATAGTTTTTGATTTGTCGCTTCCTACCAGTACACAACCTGACACCTGAAATCAATTTGGATTGTCACACTTCCGTCTGGTGAGGCCTCAGATTTAGTTTGTTTGCCATCTGCATTCTGCCTAAAGCATTTATAAACAGTCGTGAACGTGGTACGTAAAGAAAGTCTCACACTCGCCGGCGTTTTTACTGCATCGCAAATGAGAGGCCGCGTGTGTATCCAGCTTTAGGAAAGAGCTGTTCGCGTTCGCAACCAGTAATCCAAGCAAGCCTGAAGATCTTATTATTAACACATGGAAATTTCTTACATTGTGCGTTTCCTGTTTTGGATTGAAAAGCTAATAAGTAGACGATTGGGATTTTAAAGCATTTGTACTGTAAGCGTACATTGAGTTGTAAGGTGGTGGCTCGTGGTTTTTCCTTTCATGGGAAAACACCACCCCAACTAGAGCAGTGAGTATTTGGAAATGCATTGCCAACCATATGCTGTGCACATTTATTATGTAATGCATAGTAAAGTTAATAGACCAATAACAGAGGAACCCGTAAGGAGGAGTTTTTTTCTCTTTTTGCTTTACAACAGTGTCACAGTATTATCATTTGTCATCATCCTTATTAACTAATATTAATATGTCTTCCCCCACTACTCATACAGCGCCTTGTTATACTACAGTCCCTCCCACAGTATGTAAAAGTGAGTAGCATCCTTTGGTGATTGTAAGATTGCGAGGTTAAAACATCCTCTTGTGTCATTGACAGATGAGTCTGCTGAGGTTGCACGGCATCAATGAAAGTCTGTGAAACGTCAGGCTGTTCTCTAAGTCACAGTGATCAGATCCTACTATTTATTGGAGCATGTATGAAATATGCAAATCTTTTACGGTTCATTAATGTCCTGTTGTCAGCGGGCTTCTGAGCTCTGATAAAATGGGTTGCACGGAGCCCGTTGTGATGATGAGGACAAACCACCTGCACCTTGCCTTCCACTGTTGCTTCCTGTGTTTTTTTTTTTAAACATCCTGCAAAGCACGTCATCTATCTCTGATACTATCTTGTTTGCATGGTTTCTACCTTCTGTCCACCCATTTGAACTCAGTTATCTTTTGAAAATAGCACTTGAAAATGCCACGCATGGTGTACTCCCAAAATGCGTTGGAAAACAGAACCAAAGTACAGATAGCGTGTGGTTGCTTTAAGCTGGATCTTCAGAGTTTCACTACAGTTACTACAGTTACTGGAGTTTTTCTTCACTGTTCAGCTGATAACAGTAACAGTGTGAAAGTAGAGAACAAAGGCTGTGCAGTATTTTGGTTCATTGACTGAAACAATTTGCAATAGATGTTAACGATGAAATGTTGAACGCTAACTGTAATGCAATTCTCAAGCTGATGACGGTAACTGGAACATTTTCAACAGCCTCTCACAAACAAATGCAATATTTGCTTATAAAATGAGCAACTTGTTGCCTTTAGACTTTGGCCCGAACCTAAACTTAAAAATTATTTCAAATGAATTACAATGATTTTGTTGTTATCTGTCAGACTTTTGCTCATTTAACTCATTTGTTGACTGTGGTTTTTGTTTTCTTAACCTACTTAAATTCAGTTTGTGGACATTCGGTTTGTTGGATCATGTTTGCACAGTTAAAACCAATCAAATGGTCTGTGAAGCCTTATAATCACTTCACTGCTCTGGCTGCTTTTTGTTACTGCGTGGTTCTGCCTTTAGTTTTATAAGCATTTATCATTGGAAGACAGTATAGGTGCATGTAAGTCCAACTATCGGGCATGAGTGTGTGCCAGATCCCACCCAACTGAATTTCAGTTCACAGTAGTGCATGGGGCAGATAGATAGCCTGGGTGGGAACTACAGGGAAGATAGACAGGAGGAGACTATGATCTGTACAAAGGAAACCCTGAAACCCAAAGACATTATATCATGAAGAGATAAATATAGACTGAAATACACAAGGGGACTTTAGACGTCCACAATACTCAGCCGCTGTCCTAACTTAGGTATTGTAGGCCCCTACACATCACCCTCAGGGCTGGTTAGGTTTGAGGTCAGACATATTGGATTTTGTCAGCAAGTCGGCAGAGACAGGTTTTGAGAACAGTGAGCCAAGCAGAGGAAGTGGAAACTACAAAAAGAAACAACAACAACAACAACAAAAATGATATCATCATGACTTCATAACATGCTTCCAATTGCCCCTGCAAAACAGTTAACCCATAATGCCTGCACCTCCTCAACCACCCGCTTCTAAATTTGGCGTCAAGCCACATACTTTATTTCCTTTTTTGGAAGAAAGGAGTACAAGCATAGACAGTGCTGCAAGCTGCTTGTACTTTATCAAAGGGGAGTTTTGTGTTTTTTCTTTAGGCAAGTTTTTCGTCACAACCTTATTTCCCTTGTCTGTGCTTCATTATCGGCTGTGTGCAGTATTACACTGACCATGCAATGAAAAACTGGGAAATTAGTTGTAGCATCTTAGCTTAGATGGCAGGTGCATGCTGCAGGTCCGAGCATGTTCGAAACGCATTACTTCTTTTGCACGGACCATGTGTGATAGCTGAGAAAAATGTTAATTAACATTGGCTGCTGACTGAAACCAAGATGACTCAGAACCAGAAAGATACTAGAGACATATTCATAACAGCAGTAGGGGAACTTGGAAACTGGCCTATGACATGTGATCGTTTAATAATTGGATGTTCAGTCTAATGTTGGAACAAGTCATCAGACCCATTACTTAAATCTACAATATGTGACAGAAGCTAGTGTTTTCATGAGACTGGAACTCAATCCCTGCTGCTGTGCTCAGCTCCTCCCTCTTCCTGATCCACTGTTCCTTGCTCAGGTAGACATCATCCTAACGTTCCAATAAATCAGAACACCCCCAAACTTACATTTAAAAATAATACATAAAAGAACATCAACTCTTCACACTTACATCCGTTTTGGACCATATTTATAATAAAAAACATAATAAAAGAAGTTAAGTACTGTATCCTCAAGTAAATACCATGCACTATGATGTAATAATGCTCCACTGACGTGTTTCCTGCAAATATCAAGTTAAATTGTCATTATGCAGAAGGGCTCCGTTCAGTGATCCTTTCCAGTTTATTAGGTACACCTTCAGCTAGGTGTAATGGAGTTTTAGAGAACTGTTTGAAGTCAATTCCACCTTCAGGAAGTTTTTAATCTTCAGTTTTTGTTCAGTAGTTTCAGAGATGTGATAATGAAATTGTATGGTCACACTGCAGACAGTCTGTAGTTGGTTTTTCCACTCAATTTAAATCCATCACGGTCATTAACAGATTACAGAAAGACCTCTTGTATATTGTAGTACTTATCATTACTACATTTACTTACTTCATATGCTGTTGAGTAGTTTTACCTGCAACAAGTTTCATAACTCCATCTCATTAAATATATAACTTTTGTTTACATGCGTGTTGAACATATTTTCAATCACTTTCCACCAATGAATCTATTTGCAGTACCACTCTCTCACTCCCCTGTGTGTAGAGCAAACCTCCCACTCTCCACGTATGTAGGGTCCCCAGTGAAACCCTGTTGGATTCATTCACTGCAGGAACTAAAAGTCATAGTAGTTGGTCTCCTTGTCAAATAACGGACCAGATGGCTTTTGTCTTTGTGGGTCTTCTGGCTCCTTATGAGAACATCAGAACAACATGTAGAATCCCCAACAGATGCATGTACTAAAGTTTTCTTTCTTAGGTCCAAATATTTGGAGGAAGTTCTTTTTGCTCTAACTGTTTATTGTTTGAGTTTTTTCTTGCTCATCACTCGTCCCCTCTCATTTACTCTGTCTTCTCATTGCACAACAGCTCAGATTATCTAAACCAGTCCGTATCACAGGTTAGATTTTCTCTTTACCACGTATCGGTCAAGTGCTGTTCAAATAGCTTTCAATTTATTCTTCTTTTACCTGGATTCTTATTTTGTATTTCTTCACTCTGTACCTCATCCCCTCGACCGATCCACATTCTGGTACACTTCTTTACACACACACACACAAAATTACATAAGCACAGTGCCATTAAGGGCGGTGGAAAAGTGACATATTCAGATGAGGTCCAGTCCAGAAACACATCATGTTTTCCTGGAAAGGCAGTGACCGAGAAGGTGCCTGTCTGCTCTCTTACCACTTAACAAGTGTGGGCAGAAGCAGAAGGGAGCTGCTCACTCTGGTCCCCCCCACCCCCGCCCCCCCCGTCAGAACACGCTGACTTGAGAAAATAAAGTGTGCAGACTCGAACTGAAGCTATTACACTTGAACATCTTGCTGGACAGCTGTGCTTTGCTGTACTTTATCTTCCCTTTCACGCACTTCCACTGGGTGTGGCTCACAAGCGAGAGTTTACAAGGATTGAGCATAAGGCAGAGAGTTATTCCCAGAGAAAAGTTTAAAGACCCTGAGCCACAGCTCCTCTATCAGCTCCATGGTAGATTATACGGCTTGTTGCTTTCTGATTGGGGCTTTTACTGGACATCAAAAAGATATGTTTCTGAGTCTAACATCATGTGCTTTGAGAATCTGTGAACAGACAATACCGGGCTTTGTGCAATCTGTTTGTTTCCATGTTCTCCTTCCGCTTTCGCTGGTCATACAGCAAACCTCGTGTCTTCATCAGCACTGTGGAAATTAAGACGCTGCCTGAGATTGACCTTTACCTATGCAAACACATTCAGAGAGAAGAGACATTTCTTTCACATTCACACACACAGCTACAGTATTTCCTCTATACAAGCTTTTAAAGGTCTGATCATGTGCACTGTCAGAATTGAAGGTCATCTGGTTTAAGCAACGGTGGCTACGTTTCTTAACATTACTGTTCGGGTGGGCAGTGGGAAATTTGGATATACTGTAAACAGTTTGGTGATAAAATTTGCAACCCTTCATTTTGCATCCCCCTACAGCCCGTTTCATTAGAAAATTAACCCTAAACCTAACATAATAATAATGCACATTCAGCTAGTACGAATGTTCAACAGAAATGATCAAAAAGTGTATATAATTACATTTTTAGCACAATAATCAAAGTGATATGGTGCAAAGGTTTGCATCTGCCTTGATAAATTAATTACATTTTTGATTTTTGATGAAGGAACATTTATATTAGCTGAATGGGCATTGAATATTTGGTTGATTGAAAACGGTGTTTGCTGTACTCTCTTTGACATTTCAAAATAATTGTTTTTTTTACTGCTGGACCATCTGTATGTGTGGGTCTGCTTTAACCTGAGCTTATTGCCAGCTGTGATTTTCTTGTTCAAACATCTGGTTTGCCTGCTGCTGGACCTGAGGTCACGTAATGTGGCACGTGCTGCCAAATTAGCAGACTCGGTAAGCAGTTAGGGTTCACCACGAGAAATGAGTTTTCTCAAGCTACTGTTTTTTGATATTTGGATCATACACCACACATTCAGGAAGCAATATCACATTTTGAGCATTACTTGGTGCCAGTCAGCAGCTCCAATCAATTCTTTAAAGGTATTTTAACAGTATCAAAGCACATTTGAGTGTTAATGGCGTTTACGGGGCTCCAGATTGTCCATGGCACCTCCCTCTGGCCCTTGTGGAAACCAACCTAATAGAAGACTTGTTAAAGCCATCCATGTATCCATGCTGCACAGCAGACTATTTAATTGTAATCCTACAGTATTTAAACTAACAAATTCCTTCGTGCTTTACCTCAAACTAACCTCTAGACGACTGCTGCTGTACCACTGTTGCCAGTAGATAAACTTTTTAATCATTTAAATGAGAAGCGTAAAACACACAACATCTAGGAGCTGTTGACATAGGGGTGAAAGTTCAAAAGTAATCTTGTTCCTCTTTAGCATTGACCCGTTTTTGGAAAATGCACGGTGTAACGCTCGGCCTTAAGAGGCTTTTTGTATCGTTTCCTTGTTTAGACATGCTAAATGGCTCTGTATGCTTGATTACAGCAGGCGTCAGATGTGGTCTATCATATCCAGGGACTTTCTCTCTTAGGAGCCGACGGGTTACAGAGCAGAGCTGTGATTTAGGCAGCCTGCACAGCTCGGGGGCTATTTCCCAGGCCTAGAGCCCCAGAAATAGAGTTTGTCCTGCTCTTTCCCTCAGTGACCCAAGGTTTTCCACTCTTCCATAGAGCTTGGGGTCCCAGCTGAGTTAAACATGTGCCCGAATGATAACCAGTCAAAAGCCTTGTCCTGAAATAATGTGTCTCTCTCACAATGAAACTGAAAGTTTGGAGTATATTATATCGAACATGCATAGTCAGTGTATTTTAAGTCAGGGAGGTACTGAGTTGGACACTATTTTCACTCTGCAAGGAGAAGCTCATTAAAGATAAGGGCTTCGCTGTGAATAGACATGTGGAAGGACTTCAATGGATCTGAAATGACTTATTCTGAGTTGTTGAGTGCCGCTAAAGCCTTCTGGGCATTCATACAGCACTTTGTGAACAAATCTGAATAATGTAATATTTTCTGTAGATGACCAAATTCACTCTCAACATACAGTATATGTGGAAATAAATACACGTAATTTAGAAGCCATTTTTGTGGCTTATAAAGTGGGTGGTAGTGAGTGGTGAGAGCAAGTATAAAATGTAAATAAAGCTGGACAGTAGGAAAAAAATGAAAGCTTGGTTTTCTTGCCTCAAAACATCTGTTTTGTTGTGACTCTGAAGAGGCATGTGCTTTTGAAGGACAGGAAAGAGTTAAACAATTAGAGGTTTCAAAATAATGGTGTGGAGGGTGGGTGGTCCCTGGAGATTACTATTTATCACGGATTGAGAAAAGAGAACTCAGGAAAAGGGTTGGGATGTGGATTAAGACGTAGAGGCAGCAAAGACAAGCATTAACTAAGGCTCTGCGGGGCTAGCTGATGCTGTAATACGTTTGGGTGGAGGGAGGAAGGTGGTGAGGTCATGTCGAGAAAAAGGCGGAAAAGAAAATAAAGTGTGATTAAAATGTGGAATGTGTTCATCTGTGAAACACGGGGAGATCTGTGACTTGAACTGTGCAGAGAAGGAGGGAACTGAGACAACACGTGCAGGAAATGTGACAGAAGCTATGGGGAGCTTTTTGGTGGTCAGTAGAAGTAGTGTAGTTTGAAAGCCAGCAAGAGAAGAGGACCTGCAGCACAAGTATAGTGCAAATGATCATATGGTGCCGTGGGAATCTCCATAGTTCTGGCACCGTTTGGCCTGTGAACAAACACCTCGACACATCCACGGTCTGAATGCTTGGCACAAAAACGATTAGAACCTGCAATAACACCATAATCACGGTGGGTTGTTTTCAAGGCTTACGTTTGTGCACATTCCAACCTGCAGCCATCAGCCAACTTATCACTGAGGCCACAGATATGTATGTGGAGTGAGTAAATGGTCATCAAAGGGGCAGCGCAGAGGAGGGAAGTTTAGCAATCGGCTCGGGAGACAGACAGAAAGCAAAGAGGCCATGAAGTGATAAGTGCGAGGCAGCAAGGACAGGTCCCTCCTGACACAGGCTACAGCGTGATGTTGACCAGCTGTGGCCGTGAGAGAGGCTGACTTCCTGTGTCCCGAACCACAAAAGATACTTTTTGCAGATTTCTTCCAAGGAGAGCACTGAAACCAACAGTGGTAACTTTTTTTGTTACCCGCCCTTCTCTGTTTCTCAGTCTGTCTGCATTTTTCTGCTGACAAGTAGGAAGTGAAACCTTCTCTTTATCTTAGACCATCTCCTTGTTTAGCTGCTCTAAATAAGTATTTATTATTACTTTTTTGTTCTTTATTTAAGAGGCCACTCCCTGTACACATAGCCAGATTCTAAGAAAATTGGGCCCTGTGCAGAGATTTGTACATTTTGTGTCTCTTATATTTTTGTGATGATTTCTTTGTCGTCTCTTTTTGGCCATTAACCTGCTCTCTTTGCTGTCATTTTATCGAAGACTCAAACAAAACTATTTATTACCACTCACTTTGTACAGAGGCTCTGGCCCAGGTGCCCCCTCTTTGGCCTTCCTGCACCTGATAGCCCTGTTCAGTAATCCACCCATGCCTGTATAACATCATTCAGCTTTTATGCTTTAATTGAGGGGGTGTATATCTTAATCAGAAATAATTAATTAATTAATTAATTAATTTATGTATAATAAATTGCTTGTTTCATACTGAAAGT
This sequence comes from Channa argus, assembly GCF_033026475.1. NCBI lineage: Eukaryota > Metazoa > Chordata > Actinopteri > Anabantiformes > Channidae > Channa > Channa argus. The sequence continues at coordinate 23,985,941 of NC_090202.1, forward strand.
TGTCTTTGTTTCACCTAACTTTGTGTTGCCCAAGAAATGTAACGACATTTCAAATTGCTCACAGTGTGCTCTTATATTTCTGAGGATGCTTTTCAATATCTTATCTCACACTATCTAAACATGGAGTTCAAGGTGGTTCCAGAGTGCGCGTTCACTGTGCAAGGACAAAAGCAAGGAAGTCAAGGCGCATGTTTAGGTCCAAACATGTGCAGTACATTACACTGTGCGTTGTGTGAGATAAACGTAGACTGAGGACTAATCATTGCCACTGGCATTATTGGGTTCATTAAAGTCACATTTCCCAGCAGTCCCACTATGACCAATATGCATTATAAAGGTGAAAAAGAAACCATTAAACTGAAATGTTTTCATTCTTTAATATGAATGTGACAAGGCTTGTCATTAAAAAGTGATTTTCAGGTGCGTCATTAGATGATGTTTTTGTTTCCATAAGGATTCTCCATCTAAACCATCTGTGGCTGAGCTGGCTGGAAGGTTGGAAGGTCACGTTCAACCGATGTCCTCTTCAAATGACGAGGTAACATTTATAGCTTATGTTATATGTGTGTGTTCATACAAACAAATAAATACTCAGCTGCCTAGAAGAATTGAATTTTTTCCCCCCAGAAATACAGTCGGTGCAGATTTTAATCCCACTTCCTCCTCTTTTGTGTTGGTAGATGCCAAGAAGGCCTCCGTGTTCCCTGAAGTTGCAACTTCAAAAAAATGATAATAAATTAGATGTGGGTCATTTTTTCCCTTTATTTCACTCTGCTAAATATCTGAGCTCTTGACATATGTGGAAAAAAACACAAATTTTTTTTGCAAAATGTAAACATGTGCAATAAGAATCTTATTTTGTTAGTTATAATACTTATTTAATACTATTCATGATTTCTATATATATTTAGTCAAGTTTGCGAATGACACAATTCATAATACAAAGAAGTATTATTACTTTATTCCATCAGCTTCTAGTGTTTTAAATGTGATCATTTTATGAATTAGTCTATTAACTCTGACTGTACTATCTTACAGAAAACTGCTGCTTCCCCCAATCCCTTCAAAGTGAAAATGAAGAACTCCCCCACCATTGGGAAACTGCAGGTTTGTGCGTCTTGCAACGCTTTGTATATATATTTTGTGTATATTTTGTGGGGAAAGTGAGAAACTGAGAAAACACAGTAGGCATATACAGTCAGGAGCTATTTGAAGTAGTACTGCCCCCCGCTGTTCAGTTCTCAGTGGTGCGTGAGGTGCTTGCATGCTGAGAGGAGAGAACAAGGGTTTGTCCCTGATGCTACAATCGGCTCAGATTAATAAGCTAATGGGATCACGGGCCACCCAGCCCCTGGTGAGGCTCTAACTCGCCACCAGCTTTACTTTAGTAAATAATTTACAAGTAGAGCAGCCATGGGACAAAAGGGCTGCCGCTTCTCCCTCTTCCTCTTCTCTCCAGTGCAGGTAGGGTGTTCTCTTCTCAACTTGAACAGTGGCTGGAAAACGTACTCGGGATTTTAAGTAGCTTCATTGTTGGACTTAATACGAGGCGTGATGTGTGTTACATTTAAATGGAACATGCTCCTGACTGTGAGCTTTTAAATGGAGGGAGGTGACAAAATAATGTCATTGTCCAATTTTTGTTTGAATAACGTATTTCCAGTAATTCTTTAACAACTTGGATTTATTAGAACAAAAAAATCAAGGGATTTAAAGGATCTTCTCATCCAACCACAGGCCAATCTCGCTCTTTCACCCACGGCTCTGCTGCCTTCACCCAAAACTCCTGAGGTGAAACTGCAGCTGGCGCCGTTGCCTCCCACTACACCCGGCAGCCCCCTGAGCCCCACCCTGCAGCCCTCGCAACTGTCCACCGAGGAAGAGGATCCCATCAGCTTCGACAGCCCTCCTGACAGTGCCACACTGCAGAGCATCAACAAGGTGAAACTTCTGGACTAAATTGCATCTCGACATTATTTAGTAGGAATTGAACTGGGTCTATTTGTTAGATCTATTTGTGCAGTTGGACTGATTTTTAAGTATTACTGTATTAGCATTAGTCACAACGCAAACGTGTCCCACATCATACATCTGCTCCCATTCTAAGAATTCTATGATTAGAAGTCCTTTGTAAGCGTTAGAGAAAAGGTTAGCAGGATGCTTATTACTGAGTACATTTCTGTTTCATACATTTCTGAGCCACAAAATAACAGATGTGAGCTGCCGTCATTCTGAGTGTCTCTCATGGTGTTGACATCGCAGCTGGACACATGGTCCTTGTCCTCGGTGACCCAATGGTCAGTGGATGCTCACCTTATGTTTAAGCAGACCTTGGATAAGCTGGAACAAGATGCTGCAGTAGCGCATGATTGCTGCTGCAAACAGGATTAAAAAATGTAATCTCCTTAGCCTAGTTAGACTCTGTAGCTACAGTTTTGTGCAGTGTCCTCACACATATGCTGAGCAGACTTGTCCTACAAATGCCTTGACATTATAAATGGCTTCTTCCCTTTGTTTCTTTTTCTTGCTGGCTCTTACTCATCTTTTCCACACAGACCCGTGCACGATTATCATTCAAGAGGCGCCTGCCTACAAGACAGCACAGGAGGTCAGCTGTAGAGGAGGCGGGACCTTTGGGGAGCAGTCTGTCCTCATGTGAACTGTACAGCCCAAAAGACGACAAGGACCAGGACGAGGTTTTCGAAAGGACACCAGAGGAAGATGAATGCAGGCAACCGGGGAGTCTGGAAGAAGCAGAAGACACGAACATGGACTGTGAAAAGACAGAGGACAAGGTAACAAAGAGTGACCCGGATAACAAAGTAGATGTGGAGGAGGAACGGGCATTGGAACAAGACCAGAGCTCAGAGCCTTTGGAGGCGGAACAACAACCTCTCAAGCAGACAGAGGGCGATGTCACGGCAGAAGAGAAGCAAGAGGAGATGGTTGAGGAGGCACAGCAAGGGGGAAGTGATGAGGTGTGAACTGTGAATGTTTACATTACCAAATAATAGAATAAATTATTCATTGCATTGATCTAGATAATTATTTGAACAATACTTTACAGACAAATCTGTTTTAAATGTCTTGGTGTGTCTCCAAGCTGTCTACTGGACAGGTCACTAGACACTGGAGTTAGAGCAAAGATGTGTTTCTGCTTGACCAGACACCTCTTTGCTGTATGTGACCAATATTAGTTTTTTCTCTAGGCTGAGATTTGAAACAAAGTCAAATACATTGTTAATATGGACTTCCAGCATTTAACAATGCTTAAAAAATGGTTGAGAAGGGCATAAATATATTATTAAGTTTCAAATATATATTTTTAAGTTAGCAGACATACACAGCAAATGTTGTGAGTTTATACCAAAGAACTATCACTTTAGGCTATAATTATATACTTCCTTTACACTTTACTCTCTTTACTGTATGTTAGTCGACATCTCTGCTTGTCTCACTCTTTTCTTTTTTTTTTCTTTTCTTTTTTTTGTATGCTGTTGAATATCTAAATGCCCAGAAAGGTGGCTCAGGTGCTGAAAAAGTATGTACAGGAATGTTAATAAATAGCTTTGTTACACAAAGAAACTTTAGGCGACGTGTTATATTTGAGTTGAGTGAATCACTGTGAGTTGGAATGATCCTTTAAATATCTTAATTAAGGACATTTCATATATTGTGCATCATCTCTAAAGAGGCTTGAAATGCAAAACTGCTGCATACCTATTTACCTTTTATCAATAGTGTTTTGTTTTCCCTTTGACTTCCTGAGGGGAAAGTATCTCTCAGCTTTTAGTTGCGGTGATGTAATGTGTAGAATCTTCGGTAGCTGGAATGTCTGTGGCTCAAATCCCCAGGTCTCTGTGGAGTTTGCATGTTCTTCCAAAGACATGCGTGTTATGTTAATGTTAATGATTCTAAATTACCTGTAGGTGTGAATGGACTTCTGTCTGTGTATGTCTCTCTGTGACTGGAGAACTGTCCAGAGTGGACCCTGTCTACTAAAACGGATAAGCGGTTACAGATAATGGATGAATGGATAGAAGGATAGAGGAAAATTTATATAATTCATATCCATGTTCTGTATTGTAAAGATAATTAGTACAGGAAGCTACAATATGTAACTTTTCCGTTAGAAATATGCTCCAAAACATATTTTGTAAATGCTTCAGGGCCCAGACTCATTGGAGCAAGAATAATAGCCTCTAGTTATCAAATTATTACTTAACATAGGCATGTTAAGCTTTAATAGTATATTTGTATTAGAAATATGTGAAAAATGTTGCACACTGCAAATTTAAAAATTGATCAACACCTGAATAGCTCGTCAGAAATCAGTGGATTCATGCTGCTTCCAAAAGATACATATTGTGTAACTTTACCTGACCGCGTCTCCCAAACCCGAAATGACCTAAAAGAGTGTGTGATTCACAAGCCTGATACACAGCAGCTACAGGTTCAGGAAAGGAAGGCACCGCCTCTGAGTAAAAAATGAAACTAGCTTCTTTATTTTTAGCAGTGACTTCAGTGGTGGCGGTCAGTCATCCTGTGAAGCGCTCCGACACTCACTTTGAGCAGTTCTATTTGTTAGTTCGTTGTTTCCTTCACCCGGTGACGTCAGCACCTTCCTACGTCATCGAAACTCTTCGCCCAAGACGACTCACCTGGCTGACGTGAAGGGACGAGCAGGAAAACGAAGAAGACAAGTCTTCAGAGAGACACACACACACACACACAAACACAGACAGAGAGAAAACAGAGATAATTATTTCCACTGGACGTGAGAATGTGAAGCTGTTTCCTGTGGTTTTCGCCCACTTGTTCCTCGGTTAAAGCGCAGCCAGGACGCACGGTTCCGGGAATTTTCTTATACTTGGATCATTAAAACTGCGTCCCTTAGTCATTTCCGGGTCGCTCCCAGCAGTATTTCAGGTTTACCACAGGGAGGTGTGAGAAAAGCAGCATGGACATGGAGCTGCACACAGTGAGAACAAATGGGAACGATGGAGCCGCTTATAACGTGGTGAGCTAATGGACAAAATGATTATGTCAATTATAGAAAGAGTTTAAAATTAACAGTGTCAAAAAAAAAACAAAAAAAAAACTGTGCACAGAAGATTTATCAGTGTTCTGTTTCGTTTGACTGGGGGCAGGCTAGAGCAGAGGAACCTGATGGAAGGGCCAGCAGAACCCAAGATCCATCAGAAACAGAAGGGCTTCTTTCTATACAGGTGCGGTTCTGTGGAGTTGAGTCCAGTCCATTGTTGCTGAGGGGAAGATTATATTTTTAGATACATTCAGCTTGTTTTGCTTGAGTTTCTTTGGAAATGCAAAATGAGGGAAGTGACTTTTGTCTGTATGTGTTTCTGTGTATCGTCAGACTTCTGAATGTAATGGGGATGTGATGACTTCGAGCCAAGTACAAGAAGCTCAGGGGAATGTGGGAAATGCAGAGGTAGGACGACATTTATTAAATGTAAAGGTTGCACTTGATTTCTTGAACATGTCGTCCTGCTCTTGCAATAAAGGAAGTGTCACTTTTCTGTTGTAACTTAACACACAGAGTTATTTTGTAATCTGCTAAAAACCAGAGATGACACACAGCTAAGAACTTCAACAGATACTTTAGTCCGAATTTGTCTGCCTGTTTCTTGATGATGAAAACAAAACAGTGCTCTTCCTGCATGGATAAGTCCGGTGTCATCTTGGACCACTACAAACTGTAGCCTTATCTCCACAAAACCATCCTTGTGCTTCCAGAAAAACATCATGAGTACGATGAAGAGACAGATGAACCAGGTCGTCTACAAGAAGGTCAAATTGTGGATGGTCATCGTCTCCATCTTGGTCGTCATCGCTCTCTTAATCATTTTTTCACTGTTCGTGTGCTCAGGTAAAGTTTTTATGCGGAGCGGCTTGTGGATTAAACTTGGCAGTTTTGAGGTTTTGATCCAGTTTCTCTTTGAGCAGCGATCCATGAGGACGTGGATGAGAAGTTTGACCGTTCACTGTTTCAGGTTCCTCTATGTTTCAATGGGAGCTTTCATCTACCTAATATGGTTTTCGCGGAGGACCTGTTCCATAAAAGCCAGACACTTGTTTCTGACCTGAAAGAAAAGGTCTGTATTTCAAATACTGTAATTAATTCATTCATAGTGATTCAAAAATGCTGACAAGCATGTGTGTTTAACATCAGAGACAAACTGTGACGTGTACAGAAGAATGAAGTAAAAAGTACCTAATGTTACAACATTGGCTGTAGATAGTGTGTGAAAGTGGATTTGCTTTCAGTTTGCTCAAACTTTTACCGAGTCACAGTTGCTCTCTGTAAAACTTTAACCAGAGTCTGCTATGTAGATGTAAAATCAAGCAGCTTTTAAAACCTTCTGAGACAGTAATACTAAAAGATTTCCCACTACAAAATGTCCATAGCTGCTTTTGGCACCAGCTGAACTAAAAACCTGCAGCTGATTCGACCCTTTTCGGAGGGTTTCTCTAAAAAGCCTTCAATGAATAACAGAGGGTAAAGTGAAAGTAAGTGAGTGTCAGCCCCATGATTTTGCTCTCTTTGTTTGCCTCTCCATGTTTCTGCCTGCCACACCCAAGCTGACTGCCCTCTTCAAATCCTCCCCTGCTCTGGGACGATACTTCTCCGCGGCTGAGATAAACAGATTCAGGTAAACACGCGTCCCCTCCTCTGCATGAGATCGGTGCGTGAAGCATTTTTTGGGTCACATTGTCTGTTTCACTCTTCAGGAACGTTTCTGTCATCGCTGACTACCAGCTGACATTCTTCATGCCGAAGGACGAGCAGGATCAGCTGAGAAACTTCACTCTGAGCAGGGAGATGGTCTACAACGTGTTCAGGCAGTTTCTGTACGACCAAGATTCAGATCCAGCTGGGCTCATCTACATTAATTCAACTTCTCTACGCATGTTTGAGGACAGGGGAAACCAGTGTGTCTTGTTTTCTTTGTCAGTTATGTGAGACACTCACCAAACACTTAACCTCCTATAGTATGCAGCAGGCTGCGGTGTGTGATCTATCACACTTGTGTGATTTTTTCCCATGAGCCTGTTTTGCATATGATGCATCTTCACCACAGTCACACACACACACACACATACCCATGATGTCTGAGAGTTTGTGGAGACTGTTCTTAATGTGAGACTTGTCAGCTTACGTGGACATCTGCAGACTGTAAACCAAAGTGGCCTTACTGACATGAGTGTGTCAACGTCTATCCGTGTGCTGATAACACATCCGTGTATTTTTTTTAATGGTCAGGCCATATTTAATAAAGGCCTTTCACTGTTCAACATCCAATCAAGTGCCTGGAACGGGACCTTTTATGCCAAACCCTACCTGTGGATGTGGGCGTATTTTATTTTTGTCTTGCACGAGCGATACTGGCTGTAAAGGAATTCCAGACGCGCTGTTTTTTAGAATTGTAATTATATGAAATACAAGTATTCATATTGTATTTGAGAGTTTATTGTGTATTACTTTGACTTGTTAATCTGGAGTAAATGTTAGAATGTCAGGGATCTAATTATTATATATGAATATGTATATATTTATATTAAGTGTTTTTAACATTACATTTAAGTGTTTGTATTTGTATACCTGTGCCATCATTGTAATGATTTGAAAATTCCATCTGTGGAACAAGCTAAATACACAAACTTGAAGTGCATACTTCAGTCAAGTAGCATGCAAAACACACATTCTGAAAAAACAAAGACTTTCTACTTTGTGCATGAGGACCTGCAGATGTTGTGTTGAACAGCAGAGGGAGTTCACGTCGCACAGGCAGCAGTTACCTCTGTGTCATTCGCTCTTCCTCTGGCTCAATTTGCAAAGATCAGGCTGGAGTGTACATTTCTATCTTCCTCTCACGCAGAAAACTCTGGTGATAAATCACATATACCAACTGGTTGTGTGTCAGAGCGCAGTCACTTTACTGGCTTTGAGCCCATCGACATGACTTTCCCGTCAGCTGTGATTGATGTTATTGCCAGATTGTCTGCTCATCAGTTTTTCTTCCAAAAGACAGTTATTAGTCTTCATGGCTGGAGGTGAAGCTTAAGCTATTTAGTAGAATATTACAATGTTCTTTGTAACAGCAAGAACTTACGAATCTCATTCACTACTTGCTTGATTCAAATTATTGCGTCCGGTAAATTGTGTAATGTGTCCAGAACATGTTGACTCAGTGTTTTGTCTCTCCTGTTGTTAATTTGTAGTTCCAATGTGTGTTATCACAGTCATTCACTTGCAGTATAACGTCAGAGTCTGTTGAATCCTCAACCCTATAACGGTGTAAACACATATGAGGCTGGTGTGGAAATTATACCTGAAACATATCAAATTTTTTGGTATAATTTACAATGATGTCTTTATTTCTCTGGAAGACAGGACCCCACAACCAGCTTGTTTTACTGGCAAACTAATATTCTGAGAAGACAAAATTAAAAGTATGGCATGAATTTCTAGGTGGAAGGAGATACTCTTTTGGTTTTTCTTTACTGCAGAGAAAAGGGAAATACATTTTACGCATGAAACACACAAATCTTCCCGTCTGCATGATTGTCACATGCTGGTCAAAAGGTCAGGTTTGAACAGCAGCACATCAGTGGCATCTATCCGTATTCCACGGTTACTGTACATGCAACAAGATCACCCGCTCTTTGAACTACTCAAATATTGCAAATGATGATAACTACAAGAATAAATCCAGAACATTCTGTTTAGACTTGGTTTTGTTGATTTAGAGTGGACTACATTGCACTTAGGGTCTGTGCTGTTAAAGTAAATACGTCTCCTGATCAGCTTGCTGCAGTGGGACAACACAGGTCAGCAGCGTGGAAACTGGTCATGTGCATAGAATAAAGTACCAGATACTAGTTTTTGTTACTGTCTGTAGTCACTGCTGAAGCCTGTTTTCTAAATCCTGCTCCAGGAATTGTTAATCATCTAAAGCCTGATTTACTATAATGAGCACTGCGATCTTAGATGCGATCTCAAGCGAGTCACATACCCACGCTTCTCTGAGATCAGTCGTGCAGAGCTCTACTCAGTCAGTCACGGGTCAGCAGTGCTGGTTAAACGTGTCTTTATCCATTGCGAGACATTAGTGCAAACTCGGCTGCAGTTCATTGAACACAACTGATGTGTTTTATGTCGTATTATAAGTTATACTGGAACTGATGATTCAGGCTGTATCTTCAGCTTTTATGATTAACACTAGTAGAAAAGTGGCAGCTCTTCAAGGCTTAAAGTCATTTTCTGAGCTGGTAGAGGCGGTGAAAAATGTTTAGGTTTTAATGAATTGCAGGCAAAGCAAGGTCATGTTGTTCATAGTTTATAGAACAGCTTCTTATTCTCTGACTTTCTGTAGAAAATGCAACACATAACAGTATTTTGTGCCTGTTGATAACACCGTTTATCTGTTAACATACCTGAAAAGGTAGTGCAGTGAACTCAGAGGATAGTTACATTTGACAATATTCATTTTAATAAATGTACACACTGTATTTCACACTAGCACAGTGTGTCACATATTATAACATGCAATGTAACCTGCAGTAGGTGTAACCTTAACATGGAGCTTCCTAGAGCATCCAATAACCTGAGTTTGTGGGATAACGGTGGTCAGAGTCCTCCCTGTTGTGCTGGTCACTGTTTACACCCATGCCTGTGGGTTTTTACACCGTGCTGGTTGTGCTAATGCTTGAGAGGAGACACTTCTTACCTTCAAGCACAGGTGACTGCCCTGCAAACACCAACTGCTTCCACTGCAAGTTCCTGGAAATTGATTTAGTACTACAGCACCTCAGGACTGCAGGTTGAAAACCTAAAACAGAACCCTGAACCGAGTGGGTAAAGTTTGTTCGAGTTCAGCCGAAAATAAAATGAAAGCAACATCAATTCTGGTAAACGAGAAAACAATGCAACCTGAGTTTGGTCGTCACAAGGTCAACAAGGTTGTCAGTAAAGTCCAGTGACAATGAGCAAAAATACTCTCAGTTTAACTCTTACAGATGTTAAGGTTCGGACCTTGTTGCACTTATGTTAAACCAGTTGTCCCAACTCCCCTGGTTGACGGCATTCTCCAGAAGTCCGGAGGTAATAGGAAGACTTCCGCAGTTATCCAATTAAAGGGTTATCTCTTCTTTTGGCAGTCTCAAGCCTAAAGATTAAGTTGTTAATTGCAGGCTTCAGCCAGACCTCAGTGCTTCATACAAACACTGTTCTGTCTTCAGGAGGCTCACAAGCAGCTCTTTGCAGGATCCTGGTCAAAAGTAACACCTCAGGAGGGATAATGGGTGCCCACGGCTCCAACTTGGACGATATACTGGAGGAGGACATGCACCACTGGTACACCAAATTCATGAGGGAGTCCCCGTCAGGGCTCATGACACTGTTTGAGCTCAAGACAACGCTCGAAATGAACGGTATGACAGAGGAGGCCAGCAGCTATGTGGACCAGGTCTTTTTCACCTTTGACATGGATGGGGTAAGACACCACCTGATATCAGTAAGGTTTTAGACAACTGAGGAGACAGCTTCTATGCGTGATTTTCTGTTGCATGCACCTTGTTGAAAACTAGATCATCATATTATCATAAATGTGTAGAGCAGGATTTAAAAAAATCCCCATCACATTACAAATACATTGTTAACAGGACCTACAAAAATCTGCAACAATTTCTGCAAAATTGCACTTTCTGACAACATTCTGATTTGAAAAAGAACAATGAAATGTAGAAATAAACAGATTTTTGATGTTGCACATGTGTTTCTAATCTTTTCTTCTATGTGTTTCTTTTGCAGGATGGCTATATAGACTTTGTTGAATACATTGCAGCGATAAGTTTATTGTTGAAAGGAGAAGTAAACCAGAAACTAAAGTGGTACTTCAAGCTTTTTGACCAAGATGGAAATGGGAAAATTGACAAGGACGAACTGGAGACCATATTTAAGGTAGCGAATTTTTTAAGAATGTGTCTGTATTGGAGTATTACAGTTTCCTGCATTATAACGCTTGGCTGCTCTTCCCTAAAAGATTAGAAATGGGTTTAACCGACCATCATGACACCTAATCTAAGACGTCTCAACAGGGCCTTGTCTCTAACCTAATTCACTGTCAGAGTCGGATGATAATCGTTGTAGAAATGACACCACATTTATATTACTTCCAACACATTTCACCTGTCAGTTCATACACCGTGGATTGTGGATTGCACGTCACTCTGAAGTGCAGTCAGGCTACTAAATGACACCGGTGAGGTAGATGCAGTTTCTGTAAAATTGGTAGCTGGTGTCAGATTCACTGTGAACAGATGGCTGAAAGCAAACACCACATTGTATTAATCTGTCAGAGCTTTGCATGTATCTGCACGACTTACGATATGTACAAACTTCTATCAGGCAATTCAAGATATCACCAGGAGTTACGACATCCCCCCAGAAGAGATTGTGACTCTTATTTATGAGAGAATCGATGTCAAAGGAGAAGGTAACACACTTCTTATTGTCAGTCCATAATTTAATGATTAATCAGCTGTCAACACAGGAGCAGTTTATCACTAAACTCCCCAGAGTTCGTCCTTGTTTGGAAATAATGTCACCATGACAAATGTCTGAAGGTTTCTGGGATTCAGCGGGAAATTTTCAGACATTGTGATCACGCTTTAATTCAATGCAAAACCCTTTTTTTTAACTAGTAAGCCTTATGATGCTTATACAATTCTGAACAAACTGCAATTCTTAAGTTGTTGGTATTGATCTTTGCTACTGTATTTTGTGCCCTCAGGGGAGCTGACGCTGGAAGAGTTCATCACTGGGGCAAGGGAGCATCCTGACATAATGGATATGCTCACCAAGATGATGGATCTGACCCATGTCTTGGAAATTATTATCAAAGGTCAAACGAAGAAGAAAGCTGTGAAGTAAACCTGTAATCAACAAACCGGGCCATGTGGAGAACTGAGAGTATGTGAAGTCCCAGCTCAGACTGTGCAGTGAACTGAATGACCTGGCTGAGCTGTCCCATGCGGAAATCTCTCTGTAAGTCACCCAAAGGTTGCAGTGAATTTGTCCTCCTCCTTCTGCTGGTGTTTTCACATTTCTTGCACTGTGACCCTTCAGTTTTATGTTGGAAAAAGGGGTGATGTGGTAAATGGTCTGCACTCATATAGCACTTTTCTACCTATTGGCACTCAAAGCGCTTTACACTGCTTCTTATCCACCCACTCGCACTCACAGTCACACTCACACACCGATGGGGGAGCCGCTATGCAGCTAGCCAACACTCATTGGAAGCCACTGTGTCTTGCCCAAGGACACTTTCGCCCAAAGACCGTAGGACGACGCGCAGACCATCTGCAAAGTGGATAAATCATTTTATGATTTAAGTCATCAAGAGGTTATTGAGCTGGAAAAGCTGTATGAGGGTCTTGGTTTGAAGAGCTGTCACATATAAAATGAAAATCTAATTGGGTTGCTGCAGTCCAATAGATTTTGAACACAAATTTTATTCATATTTGAACTTAAGGATTGCACATTTGAATTCTAAAACACACTGAACTTGTTCTTTTACTATATTAATAGTTCCATTAATAAAGTCATTGTGTACATAAAAAGTAACTATTCACAGCATTTTGCTGAGAATGAGGTCGCACTGTTGCCTCAATACAATATTCTTGTTTAAAACGTTTAGATTAGTCTTATTTGTGGGTCATTTAAGGACTAGTAATTGCACAGTTTATCTGCCAACTGAGCAAGCTCAGGAATGTTGTGAGCACAAGAACTGCAGTGATTTGGTGGTGACAAACTTGATGTGCTAAACATTGATGGATAGTTTGTTTCCTAGGCTCTGTAATGTCAAGGGCCTTCTTCATTGTGTTGTTTTGTCTAAGTAGATACATTGCATTGTTTTATAAATGTAAGTTCAAAAGACAAATATGGAAACTGTTATAAGTATAAGAAGCTGATTTAAAATACAATCTATATAACTGCGTGGAGATATATTTTAAATGTGACCTTGTTAAGAGCACCCTTCTAATAATCTTTGTTTTTAAATGGGACAAACTGGCATTTTAGGCTCAAAGCTGTGGTTGGCTCCTCTTCTGCACTAGTCTGCCAAGGGACAGAATGTCTGCAGAGCTTTCATTTCCGTTTGTGCATAAAATACCAGAGCTTGTCACACACAACAGAATCCTGGGATCAGCTGACATTTCATTTGGAGGGGAATCTGCCCCAGAAACGAATGTTTGCTCCGGCGGTGTTTTTGTGATGACATTACGACCGCAATAAAGTCCAATTTTCTTCGAAAGACTAACGATTTATGTTTTGGTTTTTTTTGCCTTTGAAATGTTATGTGCAAACAGGCAACAGAAGATCCTGAAGTTCAAGTGTACAGATAACCTCCAAAGCTAAACAGAGCTGACCTCGGCTTAACTCTAAGGTTGCTTTGTGAGGGTCAAACTTTGACATCCCTCTGCTCAGATTTCTAGTCAAATGAATGTGATGTCAAATCATGTTATCCCTTCACACTGAGGTCATTCAAACCTAATGGTTTACAAAGTTAATAATTTATCAAAGGTTCGTTTTGGTCCACGGTTTAGACATTTTTATAAACTCTGAAACTGCAGATTGTGTAAATCAAATAAAGATAAGAGTTTGACTGCACGTAACGGTCAGACCTTTCCTAAATGTATCGGATGATGCAATTGCGTAACGGCACCGATCAACCCACCTGTGCTCATCTTATAAATTCACCAGCATCTGCTGTCATGCTTTTGCACATTGCGCACACTGCTTCCTACTGTTTGACACCACAGTACAGAACAGCTGACCACATCCAAGTGGAACCATGCAGTCTGCCGAGGCCAAATTCAACAAAAACAGCCTGCTCTTGACTCTGAGACGATACAGCTCAGCTGTCAGTGACATGGAGCAGACCATTCTCCTGCCGAGCCTCCTCCGAGATGTGCCCTCTGATGAGGTGTGGGACTGTGAAACAGCAGCAGAAGCTTGCAGGGACCTCTACAGCAACTACCTGATGCTCAAGGCCATAAGAAACACAGTGGAGAGCAGCCTGTTTTCCCTGGAAGACCACATGGCCAAGAACACCACAGTGCTCAACAAGTCTCTGGAGCCGCTCTTGGACACAGATCCCAAAGCCCTCTTCCTCTTTCACCTGAGAGGACTGTTTTCTGTGATGAACAACCTCACCAAGAAGACTCAGAGCCTGACTGAGAAATACATGGACATCATTGGAGTGGCAAATTAAAAAACAGCAAAACAGCCACTGTTTGTAAAAGTTACCAGAACATCTCAAATGAATTATTTACATTCAGTGACCCCGTGTTCCTATTTTTATTATGGAATAAATATGCATTGCCAGAGCTAATTACTTCTATGTCTTTATTTTCTACGTTTAAGTCCCTTGAAACCATGTTTTTGAAAATTAAATAACTGTGATGAAACAAGGAGCACTGTTCTAAGCCCAATTTGTGTCCAAACACAGAACCATATAGAGAATCATTATTGTTTATACAAATCATAAAACGTTCATGGTGCTACATTTGGGTAGTTTTTATTTACACAATTATACTTCACACAATAAATGGCAGAAAGTTCTCACAAAAAGACTACTGAGATAGAGGGTAGTCTGTACTTTTTCTCCCATTCGTCAACACTCAGCGCACAGGATGGAAAGGCTCGACAATTTCTGCAAAGGTCTTTTTTTCTGTTGAAACAAAGGCAGAGAAAACTCCCCATTACACGAATACCAAAATATTTTAAATGGTAGTTTCTAAGTGAAAACTTTGCTCCAGAATTTCAGACATCACAAAAATCATGGTACACATATCTATACAGAATAATGTTTTCAGGATTAGATTGCAGCGAGGGTGAATGGTACAAATATATGGGAAACATTATAGAGAATAGTTTGAAGGCGTTCACTGAATGGCTGCCATTTCATACATAGGGAATAAAACAAGCACTACACTTTTTCCTATATATTGAACTAAATTCCGTGTGACACCTAGGCAATATGACCCAAATGTTCACCATAAACCTTTCACTCACATCAAATGTAATTTGTCTAACTGCACAGATAGAGAGATGTGGTGGGTTTAATGTGGAAATTTTAAAGTCGTTCCTTAAACATTCAAAATAAAGATATCAGTACTGTTCTGTTTTGTGTCTTCTTACCCTTTGGTGGAAATTGCTCTGGGTGTATTTTCATATACTCCTTCATATCCCGATCAAGCCTGGCGTAAGTGTAATTTTCATACTTTGTAAGGTGGTAGCCGATGAACCAACCGACTGTTGCCAGAAGAAATTGTCGATGAACACCTACACAAAGAAAGTCAGACAGATAATATGCCTGTCTCTTTGCCACACAACATGATACAACAATATTAACTTTACAATGAAAGCATACATAAGTGCTTACTACAGACCTCGAGCCTGTATCTTTCAAAACAAGGACAAAGCAGCTTCAGATAATGTAATTTCTGTATCTGAACCTGAAATTAATAAATTTACAAAAAGAAAAAAAAATCACAGGCGGACTATACACATACAAAAACACAACACTGACAATTGAAACTTTATGGATGAACGTCTCCATTATTTTGTAAAACTAATGACACATTCTAATATTATCCTACCTGTTCTGGGTCTATTTTAGCAAACAAGCGTTTTCACGCTGCTCGATTACATGTCGCATATGCTCGATGGGAATGGACATTTCTATAGACGGGACCAAATCTGGAAGGCAGCTAACAAACATGCTAACCTGATTTTAGCGGCGGCCTGTGGTTAATGGCATTATGAAGTATCGCCGAGCACCAGCCTACGCCGGCCAGCCACACCGAGTTTCTATTAACAATTCCCGGAGGAGGGAGCGACTTTGCCTCGTCTGGAACGATGCCCATGGCGACACTATCTCTCTTATATTCCGAAAATGTTAGTGACCTCCCAGCGACTTGCTTACTTATCCGCTATCACCTCTCGTAGGAAGTCAAGGACATGGCGTGCAACTGTATAACGCGCCCGGGCACATCAACCGAGAAGCGCTTCAGTTCCGAGTATTCCGTTTCCTAGCAACCAACACCAGAAGTCCAAACTTTATATTCCTGTAGCAGCAAATGTTACTTTCCAACGATTCTGCGTTGTTTTGAACACAGTGACCCACACGCGTGAAATGGTGCTAGAAATGTAACAGAAATTTACAAAAAAAACAAAAACAAACTACATTATTCGCTAAATTATGTCAGCTAAAAATCAGCTAGCCAGCCGTTATCAGGTTAAGCAGTTTTTTGTTCTGTGGGCTAACTCTGCTGAAACCGTGTCACCAATATTATAACGTGAAGGAAAGCTGGAGAAAGTAATAACAACAGTAGTAAGTTAGTAATCTTTAGAATAGTACGTTACGTTCTTTATAATAACGTTACCGTGTGCATGTCTATTCAATTCAACTCCATTTATATGACGCCAATTCACAACCAAGCCATCTCAAGGCACCGAATAAAGTCAAGACTATAAAGATGTATAGAGGAAACCCAACAAATCCCCCTTGAACAAGCCCTGGGCAACAGTGGAGAGGAAAAACTCCCTTTAACGGAAGAAACCTCCAGCAGAACCAGCCTCAGGGTGGGAAGCCATCTGCCTTGGCCGGTTGGGGTGAGTGGAAAGTGAAGAGAGAGGAAATGACAGAGCAACAAACACAACAACAAAACATCGGGCAGGTTGGTAGGACCAGTAGCTGCACACTGGAAAACACACAGCTCCAAAGCTGAGGACACCTGCAGAGAGGGGGCAGAGAGATGGAGACAGAGAGGGAAAAAGATACAACTACGGGAGAAAACACACAGAGTTAATGTCATGTTCCGTTTCTTCTGTTGAGCAATATAGATGGCAAAGCTTTTATAGATAGGTTATGAGAATATTTGTCTTCACTGTGCAAACTGGACACAGAGTACAGAATTATGGAACAACGTGTCAGAGTAGTGCTGAAATGCAGGACTTGTGTAGAAGTACTGGGTTACTTGCGTGTGTTGCGTGTGTGCTGATGACATCATTGAGTACAATCCTCCTCCTCCTCCTCCTCAGACAGGCTGCTGAGGATAACACAGCCAGAGGAATTATGCCCTGCCCAGCTATGGCTCTGCCCGTTTGATGAGGGGACCTATGCACACCAAGTAGTCGTAAGTCCGGGGACATCCCCGTGTTTTTGGTAAGTGCAAACAATTTCCAGGCTCGATGCGCAGGGCCGACTTTGATTTTTTCCCCCCCCTCCTGCATCTGCACATAGTGGCAAAATGGCCAGAGTCACACGGCAGCTGCTAGTCGCTAACGTTACTGTTGCTAGCGTCGCCCTAATGGCCATTGACTCGGACGGGGAAGGGAAGCGTTGTTCAGAAGAAATGTAACGGAGCAACTCGGATTAAATGTGTTCAGAATGCCACAGTGATACCGTGATATGCAAGACAACATCAGAAGGGAGGGGACGACGAATGGGACATTTCCGTCTCTATCCAAGTGATTCCAGTTGAATTTAACCCGAAAACAACAATCCACCGCATCCAGACTGGCACCGGGTTATCTACATCTTCCTGTAGAAAACAGTTGGATTTGACTTCCTCTCTTGTTATTAGCAGAATTTGCCTCGAGAATTTTTGTTTTCCTGCGAAAATAGGCCCCGCGATCGGGGCAACGCTGCAGAATTAGCTGAAATTCTAACGTCGTCCTACAATATTTTTAATTTATGTGCATTTCACACGAGGTTTTGTTGTGTATGCACATGTATATGTACGTTTGTACATTTTTACAAATTATTAACTCCAACAGGGCTTCGTGGCTCCAGGATTGCTCCAATCAGATGCAGCTAAACAAAAATACTAGGAGCTGTGCAAATATCATAGGCTGTAAAAATACACATTTTCTCAGTGTATTTGTATATTGTTTTGTTCTCAGTTACTATTTATTAATCAGACGATGTCCCGTGCTATCAGCGTGTTTGTGAAATTGAGTTGTCAGCAGTGATTTCTACTGACAATGCTCTGGCCTCTTCCCCAATTTCACAACAGTTTAAAAGTTTTATCACCGTCCTTTCTGTTTATCTTCAGGGCATTTCTTCAGTTTGCCAGTAGCATGAATACGCACTAGAAACAAATCTAATTGTTTTTAGCTAAACACAATGATATTGTTTTACTGCATTTTCTCATCCCTGTTTGTGTTTTTCCCTCTTATCTTTTACAGTTTAGCATGAGCATGGAAGATTATGACTACTTGTTCAAAATAGTTCTGATAGGAAATGCTGGAGTTGGGAAAACATGTCTTGTCCGGCGCTTTACTCAGGTTTGCACGTCTTTTCTTATAAATATGGAGTTATCACAGTATTAGTATTAACGTAATAGTAAGTTAATACAAGCTAAAAGACAATCTAATCTAATTTTAGGGCCTTTTCCCACCTGGACAAGGGGCTACTATTGGAGTAGATTTCATGATTAAAACTGTGGAAATCAAAGGGGAGAAGGTCAAGGTACACAAAGATTTAATACGATTTTAACATAAAATCACACGCCTTAATGTTTTGTAGGAATTTGTACAGACAGTTTCTCATTTTAAGTATGTTTTCCAGCTGCAGATATGGGACACAGCTGGACAGGAGAGATTTCGCTCCATTACTCAGAGTTATTACCGTAGTGCCAACGCCCTCATTCTCACATATGACATTACCTGTGAGGACTCCTTCAGGTGCCTTCCAGAGTGGTTGAAGGAGATTGAGCAGTATGCCAACAACCAAGTGGTGACTATATTAGTCGGTAAGAGAGTCAAAGTGCTTTGTGCTTCGATGACTAATGGGCCTCTTGTATCATCATCATTGCAAAACTGTGAACAATACTGCCTGCTGTATTTGACTGGAACTGCCTCCATGATCCGTGACCACTTACAAGAAAACATTACTGAGTTGACGTCAGAGGCAGTTTCTAAAATCTGGTTTGATTTTAGTTATTGTTATTACATTTTTTTTTTATTGTGTGATTTTATCCAAAGCTCTCACAAACACCGTCTTTGCTTACGTCCATCCCACTCACACATGCACGCACCTGCACCGCCCCTTCCATCTGCCTCATCTACACCCGCCACTGTTTTGAATGGCGATCTGTGCTGTCATGCAAGAGGCCACATTCTTTCATATGTTGACAGATGCGCTTGTATGCCTTACAGGTAATAAAATAGATCTGGCAGAGAAGAGAGAGGTTCTCAGACAGAGGGCTGAAGACTTTGCTGAGGCTCAGAACATGCTGTATCTCGAGACCTCAGCCAAAGAATCCGACAATGTTGAGAAACTGTTCCTCGACCTGGCCTGCGAACTCATTCGGGAGGCCAAGCAGAACAAGCTGGATAACAATGACACTGCCCCAATGCCTGGCGAGGGTAAAACCATCAGTTACTTGAGCTGCTGCAGCCTCAATTAGAGAGAGCTCAGCCTTCTGGCCGTGGTAACTCAGTAGCCATTGACTGTAGAGGGCAAATGGCCAACCCAAAATGCCTCCGTCCCTCTAAGATGGCATAAAGCCACTTAGCTTCATCATTTCTAGTCCCATGCCTTTTTCAGCTGTACAGGGGAGTTAGTCAACTGCAGTTTGACCTTCCAGGAACAAGCATTTTAAAATGCTGTAAGTAGGAGAACCTTATTCTCAATGCAACCAGATGTAAAGTATGTTTGCCTGAGACTGGCAGGATTCTGAGTAGGGCTCAGTTTTGTTCTTTTCATCCTGAACATGCAGGATAATCCTGTTTGGATTTTAGGATTCACTTTCATTAAATGTCAGTATTCACCAGCAGTATTATGGGAGTGGGAAGCTCTAACAGATTCCACAAAGCTGAAAAGTTTCTTGATCACTGGAGGTCACTGTTAATGGGGACAATATGTTTACATACAGTACGTTTTAGAGCTTATCAAGTCTGATCAAGTTGGAAAGAAGCTTTGCAAATTTTACCTACAATCTGTCGCACAATCAGTTATTTCCCACTACAGTTCCTTCTGCTCTGGAAATAGCAACATGGTTAATAATATTCATAATCTCATTTCTGGGTAGTTATTTGCACCTGTCATTTAGAGACTGTGAAATATTTGCTCCGACTAGAAGAATTTTACTTGCTGCTAAAATGTTTTTGTCAGATAAAATTAACTGAAAAACACAAATACTACATCAACAGTATTCTGTGACCCCCTTATTACACCCTTTTAATTTTTTTGTAAACTTTAAGTGCTTGCAATTAGTCAGTTGATTTAGAATGAAGCAAGAGGAAAGATCTAAAATTGTCAGTAATGAGTAAAAATTATATAAACCTTAATTACTTGACATCTTTCTTATTCTCTCTTTCTTATTGTCAGCTGTTAAATTTACCTGACTTCTGACTTCTGAATTTGTTGTTACTGCCTAGTCATAACATTTGTTTCAAGGGGTTTTGGTCATGTAGTTTTGTATGACTTGTATTTCATATGCTTTTATTGTGAAATTTGATTGTCCCGCATGTTTTCCCATAATTTGTTGTGTCTAACTTTCATATATTTGCCATAACTGTAATGTACTGTATTGCACAATGCCATTTACTGCACATTCATTTTTATTGTAACATTTTGTCTTTTGTTGTACAGACTTGTAGTACATCTTGGCACTTTGCTTTTATATTTTATTTCCAGTAATCCTTTTGTAAGAAAATGGTGAACATTTTGTTTTTGCCTTTTACCTTAGCTTTAACTGCAGTTATGTATTGTTAATCTCTTGCATTGTTTCTTTAACACAACAGGGGAAATGCTATTGGAATGTTGTGCTTCTTTTCCTTTATGTGTATAGAAATAATCCTTAAAAACGACTGTGTACATTAATATTAAATAATTACACTATGTTTCTTGTATTTGCTGCGTTATTACCTGTGGTTGATCATTGTGCTGTAAATACATAAGAGAGTCAAACGTGTATTGCTGAATCCCACTGTTTGGTGTCTAGTCCTAATGAGCCACTTAAATAGATTAAGTATCTATTTAAGGCAAATACCTGGCAAAGCGAATCACTGCATTAAACTGAGGCTACTTGATCTAATTTCATGTTGCAGTGGCTGTGACCACGAGAGGGCGACAAACCTATTGTTTTCAATACACATGTCAACATTTAGGCACCTGGCATCAACATGGACAAACAACTTAAGAAAGAATGTTAAGGCAATTATAGATTATTGATTATGAATCAAAGCAATTAATAAAAATAAGATGTTGCCAACTTCGCCTGTATATGAAAAATGGTGTGTTTTTACCACCCTGCAGTGGAACACACAGGAACCGCAACATTACAATCCTGATAGTACTAATGTACTAGTAATGTCGGCGTTTACTTTGTTTTGACAATGCTAAATTACAACAAAACAATACGAACCCCTGCACCATGCAAACAAGATTTGTGCTAATTGACTAAAACCCTTATTAATATTTACATCATCATAATAATTAGAATTTTAATCAGTTTTAGCATAAAGGCATGTGAAAAACTAATACAGAAAAAAAAATAATTGATTTGTTTTTTGATTGGTTAATGGGGCCTTTTTTGATTGATTTAGATAAACAAAAAAAAAAAAAAACTGGGAGCTTACTTAGGAGTATTTAGTGTTAATACCTATAGTTTAATACGTCAAACTTCCACCTCAATTTAAGAGAAAATACCGAAAGTGACAATTACAGGCACTTCCGTATACTTACTCTTAAAATCAATGTTTAAGTACATCCAGTGTAGATTTATGCACGACTCAGACACAATATCAACTATCTGCAGGACACCAACTTCTAACTTCTTTTAACGAAAGATGTTATGTTTAGTCAAAACACGTGTAGAAAAAAATAACCAATCAGAAAAAAATAACCAATCAGACCATAGATCCTTACTTCCGGTATATTCTCGAGCGTAATCAGAACTCAGACTCCCATAAACCCTTGCGACATTATTTACAGTAGCACTACAGTCTCCTTTATGCTAACTGCAGTGGTACGTGGCTAATGTCCAGTAAAAGTTGTTCAAATGTCGCAAAGACGCTGAAAGACGTTAAAGTGTCGTGTTTAACAGAGGACTGCATCTGTCCTGCAGCTGAAATTCGAGCAGGTCACATCCTGCCTAGCAACATCTCGGGATTTGCTGACAGGCGAGTCTCACTTCCTTTCTTTCACGGGACAGGTCTCCTCTTCCCAGGGCAAGAAAGGGGAGAAGATGCGACCTTGTTCTCGTGGGCTAAAGTTCGGCGTGTTGTGAGCCGTGTTAGACGCGAGCAGCGATGAAACCCGAAAGCAGGACTGCGGTGTGGGACAGAGCCGCACTCTGCATCCTGACGCTGTGTTTTAGCTCTTTACACGTGATCGCTCTCAAATCACAACTTTTTACCAGGTTTGGTGGGTTACCTTACTCCACCGAGACCCCCATCACATATGAAACAATCTACTTTGATCAGAAGGTGAGTGTAAAATCTCCCTTATTGTTTTAAACTCACAGTTTGTAGAAAAAAAAAAACATTATATTTAACTATTTTTACACGGGGTTCTTCCTCTTTTTCACTTCACTTTCAAATGGTGCATTTGAGCGCTGATTTTAGAGCTTTACAGGAGCAATAATCAAATTAAATAAAGTGATTTCCCATCTTGTGATGTGAAATGAGACAGACTGGTGCAGTTATGAAGACAGGAAGACTCTTTCTATAAATATATAATTGCTGGCTCATTGCTTAGTAGTGCTTTTAAATAATAATTGGTCATTTGCATAGTGATAACATTCTTTGACTGTTCATCCTTAAAGCAATACAAGATGCATGCTGCTATTTGTTCCCTGAGCTGTAGTTTTTTTATACACTTCAGTTTTTTTTCTCTTTCCATTCTATAAATTGTAGTTTGTTCAAATTTTTATTAACTTCCACTTTACCTAACCCGTATCTGCACCACTTGCTCTTTCTAAAAAATTTCAATGAGGTTAATGCTGCAGAATTTGTTCCTGTCTTGTTTCTGCAGACAATAGGTGTTTCCCTCTGGCTTCCTGTAGTGGAGGGAAACCCATCAGACAAGCGCAAGTATAGTTATCCCTTTTGGCTCCCGGCCGAACAAAAGGCCTCCAGGGCCCAGTGAATGTGAAAAGCTTTACCTGAAAGTGGTTTGGGAGATCTTCATTCAGCCTTTACGTTTTTTTCATTCACCCATGGAGATTGTTCAACAGATAGCACGCTGAGTGTATGCCGTGTCGTGTTTGATGACCTGACATCGACAATGCTTGTGTCTTAATTCCTTCCTGTTCTTGCACTCAGCCATGTGAAATGTAAACTAACCATTTTACACACAGCACACTGTCATTTTGGTGTAAAGTAGTAATATTTATGGTCATGAGCCTTTTTCTACCCATCAGGCAAACGGTTTAGACTATGAGTGGAGGCCACTATTCATCTTCTTCATGTACTGCTGTTTCACTTCATCTATAGTATATACACACAATGTACCATCATGCTACACAGCGTTCACTAATGATATAAATATAACACAAGATAAAATAAGCAAGGATATTTTTTAAACCGTTTTAATAGACAGAACATGTAAAGCCAAGCTTTGCAGTCTCCAAATCTTTTTACCCTGGAGTTTTTAACTCTGTTTACATCTGTTTACCATCAGCTTAGACAGGTTTGGACTTTCTAAGATCCATGTTTTTAGTAGGCCTTAGAAAAAGACAATCGAGTACATAAGAGGAAAAATAGAAACGGTGCCTGATGCTTTTTAAAACCATTATCTAATGACTTAAGGAGGGAAGATTATTTAAAGCTTTTAGAATTATGTACACATTAAAACCTATCTATTAGGGAAGTAAAACAAGACTTTGGAAGCTTTAGATTCTAGGTAGTTCGATATGTATGAGACCAAACGTTTAATTGATAATTCAAGAAAATAACCAGCACATTTACTTAGAAAAAGAAAATAGCAATTAGTTGCTGCTCTAAGTCCTGTATTTACATACTGTGTTATAATAGTGTGTGCATTAAACAGCCCTTGGGCTGGAGGACAATGCTCCACACCTGGTCCAACCCACGACATCCTGCCTAATCAGCCAAGCTGACAAGTCTATAAAGAGCATTTCCTCTGTCTTGATGCTCATTCTCTCGTCTGAAGTGTTTTTGTTATCCCATCAACAAGAAATTGTATGTTCTTTCTCGACAAGTACACGAATAAAATCCCTATAATCCACTTTTCAGTACTAACAGTGAGTTTGATGCGAAAACAAAAGAATCATCAATCACACAGAACGTTTCTGCTCTCTATCTCTCTGTGAGACAAGCTCTTGTGAAGAGAGCACCAAGTGATCCAGTTGTCCAGAGGATATCCTCTTGACAGCATTTTAGCTCCAGACAATGAATGGAAGTGTCCTTTAGCATCCTCTTAATGAACTCTTGTAGTTTACTGGGGGTTGTGTTGTAATGGTTTCCCACATGTCTTTGTTTCCTGGGCTTATAAGGCAGTTTTCTTTCTTGTGGAATAGCTCTTTTACTGGAACCAGTAGAGTTTCAGTATGTGCAAAGAATTTGAATTCAGTGCTTTGTACAAGTGATGCCTGCAGTAACCACATGGTGGCACTAGTGATCAGGGCGTGGATTTGTTATGAACCAAGTCTCTGGGGTTTTTGTGATGTGCATACTGAGTGGGTGCAAGTGATACAGTACTCACCAGGGGTCCTTTTGCTGAGGCACTTTTTATATTCAACCCCTTTATTTTTAGTGATCATTAGGGGAAAGTTGGCGTCCGATAGTTGAAGATCAGAGCTGAGCTGAGTTAATAATATATAAAACTAACAAATTACACAAAATCCATTTCTTCTTTACAAAATTGGATTATCAATACGTCTGAAACATGCTGAGCTGCCGAACTTTTCTTTTAAACTGCCTTTTAAACTACGGTCTCCTCTCGTTTAAAAGCACTGCCAAGCCCTGAGGAGCCGAGGGTTGAATGAACACATTGAGGCCCCAGAATCTTTTTGCTGTCATTGGCTCATAAAATTACTGCCTCCTTTGTGTCCACTGAAGGGGAGAGAGAGTGAGGAGGGGACAAACAAAACAAAAACATTTAAGTGGTGGAACTTTTTCAAGGGTTGGACAACTCCATAACCTCATGGGGTTGTCTTCTCTCTGAAGTTGTTGATTTCTCGCTGCCTTTTTTTTTCTTTTCTTTTTTTTATCAAATAAAAAATCCAGGAAAATATAGTTAAAGCTACCCAGAATCCCTGAGGGTTGATGAAAGGAAATCACAGAGCTCACCAAAAGTGGAACTAATGTGGCATCATTTAAACTGCTTCTGACAATTTTTTTCATACAAATTGGGGCTAATTACCCAAGAATCCAACTTGGGGCTCGTCGTTTCAGGCCACTTATCACACCCACCTCAGAGCTTGTAAGGTGGAATGGATGACACCCCTAAAATACCGCGAGTTGATTGGCGCATTCACTTAACAGATGGACTGGCTCTGAGTTTGTGTGTAAATTTGAACAAATGCTTGCACAGGGTTCCAAAGGGAGATTTATTTCCTTTACAAGTCCCTAAATTGTCTTTTGAAGCTTGCCTCAGTGGTGAATAATATTACCAGTGATTCGTGCTCTTCAGGATAAATGTATAATAAACAAACTAAAGCCTCAACAGGAATCGACACCTCTCTGAGGTAACGGCAACAAAATCGACAAGAGAAAAAAACCTCAATGTTGAAGGCTTCACAAAGGATTAGAAGAAAGCAAGGCTGTCACATTAAAGCGCACGGGTTCCCACATAGACACCAAGTTAATCATTGTTTAGGTCATGCAAGATTGGCTCGAGATGCAACAAAATCTTTAACCCAACATAATTTATGAGAATGCAGTTTCCATTGTGTGGAATCACCACTTCACTCTGGTATCTTCTGAGTAAATATTATGTTAATTAGTGGATTAATCAATTTATGATCTGGACAAGAACATATTTTTTAATGTTCCAGCCTTACTGTACTGGTACTGTGGCCAATGTTTGTTTAAAAGAATCATGTAAAATTATATGGTTATAATGTGAAAAGTGATTCTTTGTGTTCATCAGACAACACAACAAGAAATAAAGACACACTCCTGCCCTCTCTATGGTCCTGACATTAGACACAGGCTATCAGAACCTGAGCAAGGTTTTAGGTTTATAATTGTATGATTTGTTGTGTTAATACGTATTGTCTTGTTTTGTTTCTTGCAGATTGATCATTTTGGATTTGCAGAGGAGGGCACCTTCAAACAGAGAATCCTTTTGGCTGCCAAATACTGGCAGCAGTCTGGAGGTCCCATTTTGTTCTACACCGGCAACGAAGGCGACATCACCTGGTTTTGCAACAACACTGTAAGCATCCCATCTGTTAGGAGTATGTGTGTTTACACTGCACATACTCCTCAGTCTAACTCAGCACCTGTCATTGTCTTCTGCTAAGGGCTTCATGTGGGAAATTGCGGAGGAGTTGGGCGCCATGCTGGTTTTTGCAGAACACCGTTACTATGGAGAATCTCTGCCTTTTGGACAAGAGTCTTACAGTGTAAGTGGATATGTAGTGTACGGATGCAGTGAGGCACATGTATTACGTATAAATCTACTTAAAAAATTGGTTTGATTGGATGTTTTTCTTATTAAGGAGTTGACTAACAAAATTAGATTGGGTCGATATTTGTTGTTATTTGTCTTTTGATTGCAGGACAGCAAACACCTGAACTACCTGACCTCAGAGCAGGCCCTGGCAGATTTTGCAGTACTGATTCAGAACCTGAAGAGAACTTTGCCTGGAGCTCAGCACAGCCCCGTCATCGCTGTTGGAGGGTCCTATGGAGGCATGCTCGCCGCTTGGTTCCGGATGAAATACCCCAATATAGTAGTTGGGTAAGATAATAATGTAGTGGCGCATTGTTTGTCTGTTTGTAGCTTTAAAGAGTAGAAACAACCTATTTAAAAAGGTCATCTTCAGTACAGGGAGAGGTGACGTAATGGTGCATGCACACAGTTGACTCATGTTTACTCAGCTGACCACAGGACGCTCAAGGGACAAATGCGGAGTTCAGATTTCTTTGGGCAGTATTTCTGTCTAAGTTGGCCTTCATCACCTCCTGTCTATAATAAACACCAGATGTTCATTTGAACCAGAAGGGTGAGGGTGTTTGACGAGGTGCTGCAGAGATGTGCAAGATTGGGTAACAGAATTTGAATCAGCAGCCCACTGACTTTAATACAACCTTTTTGTAATCGCTGTGGTGGCTCGGCAACCATTACACAACTGGAATTGGATAATAGGTATCACTTCGAAAGAGACACAAATGGTTTTGCTTCTTCTTGCATTTCAGAGCTCTGGCATCGTCTGCACCAATATGGCAGTTTCCTGGTATGGTGCCATGTGGAGACTTCTACAAAATAGTAACACAGGACTTCGCCAAAAGTGGCCATAACTGTGACGCAAACATAAGAAAGTCGTGGAAGGCTATTAATAATGTCTCTTCCACTGGTATGTCACACAGCCATGATGGGTTGATTCATTTGTCACACTGCCGAAAGTACAACTTGTATGAAATTTTCAGAATAATACATTGGTCATGTTAAATCTCATCCATGAAGAAGACTTTTTGGTTCTTAGAATTGCTCTCCATATGGTCCACATTTGTTAAGTGGTGCAACCGCCTATTAAAGCCTGAAACCAGGCAGCTGTTACTAAAACCTGTAGTGCCACTGGGTATAAACTGTAGAGCCTCTCCAGATTGTGAGCAGAATATGTGGATTTATTAAATGTTTTTTTTTTTTTTTTTAGTATTCCAGTCAGATACGGAAAGTGTGTCTTTTTAGAATCCCCTGGAATGCTTTTCGTGTTCACAATCCTAAACTGAAGTATTAAGCTTTACTGAACAGAACGGGACTTTTTACTGTTTCATTCCCCCTTTGTTAAGATTAAACAGACAACAATAAAGTAGACGCTAGCACTTTTAAGACAAAAAAAACAAAACAAGACAAGTGTCATGTTGGAAGATTGTCCACAACCTGGCAACCCAAAACTTGTTATTATCAGGGATTCATAAGCTAAAGCTTATAGAATAAAAATGGCTTATTTAAAAGGGTCATCACTTTCATCCCCAGCAAACATTTTTCCAAATGCAGTTTGATAAAACTGCCAAAATTGAGTACAACAAGATTTAAGAAAAAGGTTTTGATACGCAATTAATAATTTAAAAAGTTTAATACCCAGCCCCACATGCAGCATTAATATCTATTGTGACGTTTAATCATTTTCTCTTCTCTTTCCGACAAGCTTCTGGTCTTCAGTGGCTGTCAGAAGAATTCAGTTTATGCAACCCTCTTAAGAACACGTTAGATGTTATGGTCTTCAAAAGCTGGCTTCAGGAGACCTGGGTGAACCTGGCGATGGTGGACTACCCCTACAAAGCCAATTTCCTCCAGCCGCTGCCTCCCTGGCCGATCCAGGTACTAACAGCCCTCAGTAAGAATCTGCATGGAAAAGGTGTGACGAGGAGACTTCTAGCACGGTCCAAAAATGATTTCGTACATGTTTAAGTTCTAGTTGAACTCACATATAAACATATTTAAACATATTGCTTTACTGTCAGAGGTTTATACTTTATTGCAACTTTTCTTTGTCTGTGGTTAAGCGCCCGATTTGGCCTGACAGCCTGTCCTTAATTGAAATGAATGTGCGATTCAGCCGATTGTGTTACAAGTGTTTGTTGTGGTCTTCCAAGCTTTTGTTTACAACAGCTGTCAATTAACTTCATTAATATTCATAAGGGCCCTGTTCTCTTTTAGATTTTAAGTATTCTTTAGATGAGCAGCTACAAGTAAGCCACCATTCTTTTATTCCGTCGGACCAATGGCCCTTTCATTTGCACACTCCGTCAGATCTCTGAGGTGTTCCTCTTAGGAGGTTCACATGGCACCACAGAAAGAGGACATTTGCCCAGTGCAGCTCATGAGGCCGTTAAACAAAGCTTCCACCACTCTTATTTGAATGGGGCCGTAACAAATACTTCACTAGATACTTCATGTGGAAAACTAATCACAGTAAGTTGCCAAAACGAGGGGAGGGGGGGATGAAATCATTTAATGTGGCAAATTTTCTAAAAGTCTTTTCGCAAATTGTCAGCATTGCAAAATGCTCTTTCTTTTTACGTAAAAACTCTTGTGACAGTACAGAGGCTGCTTTCCGGAGGTTGATTGACTTGGGCACAGTGTATTCTTTCAGTCACCTTGGCATGTCACGTGCATAAACCAAGTCCCATCATTGACCGCCACTGCCCCTCCACCCCCCCCAATACCCTCTCCCTCCTCCCGACTCATTGTTTGTTGCTTCAGCTTCTGTTCAAGTGCCCGACACGGAAGTGGAAAGCTTTCACTTGTGTGATACATTTTTACCCCTGGTTTAATATGTAGCAGCTGAATATCTCTGGGAGCATCATGTTTGCTGTAACAAACACTAAATGATCATTTAGAGTTTTTTTTTTTCTTTTTGGCTCCCTTTAATGTATGCGACCCCTATGGGTGGTTTAAGCGGTTTAGGCAGTGGGTGCAAAGAGGAGCTTTTTTAATGACAAAGCTAATGTGATTATCTGAGTGAGTGTGAGAACGGGGTATTGAGGGTTTAGAGGAGGGAAATCTGTTGGCAGAGATGAATGTATAAGCCTAATCCTATCTGAAAAGTAAGGAGAAGATGCTTTGGAGCAATTGCTGTTTTTTTTTTTTTTTTTTCACAGTATAAATCTTTGGTTGGACATGTCTGTGGCCCTCCTCATCCATCGACCACCAACTCCTCCCCAGCCCGCAGACAAAAGCCTTAGTAACAGACTCCATACTAGCACAACTCGCCTCCAAACAAGAAAGCCCAGTTTCTCTGCTGCCTCACAAAGAGTGCCGAACAACAGCCACGGCCAACTCTGCTGCTGCAGCCCTAACAACACGCAGCAAGATCACACAAAAGCTAAAACTCAAATATTTATCATGCTCACTATTAATTCTGAGAAATCAACCGAACAAAACAGTAGTGGTGAGAGAGAGAACTTTAAATTTAAAATCTTGCAGTTCATTGGGTCTTAAGTAAATGGATGTTTTTTGTTTTTTTTCCTCTCGTGCCAAGATCAGAGCAATAAATTCAAGTTCCTTCCAGGGAATTTCATATGCAAATCAGGCGCCACCACTTTTTATGTGGGAAAAAACACTTTACGGGCCACAAGAAAGCAATCTGAAGTCTCGTAAACAACTTGGATGTAGGGGAATTAGATAATATAATTTCTCTCTTTAATATTAACGAGAAAATCCATCAAGCAGTTAGTAGCTTTTACAACTTTCCTACATTGCAATGTTATTGCAAGTTTATAGTTAATGTTTTTTTTGGTTTGCGTGTTAATGTGTTGTGATTTTAAGGTGGTGTGCAAGTATCTTGGTTTCGATTCCACTGTGTCCGACCACCAGCTGCTGCACAACGTCTCCCAAGCAGCGAAGGTTTACTATAACTACACTGGCAGCACTTCCTGTCTCAACACATCTCAGACAGCAACCCGCAGCCTCGGTTTCCTCGGCTGGTTTTACCAGGTGCGTTAACGCAGAGCGCAGGCATCAACCTTGTCAGGCAGAATAAATTGGTGCACAAATATGTCCGTGGACAGCTTCCCTGTCAGAATGAATACGTGTTCAATCCTTCATCCCCAGGCCTGCACAGAGATGGTGATGCCCATGTGCACAGATGGTGTCCAGGACATGTTCGAACCTGAGGAGTGGAACTTCCAGGCCTTCTCTGATGAGTGTAATACCATGTTTGGTGTCAGGCCACGGGCCGACTGGGCAGGCACAGTGTACGGGGGGAAGGACATCGCCTCTCACAGCAACATCATCTTCAGGTAAATGTCACATATGATGCCAAACTTAGGCTGAAGCGTCCTTTAGCTGTGGGTTTGTCTTGTGAGGTGAAAGCAATTAAAGTGCAGATTCTGACTGGCTTTAGCCATCTGGGTGGCTACAGGAGGTGGACCGTATGTACAACTTAAATGAAAAATCACTGACTCTGATGTCACATTAGGTTGAATGCCAATTAGCGGCTTTTGTCAAGCTTTAAAATGTTCTGGCAGTAGGCAATTTGATGTGAGTTTCCAAAGCTGTGTTTCTCATTTCTTTGAAAACTCAAATAAAATGTCTCAGAAGTGTTAATGTGCTGGACACCACTCATCAAAAACTGCACACGACTGGCCAAGGTTCAGTCACTTGGAAGCAAAAATGAAATGTTTTTTTTGTTATTATGTGTAACGCCTCTCGCTTTGTAAAGCTCACATAGCCCAGTAGATAATAGGAGGAATAAATGGCACGAGTGAATAAAATACTTTACTCTCTATACTTGCCTTCTTTTTCTAATTGCTTTCACAGCCTTTACAGAAAGATTTGTGACAGTACAAGTCATTAACAGCTCACTAAATGCTGGGAAAGCTAATATATTAGAGCATTTGTTGACACACAGGATGAAGGATTATATGATTATATGAACACCCTGATATGTCTGTAACTGCACACGTCTTCGCTGATGTATTGTAGTAACGGCGGACTCGATCCCTGGTCGTCTGGTGGAGTGACTTTCAACATAACAGATTCTCTGGTTTCCATTATGATTCCTGAGGGAGCCCATCACCTGGACCTCCGCTACAGCAACGACCGTGACCCTCCTTCAGTTCGTGCAGCACGAGCGTTAGAGGTGAAGTATTTCCAGCAGTGGATCAAGCAGGTTAAAAAGGCACCTTGAATGACTAGGATATTCAAGATTTCATACGGTGCTCTCTCCGTCATTATGCCCAAAGTGTCTCCCTTTTTAATCAATGTTTGCATCATATTTTTAAAATTAAAATGTTAAACACCACTCCTGATAGCAATACCTTCCAGCTGGGAGTTTGTTTTTTTCTGGAGTATCAGGCTGCAGCTTTTCTTTTTTTCTTTTTTTTTTACCAAACTATAAAAAAGGTCTATGGATAGAAAGGTACTGTATTGAAAACAAAAATGAAATCTCTTTGCTCAAGTAAGATATTGATTACAATACAGTATTATCAGCATCTTTGTTATCACATTATCATCTTCAAAAGACTGGATCATCCTCATTTTTACCCCCATGTTTGTCCAAACCAAAGGGTCTTTCAGCTTCCAAGCCCTTTTTTTATTGTTTCAGTCAGTGTTCACTCAGGGCCACATTCTCATTTTGATTGTTTGGTCATTACAAATTCACACACCATCCTGCTGTTTGTTTGGGTTTTATTCTTGTTAAGGGACCATTAATGTTCAAACCTTGTTGCTCTTTCAGAAAATAAATGTGTATTTTAATGTATGTCTTATTGGTTAAATAAATCTCAGGAGAAAAATTTGACACCAAATATAATACAAATTTGAAGAATTGCATTGCACTGAGTGTAACAATAAACTTAATTTGTTGTTGTTCACAGAAGAAAAGTGTCTTCATCCATTTTTTTTCGGTTTCTGTTATACTTCATTCCCCTTTAAAATGTCTTCCTCTCAAACCGATTACGACGATCATGTAATCCTCCAAATGATCTTTTAAATGTATTCGAACGCACTACTGTTCAGTCAAACGATCTTTATGTTTTAGAAAGGTTCCGATTTTTAAGTTGCTCCCATCAAACATGAGCAATTGCATGTGCTTGAGATTTAATAAAAACCCAATCGGAGGAGGCCAATAAAGAGTGTGGTGGGAGGTTATTGCAGCTTTGCCTGCTGACCTCACCCCTGCGGACCAACCTGTGGGATTCCCCCTGGCACACATTCATTCACCGGCTGCCATTAAAGCTCTAAATTGCGACACCAAGGCAGCCCGTAGACCTGGGTTCTTGCCCCCTGCTAGTCATATTATTAATACAACTCCTAGGGTGCCAGAGAGGTTGAGAAGGGTTGTTGGAAGGTTAAGAGTGGTTTCAGGGGTTGGCAGCCACCAAGATCTCCTTTGTAGTTCAGAATAAAGTCACAGTCTTATTCTTTTTGTACTTCAAATGTCAAGATGAAAGCTCAACATGTCATCAAAACACCAAGAGTACACTTGAAACGAAACGAATGAAAACATGTCCTCTTGCATTGTCATTTCCTTTTACCTATTCTGTCCGACTATGTTTTTTAACCCCTCCTCTTTTAAAGCAGAAGTTCCTGACATGACACGACTTTTCAAAGCAGATGGGGAACATGTCCTGCGCTGGTATGTGGGTTGATTTTCTACCAGGAGACACAAAGCCTGACTCCTCAACATTTTGTCACTGGCTTGACTGAATTTCAGACGCCCCTGTTGAACAAAAAAACATAGCTAAACATGGGGGAGGACGGGGTCTCTGCCACTAGTTGCCCTCCTTAAACTATTCTCAGGACTTTGAAAGGTCATTAATTTTGTCAGGCCTTTCTCAGTCTCTGACACTGGCCATCAATCAAAGGTGTTATTAGTATTCCCTCGACCCTAAACTCTGAGTATGTCCCTGCTCAGACAGGGACCACACACTAGTAGGAAGAGATTAAGCCTGTGTGTCACTTCATGTTGCACCGAGCACCCAGCTCCCTTGGGGTTGGGTCCTGCTGAATAAGGAAATTCTCAGGGGCAAAAGCTTTGGTGGTAATGATCAGCAACAATACGGAGCTGTGTACTCAACAACTCGCTGCTTGTAGGAAAAGACACAGACGCTTACTAATGATTTTCTCCCAATTAAATTTCCCCCAAGGGTCCACGCATTAATTCAAATTGCAATCCATGCCGGGTGTTGTCATTAATGTTAAAACAGCCATCGATCTTCGTAATCAACCTCGCATTTGAAGTTTGGAGAGTGGAAACGACTCCAAATCTCCTCCCTGGCGCTCTCAGTATAGATATTTTCCGAGCGGGTCTGCCATAGCCCATTCCCACTCGCTGCCTCAGCCTTTATGCAACAATAGAAACTTGTTTCCGGGGTCTGTGCGTCAGGCTCTGTGATGTGAATGACCCACCAGCACAAAAGCCAAAGCCTCTTGACTAGGAGAAAGGTTTGTGTGTGCGTGTGTGTTAAGAGGGGTATGGCTGCCATGACTGTGGTGATGTCACTTTGCTAAAACTGTGTAGCAAACACAGGGTGTCTGGATTAGTTTGGGCAGGCGTTAAAAACTCTCTGCACCTCCACTGTGTCAGTGATGCTGTGATATTGCTGGAGGTGACCTCCACTTTTCTCCTACGCTTGCAAACACGTGAATTTGCCGAACACAAATGAGAGTCCTGCCTGGTGAGACGAGTTGAACTGAATAGTCACAGTCTCCACGTGAATTCTGGGAAATGTCAAAGTTTTTTGTAGTCACCAGCTGTATAAAAAGCTAAACAGTCTTTGTTTTGTAACCTTTTGTTGCTCTTAGGTTTGAGTTTCTCTGGATGTCATCTCAGTCATAGGTTTGCACTGGGACACAGATAATCAGATCAGTGCTATCAGTTTCACTGTCCCCCTTTTTCTCCCCAGCAATTTACATAAGAAAGAATTTTTTTTTTTAACAGCCTCGCTTCTTTTTTCATTCCTCCAACTCTTAAACGCCTCACCTCAACTTGCACTTTTGTAAGAGGTGTGATCTTCTTCAGTTTATTCCGCAGCAGCGGCTCTTAACACGAGAAGGATAAATGAAGGTTTAATGTAATCAGAGGATGGGACAGACAGAAATAGCTTCTTTCTTTGGTGAACTAATAAAAAATATGTGCATAGTTAGTTGTTGTGCGGCTCGACTAGCTGCCCTATCACTCAAAATTCAATTGAAATGCAATTGAAATTCCACTTAAATTGGGCTAAACGCTGGCAACGTAACACATCCTCCATTGTATTCACTGCTGGCTAAGAAACTTCCTGTAAATACGTTATTGTTTACAACAGAAGTTTCATACCCGAGATTTCTTAAGGTCAACATTTCTTCTGGCACACTGAGCCTGAACTGCACTTTATTCCCCTTTAATTTAACAGCTCCGGCAGCTTTTCTAGTTAAATCGACTGTTCATTATTGAGACCCATTTTACGAAGGGGCTGTGAGGTGCAATTTAATGAATCTCTGGCACAAAGCTCCCTTTCACTGCCGGGCGAAGAATAGAGGCTATTTAGACCCTGTAGGGCTTTATGTCAAAGGCAGCCCATAATAGTTGTCAGGCCAGGGCAGAAATTCCCACTGGCCTGGGAATGCAGTAGAAATCAACTTTTGCCATGAGCAGATTAAGACACAAGCAAGCAGTTTCTCCCAAGCAGATCCTCCCAAATAGTGGCATCTGTTTGTGCACAGATTTTCCCACAAACTCATTACTGTATAGCCTTGATTTTATGTCGGAGTTTGTTCAGTTCCTTATTGAACAGTAATTAGTTCACTTCTATTTAGTAATCCAGGCAGGAAATACACACAAAGACGTGATGATTTAATATGAAAAGCAAGCAGCAATGACAAGAGTAATGCTGCTGAGTTGGGTTTGTGTGAGACATTTGCCTTAATCTTCTTTTATTGTGTATTGTAATATGTGCTCAACAAAAAAATATTTCAGTTCAAGTTTAGAGACTTTTGTGTAAGAGTTCAGTCAGTAAAGATACTCAAACAGGCTTTTAAAGGCTTTTCTGCTCAGTGTTACAGTAATATCCTCCATTTTCATGAAAGCCTTTTTGGTTCAGAGCACACGCAAACAGTTAAACTTTAGGCAGGCAGTTCTGACAGAGGTTATTGTCTTCAACTCAGCAGGGAATTTCAGACAAATCCCTCTTAGATGCAGGTGGTCGGGCACAAGCAAAGAGTTAAGTCCTGCGGTCCCTTTGCCCCTCCTCTTTGATGTTCTGACATCATTAGTCCAGCCCTCTGAAAGATCTCCTTGCTTTCCTCAGAGCCCATTACTTCTACTCTGGAATGTTTACAGGAACTTCATGAGCAGCATCAGCACCAAGTGTTTGTCAGAGGGAAAAAAAAGACATGCTCTGAAGAAACTTTTGGTTGAGGGATCATAGCAGATGCCACAGGTGTAGCCGCTAGGCTCAACAGAGTAATGGCTGTTCAGACTGCAATCATGAACCCTCAGTTCATGAATTTCTGCTTCCCTGGTTCTGTGATGGAGTACGACGTGGAAAAAAGTCTGGATGCGAGTCTCCTGGGTGAGGCAGAAAATGACGAGGACTACAAAGAGACCACTAGGGACTTGCTGAGCTTTATAGACTCAGCCTCCAGCAATATCAAGCTGGCTCTGGACAAACCAGGGAAATCGAAAAGGAAAGTCAACCACCGGAAGTATCTACAGAAGCAGATCAAAAGGTGCACTGGTATTATAACATCAGGAAACATAGAAGAAGTCCCTGTTAAAAGACAGGGGTCCCCACTGGCTCAGCCCAGCCCTTTGCAGAGTAAAACTCTACCCAAGCGTGATGGGGTCCAGGCCAACTTGCAGAGCAAGAGCTTGGCAGCACTGTTCAGCCCTGTGAAGGATATAAGGGGTGAAAAAGCCAAAAAGCCACCCCTTAGGCATCGCAATCTGCCCCCGTCTTTTTTTACGGAGCCAGCCAACTGCTCCAAAGTCAGCTCCACATCTGGGATGACTCTGAAGGACTTGGAACGAGGCAATCCTGAGGCTGCAGAATTCTTTGAGCTCCTGGGGCCTGATTACAGCAACATGGTCAGCGAACAGGACCTTTATCAAAGCGCGCCCCTCCGGGTGCATCCAGAGATGGGAGGCCCAGATCCTGCTTCCTACGATTCTCACCATTTAGTCGGTGGTCTCCTCTACCCTGAGCCCTGGACTAGCTGCTCTGGACCTTCTAAGAAACCAGGAGAGGGCCTGCGCACAGGCCCAGTCCAGCCTTCGCTCTACTGTCACTCAGAGGCTGCGACTGGGCCCATAGAGGACAACACACTGTGCACTTTGCCATTCTCAAACTTCTTCACAGACTCCTCCATACCTCAGGTCACCTATGATTTAAGTGGTGGTTATAACAGAGCTAATTATTCATCTCTATGAGAAACTGACAATTGTGTTGTTAGAAGTGCTGGTAAAAAGTTTAACAGTAGTCTAAGAGTTTGATATTTCTGTATCGTATATGTATATTTGTTTTGGAAGTACTGGATTTAAACATGTTGTATCATTGTTGCTAGACAGAACTGGGTGTCGAGGGACTTTCCCCCCCAGAAAATCATATTGACTTTGGGTATGCTTCAATTTTGTCTTCTCAACAGAATAAAGCTTACTCATTTGGGAGAATGTTGGACATTTTATTACATTTACTGATTTTACAAACAGAACTCTGCAGAAATCAGTTAATGCTAGAAAATGATATAAATTGGACTGTTTGTCATATTTGACAGATCATCCTGCAACAATCTCTCGGCGAAGCACTTTTTCCTTCCCGTTAGTAACAATTTTGCGCAGGGACATAGAGGGGATAAAACTCATTTTGCTGAAATGATTATTGCAACAATGTGTGTGTGATGCCGCGTCTGTTCTGCAGCATTTTACAGCTCAGAAATAATTTCAGCTGATAGTTTTACCATGTGTATCCACTTTTTTTTTTTTTCTGGAAAAGCCTTTAATGTATCTGGCTATTGTAAGAAGACACAAATAAAGCTGGTCTTTATTACTGTGACAAGAGTCTGTTTTTGTGTTCATTGTGAATCGTGAGGTGTGATTATCAGAATATAGCATGATACAAAGCAGAGCTTTAGAACTACTGTGTATTTTTTTATGTTAGATATAATATGCTCTATGCTTCTATGAGTATTTTCTGTTCCTGTTTTTGTTTTTTCTTTTATCCCCCACAATAAATTGAAACTCCACTCTCATCTGTTGAGATGTAAGGTGAAAAAAGAAATAACCAAAGAGCAAAATACCCATGCAAGCCCAGAATAGGGAGAGCAAGCTAAGAAGTAAAACAAAAACAATTATTTTTCCCGCTAAGCACATTAGAGAAATGTTAAAGTGCTGCATGGTTAATTTTACATTTCCTATGGGACCGTGAGCAGCAGGTTTACCAGCTTCATAAAGACCTCAAAGCAGTGCAAGATTAAAAAAAACCTTTTAACATCATGCCCTTAATTAGCTCAAGTTTTTAACAAGCATTTTCACTCCTTTGACCACTATTAGCATTAATAATAATAAAACCCTCACTTTCGGCTGCCACAGTGCTCCACTGAGGCATTTGGTGCTTAAATGTCTAAATATGGATATTGTGCTAACAATTGTTGGATTCATTTATTTGCCGTGGTGTTTAAGTTAAGTTGACGGGGCAAACCTTAAACTACCCAGTTTAACCATCTCACAAGAGATTTGTCCCTTGTGATTTGCCTACTAATGGTTCACATGATCATCTCCCTCTGGTGGTTGATGACTTTCTAACATGGAGGCAAATCTCATCACGGTGAACTCTGGAAGTCCCCTACAATGCTCAATTCATGGGACAGTGGCCTAAATACGGATGCTTTAAAGGGTCATCTGTGCATTTTGTGCAAAAGCAATGAGAACATAGGTGGGGCTGCTGTTACACATGGTAGAGGCTTTCTAGTTAGTGCAGAAAAAATACTGCTGTGCAGTGGCCGAGAGGAATTTCGAACCAAGCACAGTCTTCCATCTCACTCTCTATAAATGTCACATTAACTATTTTTAACAATTGTAATAAGCTATTTCATGCATGATCTATCGCAGCACTTTCTCCTTCCCATTACAATACACACACATTCATGCTGAAATATGCCCCACAGTCTTAAAGTTTTCACCCTTTGGTAGCTCCAGTAGAGCTTCTACAGGCTATTAGATACAACAGCAACTTGCAGAAGAAGACATCAACAATAATCATTGCATTTTTACCATTTGTTATAAATTATTAGCTTACACTCTTCCTCAAGTTTCATAAAAAAAAATTAGTACACAACAGAGGACCAAGGGTCTGTGTCCATTATTGTTTTATCTGGGGCCTGCAACAAGCTGAACATCAAAGATGGCACTAGATGGCAGTAATGTTCTATTGAAGACCCCCAATTTCCATCATTATAGAAAAGGACATGAATCTGATGTTTGAGATTATGTATAAAATTGTAGCCGTGTGTGATAAGACCCGAGGGGTTCTTTGCATATCTTCTCATAAAATGAATATGTCCCGAATTTGGTAAGAAGAACATGTGGTTGTAAACTATGATTTTTTATTCAGCCTTGATTTAAATGGATTTCCACTCACAACAGTTAAGATGCTTAGTCCTGTAAGCATATTATGTGATGGGGTACATATTCATTGAAATATATGCTCTGCTTTGAAACTCATATTGTCTGCCAGGCGCTTTTTTCAACCTGGAGGGTCTTGTGAGCGGGTTGGTCTGCACTACCCCATGTCATATGCAGGACAAAACAATACCTGGCAACCTGCAATAAGCAAACTACAGACACAGAAAGCATATGGATTTTCTGTCCCTGAGTTGACACCGGATGATTCATTCAGATTAGCCCCCACTGATGGAGCCACAACTGTATCCTGCTTTGATTTATGGCACATTGGAGATGCAATGTTTGTCAAAGCGATTAACAAGATCTGTGCTGGCACAGACCTGAATAACAAGAGCCAGATGTCTAGGTAAGGTAGATAATATACAGCAGATTTCCTCTGGCATGGTATGTGATGTCCTAAAATGCAAAAAAAAACAAAAAAGAGGAAGTGTGTAGACACAGTTGATATGTTATATTTGCATAAATATAGACAAAATGCAGAGGAGTATGGTAGAAAACAGTGAAGCACTGAAGTGAAGTGCAGTGCAGAAAGTTATACATTTTGGTGCTGTTTCCCTCTTTGTGCTACACTGGAAATTGAGTATCCATCCACACTTGCCCTCTCACTGACCTTTCACAGCTAGTCCTCATGTCTTGTTAACACCACCGCGGTGGAAGCGCAGTGCCAGATGATATTCACAGACCTTTATAGCCTCTCTCAGTGACATGCAACTTTTGTCTCTGTGCTCAAGTCACAGAATATTTTTTTACATGCTTGTTTTTGTGGAAGTCAAATATATTCTGTGATAGGAAGAATTTCCTAAAGGTTACTGAAGCATGACATTACCAGCATATTTAACTGCTTACAATTACACATTAAACAGGATCAGAATTAGTCATGAATATATAATATATGTAACAGTGTGAATCTGTTCAATGTATATTTTGTATTTGTCTTGACATAATAATGCCAACACACACACACACACATATTATATTACTCTACAATGCTGTCCAAACAGTGTGTGATCAGTCCACACAGCAACTGACGTATTCCTTAAGTTCTTCCTACGTCCTCCCAACGATTTCCTGTCTAAGTGTTTTTGTTGTTGTTGACACCAAACTAAACTTTAAATCCTTAACTTCAGAAATGCTATTTCATCGTAAAGGGTGTTGTAGACTGCTTCCTTTGATTTGCCGTAGGAGGTCCTTTGAAGGACCTCCTACGGCAAATTCTGTAAACAAGGTCAGTGTGGAGAGATATGGCTTCATAGCACGCCCTGCATTTTTCACATCTCGTAATGCAAGGCCTCAACCGGCGATAGCAGTGACTATCAGTAAACATTAATTTTAAATTAATAGTGTGCCTCTGCCTGATCCTTTTCTTGTCTGTGGTAGTAAGATTATCTAAAAAGACTATTTGCTTATAGAACAGTATATTTCTTTCCATATGCATTTCGTGTCTCACGGCTTTCCGTTTAAGCTTGCATTCATTTTCAGCAGCTATGATGCACTGTTTTCCTCCTCGGGGTGTTTTGGGTACGCTTGCTTACATCTGTGTGTTTTTGTCAGTGTGATAACAATTGCAAGCTGTGCAGCTGACAAAAGTCTTGGTGAGATTAAAGACAGAAATGGCTCAGTTTCTTTTTTCATCTCCAGCAGATGCTACTCATATTGACAGACACAACTCTCTCATGCAAATCAGGATAATAAATATTAGTCATAAAGCCGGTGCTTGCTCAGGTTTTAACAGGTGCACTGGCTGGGGTTATGACTTAAACAGGGATAATTCCTTATACTTGTGCATGATTGAAAGGATAAATGTAAGCTATCAATAGGGTGGTGTGGGAAAGCCATTAGAAAATGTCACTATAGTATATTTAATGACCCAATGATAGACTCCAGTGCTGCAGTTTAGGATGCTGAAACTGTTTTTTTTTTGTTTGTTTTTTACAGTTTTATCCTGTTGAATCTCTTCCAATTTGAGAAACCCATCTGTCCATCCATCATTTTTTTTTTAATGCTGCTTATCCAATTCAGGGTCACGCTTGGGGGAGCTGAGGATCGGAAGCATGTTTCATCCAAGCTACGTCCTCAGGTTCTTCTACTCATAGCTGGTCATGCTCCACCAGAGCCACAGCTGAAAATCCTGTGCCCCTTGACAACAGATAAACAGACGTTTTAACACACTGAATATCTATTATCCCTGAAATGTTTCATGGCTGTCCAGCTCTGAACCCCCTGAATTATTCAAGGTCCCCCCCCATCACACGGTGTCTCTGTGGCCTGTTAAACTCTAAAGAAAGATGACTTTGGCTTCCTACTGAGGTCTACTCTTATAGATAACACTTTCCTCCTTTCAATTTCTGCTATTTGTCACTGGCTATCGGTCACTATCCAAAGCATGTGAACAGAGGTGAAGGTCATGAGGCAGATTAACTCCTACATAAAGAGCTTTGTAATGCGCTTCTTAGAAGAGATATCATACTGTCTATTTTGCCCCTCATGGATATTTGCCTTGACATTGCTGCATCACATTCTGAACATCATTCAGAACTTAAAAACATCTATTCAAATCATTAAACCAATATATACATTGCAACTAGTATTGCACATTGTAATAGAAACTTGTGCAGTGTGGTTCTAGCTACATGCACACCCACCTTGTTAATATGGGACAAAGCCTCTACCTAAGATTTGGAAGTCATTTTTGCTGCTTTCTGTTTACCAACTTTGAGCTCACACTAACGGTGATGATTAACCTTGGAAGGATGTCATCATGTGCAAAACAGCTGCTATTTTGTCTCAAAACTTGAGCCCATGCTGCCACTGTGCATTCGTTTCACAATTGCCTGTCTTTACATAATACAAACAGGAGACAGTCGACAGGGCGTAACTGCTGGTGATCTCAGCCCGACACAAGCAAGCACCTCAGGGAATGTCATCATTAGCCTTTTCCAAATACTTTAAACGCATGTAGACAGGATTTACATAATTGTAGCCCTCTGATTATCGTCAAGAGTGTAAAAAGTATGTAAGGCAGAAATATGAAGTTTGATTACTGATATTAGGCTTTTTTCCACTTGTTTGGCATCGGCCCTCTGTGACTAGAGCATACAGTATCCTTCTAAAATAAAGAAGACATGTGCTCTGTAATTTCATCTTTAAAATGATTCTGTATTACTTGACATGCAGAAAGCAGGACCGCAGATGTCAGCAGCTGGCACAAAGATAGTTTGAAATATATAACAATTAGCAGTGTCTCCTTAAATGTGATGCATGCTAAAGCCACTGTGCACTGCGTGGCGCCTCGGCCGACTGCTCCCAGATAAAACAAACCAGGACTGGTTATTTATTTACTTGTCTGTTTGTTTTGTTCCTCTGCTGTACTCCAGCATTGTGTGGCAGGGTTTTGTTAACTGCATAAAAATGAATGTGGTTTGCAGTGGATGTCCAAGGGCTCATCGAGCCAAATTCCATGCAAAATCTTCCAACAACATGAGTAGTTGGAGAGGCTACTATGACATTGTTTCCAATATTACACACCCTGCATCACCCAATAAATGATATTATGATATTGTCTAAAGAACCATCACATTTCTTTTCTTGTATTTTTGCAGTTTCTTTGCATATTAACAAAGCAATGGATCTTTGGTTAAAGAGCTAATGTTCAAATCATGGTTACAAGTCCTTTAATGTGGCAGGTCATTTACACTGAATTCTTCACTACCCTTGTTATTAATCTCCCAAGCTTCTATGCAGTGAATGTAGCACTCACTATAATTGGCAATGGCAAAATTAACAAAATTAGCAGTTACACTTTCTCACCGAGCTCTGACATGTAGCCTGCAGCCATTTCAGGGTTTAGACTAAGCTATGAAGTCCAACCAGGATTGTGTCCAATACCTTAGAGAAACAACAACACAAAAACTTCATTTGATTCTCATTATTATCACCTACTGGCTTTAGGTTGTGACAGACTTGAGAAACAAGATTGTTGCATAACACCTCTGCTGGATATGTATAGCCTGTCTGTGGTAATTTAATGCAGCCAAGTCTGCCACTGCAAACAGCACGATAACACCTCTCTTTGTGAATTCTTGCTTGTCTCCATGCAAAGTGGGAACGTGAGTAACATTCTCACCTCGAAATAGATGTTACTTTGTGAAAATCACTAATATTGCTTGCCAACAAGGTCCACAGAGCTGTTCAGTTATGGAGTTTTATTATGTCTCACTGGTGTCCCGCAATTATCCCTCTATTCAATGCCTTTACTTATGACTCATAATAGCCACTAAAGGGAAATTTCTCCCTGACTAGTGTCAGGTGCAAAGTAACAGAGACGTTAGGATGGAGGTGTGTTGTTCAGTCTCTGTCTTTGTATCATATCGAGGGCAGGATCTGGTCTAAAGATATAAACGATGTGCCTATCATCTGAAGGAGAAAAAGTTGTATTATACCACCTGCACATCCCTTGAGTAGCATAATAATCTTTAAAAGCAGAGAAAATCCCATTACCTGTCACAGATTTCTTCCCTCATAATTGCCGGAGCCTCCCCTTTGGGAGGGATGGAGGGTGAAGGACACCAGACGGGCTGATATCAGACTATCTTCACAAAAAATCTAGGGGACATCTATTTTCGTTTTGTCACTCCCACAGCAAGGTTCGCCTTTTCTCAATCTTTAAAAACACGTTTCGGTATTAGACATTACTGCAATGTCTGCACAAACGTTCACATATTTGCTTCCTAATGTAGGTCTTATGTTTAGCATTGCTCCATTGCCTCTGTAAAACTAAATTAAAAACTATAAAACATAATTTATTCCCAGCGAGGGGGTTCTGTTTGTGGTCTTTTCTTTTTCTGTGCGTTAATTAGTGGGACATCTCAAGAATGCCTTGACAGATATCAGTGACAAGTAAAAGTTTTTTTTTAAATCCATTAAATTAAAAAATGATCACCATCTCATCTAATTATACAGAAAATGTATATTTATAAGGGAACCTTTTTAATTAGGCATTTACATATTTTGTGTGTACAGAAATGAAAAACTGGTCTGTCAAAACCATGATCATAATTTTAATGCACACAAATGAGTTTTTAACATTTTCATAAT
The DNA here is from genome assembly GCF_033026475.1 of Channa argus. NCBI lineage: Eukaryota > Metazoa > Chordata > Actinopteri > Anabantiformes > Channidae > Channa > Channa argus. The sequence goes on from NC_090202.1 coordinate 24,030,377, forward strand.
GAAATTTATCTCATTAAAACGTAGGAAATAGTAGTTTACTATGACATATTGGCTTAACCTTCTCCAGGGGAAATCTGGACAAGTCTCCACCTAATTTCCCAAATATTTCACGTACTGCCCAGGATGTCTGAAGGTACCTGCACGGGGAGACCTGTATGGAGGTCATTCGGTGAAATAAATAGCCGTATCTATATTTTATGATTTACACATTTAGATGCATTATAAGCAAAATTGTTACTTCTACTTGAGTATTTGTGAAAAATCACATTTGCAAATTGTTGTGTTCAAATGTTGATTTACAGATCCTGTCAGCCACACGGAACTTTTTTTGCACTTTTCTCCTGCGGGTTTGGGGGTGGGGGGGCGGAAATTTACACACGTATCAGCCAATCACATCGCTGTTCCTCCAGCCAATTAGAGACCTGTGGCTTTTTAACTCTGACCGCTTAATGTAAACAAGATGGAGCTAACATGCTAGCAAGACCCCCAGGGAACATCCCGGCTAATGTGCAGGTGAGTTCATATTTAAAAAAAGTAAAGATCTAGATGGAGTATGGAGTTAGCATTGCAATGTTGTTTATTTCACGTCAATCTATGTTTATTGTGCCTTAGTTGAGAGAACTCCAGCTAAACAGCTACATTAGCATGATAGCGTTAGCCAGTGAACTTGGAGGAGGCTAGTTAGCGTCCAGCTGTCCGCTAACATTAGTGTCTGTGTTAAATATATTAACTCAGCAACGGCTATGAATTGGTGATGAGTGGCTCAGCCGGTGACCTCAGCATGTGAGGGGCATGCATGTGGCTCAAATATCACCTTAGGTGGTACTTTGCGTAGGTCACTTATGTAGAAAAAGGACAACTAATGTTAGTCCCCTTGATAGATTTGTTCTTGAGACAATGAGTTTGTGCAAAAAAAAAAATTACAAATGTGATTTTGCACAAATACTCAAACTACAGGTACAAATCTTATTCACAATGCATCTAAATTTGTAAATCATGAAGTACAGATACAAATATTTATTCAGGTCTACGAATTAGCTCCGTAGACCTGATACAGATCAAATTCCTGCCAGGGTTTCCACCCCAAGCTGCTCCTGGGTGCCTGAGATCCTGTGCATCCTATAGCCCACTTGTAATGTCATGGTTTTGGTCAACTGCTATATACAGATGAGGGTAGAAGGTTGTAGACTAACCAAATGCAATGCAAGGCGCCTTAAGCACAGTAGCATACTGTATATTTAGAACAGATGGGCCAAATCCCAGTAGCAAAGCTATCAACATCTATTGTGTTTGGCACTGACCCATATCTCACAAATACACACACAAAATACACAAGGAAACTTCCAAAGGGGTTAAACTCTAGACATCCCAGAATGTGCAGTTCTCCTCGCCGAGCCATTAAAGATGACGTTAATCACTGTGGTTCAGAAACTCTTTCCCCCTCAGGAGCAACACGAGGCTTGTTCCTCTGTGAGGTGGCTGACGTGAGAGACTCACCAAAAATTACAAGATCCAGACAGTTTTTAGTTCTGCTTTACTCTGTCAACCCAATTACAGACTTTACAGATATCCGGGGTCTTCGTTGTCCACTTTCTTTTCCTGAAAAGACAATAAAACAGATCTTCTGTATTTCATTTAGAACAAACAGAGTGCTATCACCTGTAAGTATGGATCACAGGCCACAGATTCGAGTGTTCAGTCACAACATGTTCAGACAGCGCAAATGTACAACAAGTTAGGCAGCAAAATTTTAAATGTGGTGGCATAAAATAAAATTTCAACATCTTATGCCTCTGTCTGGCAAAAATTGTCTTTTTTCTTTCCTCGTTCTTTTTTGTTTGTCCTCTGCTGGAGCTCATTTCTGTTGCATTTCTGGCTTTCATCGTTTTAATCTTCACGAATTTGGCTTGTCCAGGGGAATACCTGGAGGAGATTGCTTTGTTTGTTTGCCTTGTTATTTCTTGTGCATCGTGGTGCAGGTTGAGCGGTGTGATTCTGTGAACGATGGCATGAACCAATTTTTAATGAACTGTTTTACCTTGTGACTGGTTGCTGGAAACGTTTGATGTTTGCTCATGGAAAGAAGGAGACGTCGATAGTGTGAACTTCTGTTCTGTGACATTTCATTTTGTCTCATTTTAAATGTACAGCTTTGAAAGAACAATGAAAGATAAAAGGGGGAGAAGATGAGCAATTCGTGGTATCCTGGCAATTGAAGACATCAAATTTCAGGTTGTGGAATTCTGTTTTAGCTGATCTTGTTTGGACGTTAGGTCGTAACTTCGTACGGATAAAGAGTTCCTTTAGGATAAGACAATAAAATAAAGTTTAGTGATCCTTGAGATGAAGAAATTGTTGCAGCCACAGAAAATATGGCTGGGCTCGCATACTTTGTACCGTTACATAGGTTTTGGAAATTCTGGCAATAGATTTTGTTTTTATGGGATGAAATGAAGTAGTCAGTAAAACAAAAGACCTTGATGATCATAACAATAAGTGTCATCACATACTTAACCTATATTACACAATGCAATTATGTAGTTGTGCAGAGAACAATGTGGGCTCTATAGAGGCTCAATCACATTTACTCAATCACTTTTTCCATCCAGTCAGACTCAAAGCAATGACATTAAATACACTGTGTCTCTTAATGTCCTTGTTCGTTTTTGTGATATGCTAATGTATGCAGATTAAGGGGGTCATTAGCATATTCATCCCAGGAGACACGTCTGCATGTACTGATTGTATTTCTGGGGCCAAAAATTCATAAAGACCAGCCAAGTTTTTTTTTTTTTTTTTTCCCTCGTCTGGTAAATTGTTCCATTAGTCTTCCTCGGAAAAATAATTCTAGGCTTTCCAAATAACCAGACAGCCAATTCTGTAAAGATATCAATAATTATTACTTGTTTCCAACATCACAATTACATGTTGGAAGGATGTGCTTCACGAAAGCTCAGTGCTGTGGAATACAGTTTGCAAGAGAACGTATTCTCTCAACGAGGTGTGTGTAGAAATGCATTTTTCTTCCCCCTTTTTACATCTGTGTACAATGGCATCATCTGGGAACTTTGCAGATACCTCAAGTTCTTACACAAAAAACTACACTGTCTTACAAAGTGCTGCAGGACCAGCTCTAAAACCGATGTATGCAGTAGTTCAAATCCCCACCCTCAGCAGCAGCTGCATTAAATGCTGCTACACTGACCGTTAAAAAGACATATGGTTAACAGCTGTTTAGTTAGCAGTTGTCACATTCTCAGTAGGTGCACTTTTCTCTGTTAATGTGTTTATTCTCCAGTATGTATTATGCTAACACACCTGCAACCCACTCACTCATAAAATACTAGTTAGCAAACTGCATGGTGTTGTTAGACCCCACTTTCCAACTTGTATCATAATTCACCTACTGTATGTGGAACAAGAACAGCCTTTATTCCTGCAGAGTCTCCACTGCATGTTTGGTAAGCATCACGTGATGTAAATACTTTAATATCTGGAAATTTAAAAAAAAAAAAATCCTAAATCATTTAGAGATTCAGTTTTAATGGGTCTAGAGGAGTAACAAGGCACCTCAGAATGCTGTTTATCTGTCAGGGCTGTTCCAAGATGTAGGGTGGCACATAACACACTTTTATGTTTATGTCTGTCTCTACTATTGATAGGGCACTTCTGTGCTGACTCATCACACCTGTAGTCTGAACTAGTGGTGGAAATGGATGTGGAAGAGATGACATTATCACAGGCACTACTTCAAGTACCAAAAATGCCAATAAAAAGTTATATCATAAACGGTATACACTGAATGTACATTCAAAGTTATAGCAACAGAGGAATTATGAAATTTGTTGTCAGCTCAGTTTAAAACTGTGTCTTATCTTCATGGCAACAAGTCACCAGACTCCCACTTTACATAAACCTGTTATGCGGGAAAACCGCATGTAATGCAATAAGCAAAATGCTACAACACCAATAAATCCTTCAGAAACCATGTTTTGGATCTCATAGTCTAGCTCGGTTTAACACAGTTGATCTAACAGATGGTGCATTTAGTTAAACTACAGTAAAACTTAATGTCTGTGGAGATTTTCAGTCATCCAGGTCATGGTTATCCCAGCGGTGCTACTCACACTCTTGAAGATGAGAGGCAAACCATCTTCAAGATTCTCAAACAAGTCCAGCGTTCACTGAGCCCCTTCGGGAAAATGGAAACTGGTGTCTCATCTCATAAGTTTCTCATCTTTTTTTTTTACCTGTTCCTATAGTGTTCTCACTGTTATGATGTAAACACATCTAACCCCTGTGGATGAAGAGTGCAGTTATACGTAACAGGACCCAAACTCTGCAGCCCCGTCCAAACAAAGACGCCTCAGCACAGAGTTAAACGTGTGACGAGCATTTCTTTAACGCCCAGCAACAAGATTATTGACTCATCAATAAACTTTCATCCCAGCCCAGTAAATCTGCCAAATGCTTAATCAAATAAAATCTCAAAGTAATAGCATCTGATCCTCAACATGAGGGTGCATAAATGTGTTCTATTGACATTACCGCAGACACGCAAATCTGCATACAAATGATGCCAAATGAAAGCAGTTTTAGTCTGCGCCTACCTGCAGGACTTAGATCAAACATGCACATGAAAAGCACTGCAATTAAGACACAATTACAAAAAAATGCCATAAAAGCTGACCCCATTACGGAGAACAGTTGAATTGACAGCCTGCCTACGGTTTTAATGTACATAATAGTAGCCCTTTTTAGCGTACGGTTGATCTTTTCTCATTAATTATTCACTGGATAGCATTTGGGTTTCATGTGTAACTACACCTCCAATCCTATCAATCAGAACAAATATCATTAGTATGAGTGTAGTCCTCTGTGACCTTTTCAGATCACATTATGATAGTGAACACAGTGAGAAGGTCAGCGAGGGTCCTCTTTGTGCCGAGGAGGAGGCCTGGCACAATATGAGCTGCTCTGATGTAGATGTTACACGATGAACTGAGGAAGATGCTAATGAGGAAATTAACAAGGAACATACATCTGAAGCATAGGTTTGCTGTATTGAGACTGCAGTTGTGAGCTATTAGACGCCAGTCACAGGATTCTGTAAATGGACAGTAATTATACTATAAATGTCAAAACAGGCTTCAACTTGCATTATTTTTGCTTATATTGCAAGAGTCATTAGTAAGTCATACAGTAATGGTTTATTCTGACTAAAATTTCATTTTGAGAGAGAGAGAGAGAGAGAGAGAGAGAGAGAGAGAGAGAGAGAGAGAGAGAGAGAGAGAGAGAGAGAGAGAGAGAGAGAGAGAGAGAGAGAGAGAGAGAGAGAGAGAGAGAGAGAGAGAGAGAGAGAGAGAGAGAGAGAGAGAGAGAGAGAGAGAGAGAGAGAGAGAGAGAGAGAGAGAGAGAGAATATGAATGTTTTGTTGCTATTAAAATTAATTAAAATATTAAATGCTTCTTCTTTTGACATTTTATATTTAAGAGATTTCTGCTGTGAGCTCATAAGGCTCTCAATGACATGTTGTTTTCTACGATGTTTCCAAAAGAAATGGATTTCACACATGCATTAATTGGCAGAAAACTATAAAGAAGGAGATTGTTTGCTGCTCCTACGGCACATTGTCAGCCTTTTTCTGCCCCACAAATACCTTTCTGTTTGACTGCAGCACCTCCATCTATGAAACAAATTGCTCTGACTCACCTATAGCCACTTAATTCTGGTCAGGTAAGACTGAACTCCCAACAACCCGAGCTCTGACCTTATTAATTAATTTCTGTGGGACTTTCTATTGACTGCAAGACAGTGGCTGAATAGACAGTTGGCTTATGTTTGAGCAAATACGATACGATTATGAAAAGAAGAGACTGGCACTGCTGAAATGAATTTCAACTTGCCTGTCCATCAGTGAGAGAAGCACAAAACCAATACAACAGATTGTTTCTATGAGCCAGAAAATGATACTAAGAGGATAACGGTTGTGTGGTGAAGTTTATGATATACAAACTACAGTTTATGCATTTTTGTGGCAAACTATAGAAAGGCCTGACTCTATCCCAGCATGCACTGTGCAAAGGGCAGGGAGGCTCTGGCTAAGTAGCAAGAATCTACAGCCAAACACACCCATGTCCATGGACCACTCAGCATGTCTTTGGATAGAGAAAGGAAACCTGCAAACGTGGAGCAGCTCAAATCATCTGGCTCAGACTCAAAGCCAGGACTTTATTGCCTGATAGCAGTTATTGCACACAACCTCATTTCACACAACTAGAATTGTCTGTCCTCTTTTTTTTTTTTTTTTGTAATTTTTTTGGAAAACTACTTTATCACACACAAGCACTTCCAAAGGAAAACTAGAAAGTTAACTAACTGAAAAGCATCAATGGTGAACGCGTCTTTATTTTGCGTCTTTGTTTTTGATCTGAGCTACATTTTGAACAGGGCTTTGAAATTTTTTGTTCTGGCGTTTCTGCTAATGGAAGCCCTTACTGTTTTTGTTTTAAAAAAAAAATAAAAATCCTTTGTTCCTACAGGAAACAACTATGCCTTATGCTTTGCAATCGTGGACCAGAAAATGTTTCAGTTTTGGATATTCGGTGCCTGTTCTTACATTTTTTTTGTCTGTGTATTCAGTCTGTGTTTGATCATTTTGTTTATGGCTTTTGATACTTGGTGTCTGTTTTTGATTTGTGGGCACCCAGACCTCTTGGGCCCCTGGGCCTGTGGCTGGTAGCTCCGTTCAACCAAGTTTGCACAAACTATTGCTCCATATCATCTCCTTTCACAAAGTGCAGCAATAGCATGACATGTAAAATGCAGCCATCTACCAGCACTATTATTATATTACGGTCTACAGATGATTAACAGTTTCCATGTCACGTTTGCATGACCTCAGGGGTGTGGCACACACGTAACACCTCAACTTCTTTCATAACAATATGAGCTATTATTTCACTTGGTATGAATATTAAACACATAACGCCTCGACTCTAAATGCGTAAGTAACAATGAATTAGTAAACTCGCTAGAAATCCTGCTAAGTGACTGAAACAATTGGGTGAACTTTGCGGTGATGACTGACGGAATCAGTTAAGGTGTTGCGGACATTTCACTGCTTTTTCGTTCGGTTTTATTCTTGAGCATATTTGCCAGAGCCTTGCTCGGCTTCACACTGTGTTTCCACTAGTGTACACGGTGATTTGGAGATCAATTGTAATTTTATTGGTAAAATGTCAACCTCATAACGAGAATATTTTCCTAATGATAACACTGGGGACGTCTTTGTTGTGGTATGTCTTGTTCTTCAAAATGTGATAATGTGATATTTGCACATTGACTATTCTTGTTCTGTGTAGGTGTTATCATGACATTTAATGTTTCCACTAACAACCAAAGTACAGGCACTGATAACAGAATACCACTTGAGGCTTTTTTTGTTTTTTTTTTCCCCTCCCCCTTTTTTTCCTGGCACACAATGCTTTACCTCGCGTTTAATTTTGTAATTAACATACATGAATCTTAAGCTCATCTTAATTGAATTGCGTGGATTTTAATTAAGGGCTATTTTAAAACTGTAATGGGACACACCACTATTACTCCTTGTCTGATAAATACAGGGGGCAGGGCAAGTGAACACGCCTCTCCTTCGATGAAGATTAATAAAGATTGTGCATCATAAACAAACAAATCGAAAGATATGCTGTAATTGTGTAATATGTTTCATTGCGGGTGACATGAAATGAGAAAAAACCCCAACATGCCTTTGTCCTCCTAGGATATTGTGTCATATCCTTTTGCCTCTCTTGATGCTTCCTACAGTATGTCATTAGGGATAGAAAGTGACACAGTTATAGTAGACAGGAGACAATTCCACTGCATATTCCTAGAAAGGGTAATAACAGGAAAGGTGCTTTTGACACACATATTTAAATCAAAGTAACAGACCATTAGTGTTCTCCCACAAACCTCTACTCCAGGAGGCGAGAGCCAAATATCAAAGGTGGACAGTTTTCACTTCAAAGAATTCTCCAAATACATATGACATTACAATTTAATGAGATACATAAATCTCTCAGTGAAGCCCATGCTGTGCAGGCTATATTAGATGCACTGTAATGCATTGGTGGTGCTTTGCCGTAGAGGCACCGTCAGTGTGCAAGCAAGAAACACACTGTGTAATATCATCTCAATGTCATCCCGGAGATTATCGTGAAATGGCTTTGGAGTTACTGATGAAACTGAAATCGTGAACTAATAATAGCACGAACAAATAATGCTTCATCAACTCGGAGGATGAAAGTGAATGATCAAAGGAATGGGCCCTGAATGCCGGTTTAAATAGTGGGAAAACATCCACAGATCAAATCAAACACATAATTTAAATGATCAGACATGATCTCTTTGTGTTTTTAGTACATTATTGTGTGATAAAGTGTTGACTGCACAGTTTTTGCTCGACACTCTTTCCCTCAACGTGCCTTGTAAACCGCTGCTTCAGCCGGTAATTTCATATCCTTCTTGCAGACCTTTAAACAAAGTCTGGAGTGAACTTGTTACATTCAATCAAAGGTGTTTGCATGGGCTTAAAGTATAAATATAGCCAGCTAGTCTGCGTGTGATTGCAGCCACTCAAACTCCAAACACACGGTCTTGTGGCTCTCAGTAGCAAAATTGGCATCCCTGCCTCATGTAGCATGGATTTGTCTGTGTTTGACTGCCACTTTGGTGCATAACAGTTAGGCTAGAGAAAATCCCATGTTCTTTTGTTCCACTTTCAATAAAACCTGGTGTTTGCATTTTTGGTTTTTGCAGAATAAACAGTCCTTTATGTTCTTTAACCATTCCTAGTCTAACTAAATACCACAGTGTAACCTCACCTCATATTGTCAGCACAAGCAAAGACATTGTTGTGTTTCGTTTCTCCTTTTTACAGGGCTGGTCATCCTCTGGTCAGAGGTGCCCTTGTATACTGAACAGCAGAGAGACGGTGGGAGGACTCATGGTCTGCTGGTCCTCCCGTGCCCTGCTGCTTCCTGCTGCAGGGAATAAAAGATGCTTTGGCATGATGATGGTGGTGTCTGCTTCGCCATGGTTACAGACTGTTTGGAAAACAAATCTGTTTATTCCCACAAGACCAACACTAAACCATCCCTACTTGCTAAGGAAAACATTTACACGCAAAAAAAGAGCCTGAAGGCAAAAAACATTATATAATTATGTATTTCAAAAGGTTGGACTGCCTCATGTGCAACATTTACTTTTACGCTATTTATTTTATTTTGCTAATTTTATTGTGGTGGACTAACCCAGTGGTATACTTTAAACATAATTATGTTTAATGTTTATGTAGGCTGTTGAATGGCTCTTGAATGTTACACAGCAAAATGCTGGTACTGACTTTGACCCCAGCCTCTCGGGGAGCTTAGATTATGAGTCATGACGGGAGCAGTCCATGGGTTTACTGTTAATGACGCAGATTCTAAAGCTTCCCAAAACAGAAGGTAGGAGCGAGAGGCCCACAAAATGTGAGATATCCACCGTCTGAACTCTCAGTGTAACAGCCTTCAGGTGTATCTCAAGCATTATAAAGTGCACCATTTTTTTCACATTTTGTCTCAGTCAGTTCAAAGATATCGAAGTAAATGTCTGCTTGAGTATGTGAATTGGCAAAAAAGTAAAAGGCTGATTGGAAAAAGTATTGGGTTTACATACTGTTTTATCATGTACATTTGTCTTAGCTGTAGATTGCACAAACACATATTTTACTTAAGCCTATTTTTAATAATGCAACTTAATTTGTGTTTCATTATATTCCAAACAAATCATGTAGATGCTGTGTTTCCCAATTAGCGAAACTGTAGGAACCAGCTGGGTGTGATGTAACGTCACTAAGCTGCATAATATTATGATCGAACTATTCTAGGAAATGTCTCCTCCTATGATATTCTGAAAGTAAAACTTAATTCGGCATATTGTTCTTATATTCCTGTGATATTTAAAAGGACAACAGCAAACAAGACTTGGCTCAACAACAGTAGGAACAGTGTTTGCACAGTATGGATGGGAGCGTGTGCGTGTGTGTGTGTGCATTCATCTGTCATAACCTGTTCATATCACTTCTTTTGCTTATTGATTTTTCTCAATATATCTCTTCAGTTCATGTTCTCCTTTCTGTCTCTTACCACTGATCGAACTCATGTCCCTCCTGACTTCTCTTTGTTGCTCTTTTTTTAGATCGTCCCGTGGAGCCGGCCTGTAACTTTAGAAAATGCCACTTGTCCGTATACCAGTGTTTACTGTATATCAGCTGAAGCACAGTTCATCCCACAATTTATAAATCCATATTGGGCCACAGCAAACACACATATCTGCAGCAGACACTTGCTTACATAACTGATTTACAGTCTGACTCTTAGATCTCCTGCTCTGAGTAAACGAATCGCTGGCATGTTGTCGTGTTACTAATTACAACTCAATTATCTGAATTATCAATGTAGAAAATGTGACAATCTTATGTGAGCTTTAAACACCCCTCTCGGAGCTTGGCATTTCTGTCACGATCACAGGCTTTGTAATTAAATGGGTTTTGTCTGCACATGGATCATTGCTTTGAGCTGATTAAGGAATGATAGGAAAGACTATATAAATCAAAGACAACCAACCCAACTAATTAGCTGTCCTAACCGTAACATCCACGAACAACCGCTGGAGGTGGTTTCTCTTACACAATCAACCATTATTAGATTGTGTCACTGCAGCTTGTAATGGATCACATCTGACATGAAGCCAGCTACAGTAAGCACAGTGGGGAAAAAAGGCATATTGTATTGTAAACTCCTCTGTAATGTCACATTTGAGCGGTATACACACACTGCAAGTCAATCTGTGCTGCTGTAGGTGAAAACAAACAGACAGCTCCTTTGTATTTTTTTTTTTTTTTTAGACATTTGTTCCCAAGGATAAACAGTGGACCAGGTCATTTCAATTACTGAGTCAGGTGAAGCACTGGCTCAATTCTCATTTGTCTTTATATCAATTAATAAACCTTGACAGCAACATTACATCAAGGTAGAAACTATAAGTATGAAGGACATGCTCTTACTTAATGATTTAATTACAGAATTTCATTTTGGCGTTACTTGAATACAAAAGAACTCCACCCCCAACCCTGTAAGCAATACTCACTGCACAAAGCCAGAGAGATAATCCTCTAACTGCAAACAATCTATGGCAGTTGTCTGTGTTGAGTAAAGATTGTGTCCTCAAAAGGTTCACCTTCAGAGTGCGGCTATTATGTTTCTCCTGATATGGGGCTGATGCTAATCAGTGTGGATTGTATTTTATGCCTTAAGGCAGGAAAATGTGCTGATGAGAGCCTCACAATAAATGAACCTTATCACCTAATGGCATCTCGGCCCACCCTGTGACTTAGTGAAAAAGCCTTTGCTAAATGTCACACACAGGCAGAATGCACATGTGAGATAATTAGAGAAATGAATGATCCACACATGTATTGGTCAGTCATCATTATTGCTGATAACAAACTCAGGGGTCTCTTGAAAACTACCACAGATTTCAAATATCACCCTCATTTTTGAGTACAGAAGAGATTTTGCAGGATGCTGAGATCTAATTATTGAAAAAAAAAAAGTAAAATGATTGGCAGTGACCTTAACAGAGGGGAAACATGAAAAGTTAATTTATCCTGCATATGTTACGTGTGGCTCTACAGTTACAAATGCAACACACCTCAGACCACCTCTGAACAGACTTTAACACATAAAAATGTCTGCACAAAAAAAACAGCACTGGCCCCCTGCTGTGAGAAGAGTAGTTCTGATTTAAACACTAAAAGGTTGCTGAACATGAAACAGTGGCCTGGTGACAATAATTATGTGCATGTTTTTCGTGTTCATGTAGCAATACACCAAATCTCAACTTGATGTGGAAATATTAAAGCCTCAAAGTGTTTGAACAGTCAAATTGACACCAGTTGTCAATTTGACTGTTGAAACACTTTAAGGCTTAAGCTATAGTGAGATAGAGCTCACAGAAGACGTCTCCATATTTTAGCTTTACAGGTTTGTAGTTTTTTGTCGATAAAAAAAATAATACTATCTTGAATGAGCAGGCATTTGCTGTTTCATAAAATTACCCATCAGTCGAGTGCCACATCTATCCAAACACCAAACATGGGTTTAGTGACTGACTGATGAATTGTACCTGCCGATATATGGATTTTAAATCTTGTGGAAGTTTACAGTGAGACATCAAATGATTATACTTATTATTCTTTGTCTTGCACTAATATTATTTTGCAAATGACGGATTAGCCACTCTAGCTTCAATATGCAGTACTTTACGGTACGTTGGAACTTTCTGTGGTGGATTTCAGATTATGACGGTGATAAGTGTGTAAATCGGTACACTGCAGAGAGGTTTTAACAGTAATTTTTCACTAATTAACACTCCCGGGTGAACATAAATCTTCACGTGAAAATAAAGCACCTTTCGGCCCCACATGCAGGCTTTAATAGAGTTGATCTAATCTACCTTGTGATATTGAAATTATTACTGCATCCAAATACTTCAGCTTGTGCATAGATGGAAATGCCCCGTAGAGCAGGGCTAAGTTGGCAATCACTCATTCTGAGTAACGGCAGAGGTGAAATGTAAGTAAACCATGTGAATGTGCATGGCTACCCAAGTGCCAGATGCTGGGAGCTGGTGCCAACGTGGCGTGTGAGTGACTCATTAAATCAGAAGAATGAAATCCATTGGCCCTTCTCCGATGGCTCTGTCGCTCAATCAAACCGCCATCACTTCTGCCGAAGACTTTCTTCGATCAGGGATGGCAGCCAGCTGGGACAGTTCCCGATTCATTATTGCCACGAAAAAAAAAGAATTTAAAAAAGTAGCATTGAGGAGAGGACCATGGAGAGACAGTTATGGTATTAGAGAAAGGAAAACAGTTTCCTGTAAGCAGCAGATTATGAAAACATTAAGCAACAATTACCGTAATGAGAGTTACTGAAGCGGCAAGGTAGCAGACAAGCTGTGTGCATCTGGTTGCTGCATCTGGCTGCAGTTGCAGAGCATCCAAAGGGGCAAACAGGAAGGCATTCATTTGTTATAGCCGTTCCTTCCCTGTGGATGGAGAAATGGCGTGGCGGTAATTGTCATGCACTGAAAATGATCTCACAGGCTGCATCTTGATGCATGCGCTGCTACGGATACTGACCGCACTGTCAGAAATTTGAAGCTGTCATTTAGGGTAAATTGAGGGAATGGCTTTCAGTGGGCAATTCGTGTTATTCCCCTGGTGTAAAGAGACGAGTAAAAGATAGATATTATCAATTGCTGGTAGGACTGAAATCTTCATCTTTTATTGCGCCACAAAACAAACCGGAGAGAACGGCCAAACTTGTCTATGCATTCAACCAATACAGACATGCCATTATTTAAAGTAAACTAATGCAAGAGCAAATCAATGTTGTATCACTTATGCCTGATACCATGGTCATGCTTTGACTTATAAGTGCTATTGTCATTAGCATTTATGTGCCTTCCATACATCCAAGTGCAGGGCAGGTGTAAAATCACAGTACACCGTGTTGGAAAATGCAATGTGTTTTATATTTGTGAAAGGACCTAATCACAAACAAAATTTGGTTCCAAGCCAGTGCGTTTCCCTCAGCATCTGCAGCAGGAAACCATCTGACAAATAAATGACCAAAATTACCTTTTCACCCAATTAAGATAATGCCATGCAATTTTGTAGATATAATTAATGTTTCAAAGCAGTTTTTCTGGATGACGGCTGTTTATTCAACAACGCTCACTCTGTACTTCACACTGAAACTGTTTTACTTTTCCTCAACACAATATCGGGCTCTTCAAGTGGTCCTTATTCACATTATGTCGCCTCCATGATGTTGTTTTTTTTGTAGGTTTGGAAATTATTGCGAATGATAATTTGAATTATTGCTGTCATCCTCATTTAACATGTAGACACCATCATCTCCAACATGTTGAACTGCATGGTGCATGTGACGATCATTAGAGTGACATTTTGTGTTTTATTCATTTTGTATTGCATTCATTCCCAGTTCCTGGTTTGTCACTGCCAATTTAGCGTACAATATTGAATCTCGCTCTCACTGCACCCGGCGGCCCATTTAATCAGGGTGTGGGATTAAAGCTGAGCAGCCAAGCTCCATTCGAGATGTATAGTAACGTGACTCTCTACTAGGGATTCAAGATGGATGGGCAGGGCTATAGTCTGGATGGAACGCCTCCATTGGGCCGTTTGGCCTAGTGGAGCCCATCAATCAGGGCGGCGCCCGAGGTCTAGGCCGAGGCTGTGTAATGATGCGAACAGCATGCGGCCAAACCATCCCTGGCTGCTCAGGTGTAAGGGTCTGCCCTGTCCACCAGTCCTCTCAGCTCCTTCACTACTATCATCTATCATATGCCAGCAAGATTCACGGCCTGCTACCGATCTGAGTAGGTTTGAAGATAACTTTTGATCAAACTGAAGCCAAAACTGTAAATAAGAGTTCAAACTTATATTTTCTTAAGCCGTTTGTGTTTTTATTAGTATTTTACAAATATTAGGATTTGGCGTTTTGCTATATTTAAAAGTATGCATGAGGACCTGTGGCAGGAGTCAAACTCTTCAGCCATGAACTCCTGGTACCCATCACAGTAGCTCATTCTGGCAAAATAATTCATGGGACCTCGGGCTGCTTGATGTACTATGACAAGGATTGTGTTTGGATTTCTGTCCATTCTGATGGAAAGCAGTGCAGAGGTGAAGACCAGACAGATCACTTTCCCGTAATGGCAATTGTACAGGAAGTTGCCATTAGCAGTATTTTATGTTCCCCACACTTACAGCAATCTGGACGCTTCAATCTTTCTATAAAGTTCATTAAAGGACATATTTTATTGCACATTATGTGCTTTTTATCCCTCACACAAACATATTATGCTCCTGGATGAAGGTGGCCTTATGAGTCCCATAAAGCAGGCCTCATGAATGTGATTGTAAAAGCGGCTGCTCAGTATGGACCCAGTGTGAAGGGAAGGTCATTTGGTAGAAAGCATGCACTGCAAAAATGTATGCTTATAAAAATGTTTTTGGTGGAGTTTCCAAGCTACTAAAATACATCTGCTTCGGCCTAATGGACTCCTTTCCCCTCACTGGAAGCGATATCTGGCTTGGATTTCAGTATGGAACTAAATTAAAGCAACCCAAAGCAAAGTATTTGTTTTTTGCTGTCGTGAGGTGGGCAACACTCTGCTCTCAGTGGCCCCGAAATTCCATTATAGGCACAATACTGCAATTATTTTTGGATTTCACTGCTAAAATGAGTGTACATGTGGATCAGCAAGGTAAATGAGCACTGACAAGTGGCATATGAATCCTGCTCTTGTCTCCTGCCTGTTAATTTAACTCCATGCAAGTCCTTCATGTATTTGTACTTGAGTAAATGTGATAATGAAGGATTTCCATTTTTCTTATGTAATCAATGCTGAATGATTTTTTATTTTTTTAAGGCAGGGTGTATGAATGACAGATAATTGCTTTTTGTTCTCCACATATGATTCCTAAAATATGTGATTATTTCGGAATCCAACTTCAAATTGTATTTAAAAACGGGGATTTGAATATTCAAAGCATTTTATATAGATTCTAAATTCTGTTCTTCCTGCTGAATATATGGAATTCATTAAGTACGCTTCTAATAGGTTTATTAATTTGATATTGATTGTTTCATTTACAAGAAGAGGGATTTCACACTCTCCTAAAATTGAATGAGTAATATCCTCTCAAATCCTGGTAAGCCCATAAATCCCAGAGAAAGAACATTTCCTGATGGAGTTGCGGCACCTCTGACGCTTATTTTTGTCTGCAGTATGTCACATTTTATTAATCTCATCCATATATGGGCATCTAATCAGCGAGACCTTACAGCGTGAACTTCATAATCAAAGAATGCATTATTATTCTGACTTTAATTACATAACTATGTAACTTTGTTTTAATTAAAAATACCCTTCTCCAATGGGAGCTGAGTTTGACTGACTTATGTGTGCGAGGGTGTACAAGTAATTTCTTACCTTGCACAAGCGTGAATATTCTAAAGTTCACCGACCGCAGTACGGGAAGTACTCCATGACCTTGAAAATAAGCGAATGAAAATAATGGTTTTGACTCTCTACCTATCACAGCGTGCAAAATGAAAAATTGTATGCTCCATTACAACCCATAGTTGCCTCCAATCGTCTCACAGCGTTTTACATTTCCTATAGTATGTCCAGGCATAAAAGAGCTCATGGCCACTGTAATCTGGGGGTTAATAGCAGCCTTTTAAAAAGGGTGGTGAGGGTGAACGTCCTTTTTGCAAAGAGAGGGGCAATGTCCAGAGATTATTAAGATGTGTTGCCAAGAAGTAATGGGGTTCCAGCACATTACATACACCTCTCTATGTCATTAGGTTTTGTCAGGCATAAAAACACTCATTTTACAAATATGGACAAACCATTCTTCATTGGCATAATAATGATTGTGGAACTGAGTGGAGTCCAATCAAGTCATCACTGTGTCATGGATGACTAGGCTCATTTGCAACACCACCATAGATGGCACTGTTGCACTGCTGACAGGCTGACTGACAGCATGTTGACGTGCCAGTCAGGGAGCACAGATTGTGGTGTCATTCTAAATCTGTGCATTTGCTGAGATGCTGTAGTGCCAGATTAGCTGTTAAATAACACACACACTATACAAATATAAAAAAAACTTCCTGCTCATTCATATGTCCATTTTGTTTCTATATGTAAGACCAAATCAAATTGTATTGCTGTACCATGTACTGAAAAATTACATAAGGATGTAATATAAGGGAGTGATAAAACTTGGAACGTACGTTCCGTGCGTTTGGATAAAGTCTCATGGAAGAATAATTGAGACAGTCTTCATTTTCAGGAAAGATTCAGATGCTTGTTTGCCATGAATTATATAAATATGGGGTGTCATTCACCTTGTCAAGCCAATTTTCTGCACTCTTATTCCATCTGTACATGTTAAACATACATACACGTGTTTATTATGGCATAAAGCATATGTTCATTGTGATGTGAATCTCTGTTTGTAAAAATGAAAATTGTTATATGTACCAATTACTGTATTGCATGATTTTGAAAAAAAAAATTAATAAAATGAATTAGTCTGTTCTTTCATCAGAGAAGATATTATTTTCAGATAAAGCATAAGAATAATCTGCCATATAGAGATCCACATTTGTCACATTATATTTTATAACCCCTAATAAGATGAAGCTTGAAGGCACTTATTGTAAAATGTATTAAGACAGTCATTCCAGTTAAATGAACAGCATCACTTTAAACCTGATTTGTACAATAACAGTTTTCGCCCCAAAATGGGTTTTAAAGGTAAATGCTCAGTGTCCTTTTGTGGGCGTCAGGCTGCATCACTATGCTGTGGAGATGAGAATTTGAGCTGAATTTCAAAAGGATATAAGGCACTTCAGCAAGCTATTTATTGAGGCAAACAGCCTACACATGGAAGGCCACGCAGGCCTTTACCAGGGCTGTGGGCATGTCTGGTGGCTCTCCAATTTAACAAAGCGATGTTTTAATGAGCCTGGATCCAAGGGACACAAATGCTATTCTCATTTGAGTTCCTCACAAAAAAAAAAAATCCAGAACACCTGCTACTGAATAAATGCATGGTAATGGCATAACAAAATACTATAACATGCTATCTCCCTCAGTCGTTTCAAAATTCAGTCTAAGTCAAATATTAATTGTATTACTAAGCATTACATGCAGTGATGGTAACGTTGACATTTCGGCTTGGAAACAGAATAAAAATTATAAATTGAATATTTATGTAATGACATCCACCATCTCCCACAGTCTGGCTGATAAGGATTACCTCTTCACCCCAGTCATACCAAGCATATGAAGCAGATGACTTGACTTCAGTGCTTTGACTCCTTTCAGAGTATCTACTCTACATGTGCATGATCACAGAAGTGTGATGTGTTCAGAGATCAAGGATGCTGATGCTCATAGGCAGTGAGACTGGCCTCATTACGGCCAGAAAGTTCTAGTTTGGAGACTTTATCCATGCCACAAAGGGGTCTATGAATCATTCTCTGAATCACACTTGCTAGTGAAAAAGCACCACACTGTAAGCATCAAAGTTACTTTGGAGGAATTTTCTCGGATATGATTAAGACACCGACACAAGATGCTATCTTAAAGTAGATCAAATTATGTCCTGTGAGGAGACAGAATTCTTTTGGTTAGAAATATTAATTTTTAAATATTGATTTTTTTTCCCCATGATATATATTGGCTGGCTGCAAGCAAAGTTAGTTTTCAGGATTTTTAATATCTTATTGTTGCTGTAATTTCTTTCGTTATTTTTTTTCTTTAATTTTTAAAACATAAAACTGAAAAAATCATTAGGCAGTTTACAGCTGCCTGCTTGTCAAGGCTAATAGTTAACTATTATACAAATGATTTGTGTAAAGATGTAAATGATGTTTGATTCACAAGGATGGTTTTCTCACAACAAAATAAAAAATGTGTGTATTTTTTTCTTAGTCCAAATGAAAGTAGCTTAACATGCTCATTTTGTACTACACAAGTAAAATGTAAAGGTCTTCATAAGTTTTTTTGTTTTTTTTAATGTCTCAAAAGGAAACGTTCTAATTAAAGGGGAGGTCATTCAGTTCCTGTACGCAAACAGATCACTTCCGGTGACAATCTCTGTTTAGATTACAAATTACAGGAATTTTAAACTTTTTCGGGTCAGTTGACTTATTTGTTTGTTAATCCAGATAGTTGTATTGGATGATTCTGCATTGAGAACAGCTAAGTGTTATTTACAAGACCTCCTGGGTTTTTGAAAGATGCTCGTGGATTTGTCAGGAAAAGCTTTAACTTCAGCTACATCTGCGAGGAAAACAGGTGAGGGGCGTTTCGCTAACGTCGTAATTAAGCCTTGTGATGTAACTTTAGCTTCTAACACAAGCAGGGGCTAGTTTAGCTTAGCTTAGCTTAGCTTAGCTTAGCTTAGCTTGTTAACATCAAATTATTAATTTCACAATTAACTTCACTGTTATCATATTCAGAAAAATAAATTTGAACTTAGAGTTTCACTTGTAGCTTGAGTTACCGTTACTTAATTGATTAAATAAGAAAAACGGTTAACTTAGCTAACATTTGCTTGACCCTTTTTAAAATGAGTGAGGGGGCCAAAACATTAGAACCACATCTTCTTATAATACACTCCAGCACGACTCCACTACCAACTTTGGCCTCAACAATAAACACAACCTAAAAACAGAGAAATGATAACCTTGTAATTATGATAAATGCACAGGTGGTTATAATGTTATGCCTGATCAGTGTATGGTTCATTTTATTTGTAAACCGGGGCTAATCTTGCTAACAAGGTCAGGTTACCAGATTATAGTTATGAGAGATTGAGTTACAATTTTTGACTCTCTTACGTGAGTTTCCGGCATTTAAATGCATATTTTCCCCGCATGGCCTTTATAAAGAGACTTCTTTTTATACACCTTGTGCTCTTTTCATACTTCTTGCCTAGTTTATGGTGTTAGAATAACGTTGCCACTGCATGCTATTAAGTTGTCAGGCTTTTTGTTAAAGGCCATATTATTATTATATATATCACTATCCTGATGTAGTTAGGGATGTAATTGACATATAAAATATAATTTGCCAGGTTTAGAGTAGAATTGTTCCGTTGTGTTATTCCTCTTAGTCACATAGGTTCATTTTTTTATTGGAGCCTGTTTGCCAGTGGAGTCAGTCGTCTTTTCCCTTGTATTGTAAACTATAACTCAGGTCATAGTAAGAAACAAACATTCATTTAAAGAGAATCTTGTGATCTCACTGATGATCCCGGGTGACTGACTGACAGTCGACTGAGCATTTTGTTTGCTGTATCATCATCAAGCTACATATAAATGACTGTAAGATTAGACACAAATCATTTGTGTCTATGTGTAAAATGTACGCACTGCTAACCGCTTGTTGGTTTGCGTACCTGGCCGACCTGGGGCGTTTCTGTGTGGAGTTTGCATGTTCTCCCCTTCCTCGTGTACTCTGTTTCCCTCCCACATCCCACAGACATGCATGTTAAGTTAATTGGTGACTCTAAATTGCCTGTAAGGGAAACTGTGAATAGAAATGGTTGTCTGACCGTAAATGTCTCTCTGTGTTGGCCCTGAGATAGGCTGGCGACCTGTCCAGGTTGTAGCCCCCCCATCATCCTGTGACAGCTGGGATAAGGTTGCAGCCCCCAATGAACCTAAATAGGATAAGCGGTTACAGATAATGGATGGATGAATGGATGAATGAATTTCTAACTGATTTTGCAGCTGAAATAAATTTACGAATGGGACTTTTTAATTTAGCAGTGTAACACTGAATTGGGTTATGTAATAAAGTATCAATGAGAAGAGGATGGCATCAGACATTTTATTGACATGCTAATTCTCTTTTTGTACTGTATATCATCTCATTGAAAACCCAGATGACAAAACTAGACTAGAATCCTCAGAATGGGCTTATGAAATAACTCTATATTCATATATTTTGTCTGCTATTCAGATATGGATTGTGTGAAAAGGTCTTACCTCTCACATTAGAACCATGACCTTGATTATACAAATTTACAAGATGTGAGCGGTCATTTCAACACATCACAGAAATAGTAAAATGTTTCATTTTGTTTTTTTTGTTTTTTTAGATTTGTGGACATTTAAGATATCTTTAGATAGATTAGGAAGAAAATCTAATCAAATAAAGTAGGAGTGAAAATATTAATCTTCTGGTCTCTTTGAGGGTCCATGTTGACTGCCAGAGCACATGTCATCATTCATTTTCAGCCAATCCACTTGATGAAAAAATAGGCTGCCAGAGTGTTTGGCACTCATTTTGTATTTACATAAATCTAATTTCAGGTGAAATATTCAAAGTTCACCTTTACTCCAAGACAGGCGCCAGTCCTTATGTTGTAACTGGAACAACCATCTGCACTGAGTACTTATCAAAAGAAACTAAAGGTGTTGGCATGTTTTGTTTGACTTCCCACATACATTTTTACAATGCAAAGTTCATTCTTTATCACTAAGAAATGTATAAATGACTCGCAGAATTTCCTCACAGAAGCGACAAAGTTTCATGTCATTTTTACAGTACTACAATATGTTGTGTTTTACTTTCATTTGTAAAATGGCTACAAACTTACTCTGTAACATTTTAAAGATTTTGTTGTAAAGCCTTTTGGTTTATTTTAATCTGAATTGATTTAACAAAATTCACATATTACAAGCCTTCTTTTGGTCATAGTTTTACCTACAGCCAATTTGTCTTTTTAAATCCTTTTTCTATATACATTTGCAAATAAATGTTTGTATTAAATAACTGTGAAGTTCGAGTAAGTACAGGTTTGCGAGACATTTTTATAGGTAGTAAATGAATATTCTTTTTGTTAATATTAAGCCTTCAAGAGTATGACCTGATGTGGAGTGTCAGCAAAAATTAGACCACTCATGAAAGATAACGCATGGCTGTAGTTGGTGGTAACGGCAGCTCTGTGTATTATCCTATGTACAACTGTATGGACACTGGCTCCCTCAGAAATATTATGCAAATGATGTGTAGGTGGGGGGATGGGGATAGGGTAAGGCTATAGATCTGAATTTCAGACTGAGACAATCAATTGAAGACTAAAAGCTCGCAATCAGTTAGATACTCTTCTTGTTAATGCACTACTGATGAATAAAAAAAGACAGTGGGCTTCGCAATATGATCTTAAATGGTTGCACGTGATTCTTGTTGTTGTTGTTGCAACAACAGCTCATTATTCAAATCTACTTGATACAAAAGACGCACTAAAAGGCTTCTTTGCAACGTACAGTACATCCAGAGGCTTTTTAATGAGTTAGCTGTCAGCCGATCAAAAGCCGTGCCACCAGGCAATTGCAAATGCTGTCTTCAAGATAACAAACTTTAGCAACTATTTTTGAATGTGTTCCCTTCTCTGTAGAACTGTCTATTAATTCTGACTTTACTGAATGTCTTGACATCAGTGTGTGGAATATTTAGAAATTATCGCAAGAATCACACGGCCTAAAAAAAACTACAAGTGACAAAATAACTGTTTGGATTGACTGATATGGTAATCATGAGATAGCTACACCCTTAATTGCCAGAGTGAGATCTGTGTCACAGTGAGGCTTTGTGATGAGGTTTGCATAATTTCAAATGGTGTATGTCCTCAACTTGGGCATTAACACTGGGGCTGCTGATTCATCTTAGATTGCCTATACTACATGCTTGTCTCGCCATACCATGTCCTCAGACTATGGTAATTTTGTTATGAGATAAAACAACTTTTCACGCTGTTCAAAAGGCTTCCACTGAGATTTAACGACTTCTATTTACACCATTTCAACCGATAAATTAAAACTCCTCAATCCCACAGTCCCCTCAGAGCTTTAATATGGTCATTTTTCTAGATTACAGGCAAGCCTCCATTTTCAGATTGGCTATTTTCATTTTAGTGCTTGTTTAGACATAGTGAGTGGCTGTAAGGCACAAACTGGTTGCAGACTTGACTGAGACTCAAATTGTCATTTTGAAAGTGACAAGGTGCTGATTTGCCTGCCTGGCACTGAGCGATTGGACATCACTGTTGACAAATGGGCAGTGGAACAAAACTGGCAGGATGCTAGGGAAGACAAAATGCCTTCAGCCAGAGTTGTTTTTTCTATCTGTTATCACAGCTGGACAACAGCTAGTTAAAATTCCTGAATTCACTGATAGTTTAATCATTTTTCTGGCAGCGGCTTCTGTGTCAAGCATACCTCTAGCTAATATTTATCTAATGCATTATTATTGGATCATCAGTCTATTTTCATTGTCAGTTATTTGTATGATGTGTACAGAAAATACAGACTGTGTATCCTTCATTAGCTTGGTTGTCTCTACAAACTTACATTTACTTTATTGTGGTTATTGTATCATGTTAAGCCTACAGTATGTAATCAAGCAGTCATAAGATATGGCATATTATGTTTGAGTTGTTCATTCAGTGTAAGCATTAGTTTATTCCTACTTTCAAGTGTAATTTTAAGAGGAGAAAATCATTATGAAAATGTAGTTGGACTAAATTAAAGAGTATAGCTGCCAAATTTTTGCGATGATAATTTTGTATTGCTTTATGAATCTACAAATAAAAAACTGCTTTACATAAAACTAATGCAGTAATTTTACTGCAGCTGGAATTCACCTCCAGCAAAATCAAGATCAAAGATCGAGAACCGCTTTTGGCTTTTCCCTTCAGGGGTTGCCACAGTGTTAATTTGGCATACATTTTTACACCAGATGCCCTTCCTGCTGCAACCCTCCCAGCACCAGGGTGGCTCTTAGTGGCTGGGCGGGGCTAAAGAGGTGAGGGACCATCCAGCCTGTTATCAGTGGACACTTCAAAAGCCTGCTTCTCAGATGATATGGGGGTGCATTAGTGCCTATGGTGTGGGCAACTGACACATCTGGAAAGGCACCATCAATACTGAGAAGTACATAGAGGCTTTAGATGTTTTAGAACATATGCTCCCATCCATACAATGTCTCTTTCATGGAAGGCCTGGCATCTTTCAGCCAGACAATGCTAAACCTGGCTGAAGCCTGGCTTCATCATTGAAGAGTCCGGTTGCTGAACTGGCCTGCAACTGGCCCGGGACTGTTAAGCAGCTACAATCCTGAATCAGAAAAACATGGGACAAGATTTCTCTCCTAAACTCCAGCAACTGGTCTCTTCCCTTCCTAGACCTTTACAAGCAGTTGTTAAAGAAGAAGGGATGCTACGCAATGGTAAACATTACCCTGTTCCAACTTTTTTGAGATCAAATACCTACCTGTACCTATCTGTGTATAAAAAGGTACATATTAAAATGCTGGTGTCACACCAATAAATGTATTTGCAACTAGTGACATTTGCGAAGGTTGAACCAGGCTGGTAGCCTACCAGACATCTTTTTGGCAGACTGTGGTTTCTATCACATCATCTTGTTGAGAGCTAATACATTATTCAAATCTCACATTGCTTAAGAGTCAGAATAAGGGAAGAACACCCATTCGCCAAAGGTCTGAGCTGATCCTAGTTCCTACTTTAAATTTTCCAAACAAATCCTGCAGACAGAACGTGACTAGGTATTCCACCTAGGGAACCCTTACTGGATATATTTTCAGGCCTCATCTTGCAGCGGTAATGCATTTTTTCTGTCTCACTACTTGTCCGAACCAGAAAGGCAGAAACATAGTTTGAATTTCTTTTGAGTTGAAACCATTCTGCCTTATTAAATAAAAAGTGAAACTGGAGTTATAACATGTGAAATATAAGCTAAGCAATAGTGTGTTTTTGTCATCTATTGCTAACTAATGTTGGTAGTAGCCTCAAATGTTTTTATAAGCACTTTAATGCCACATTCTGATTTTTCTTTTATGCAGAATTTTTATTGATTAGTTTAAATTAGAATTAGTTGTATTTAAAAGATTGATCACTGAAATTGATGACTGTGACTGCTCTTATGTGGATAATTACATAGTCAGACTAATGACAGATTTTATATCTATTTTAGAGTGTTTGTGTTTTGGTATCAATAAAATTGGCATTCAACACTGTAGCTGGCTGTCACACACACTGTTTTCTTGCAAACAGCCTAGATAAGAAGCTGGACCCCATGCTTTAAATCCGAGGACATTAGGTCTTCCTGACCTGTAGCAGCTCACCTTAAACCTGTGAGCATGTGGTGGCTGAACAGCTCACACCTCCCATTAGGTGAGAGGTGAGGAACCAATTACCTGGAGATGTGTCTTGGGGCCAAAAATATCATTGTCATCTTGTCACAATGTGAGAAAAGGGGGGGTGGGGGGTGACAAATTGCAAGGTAACATGACAGATTGTGTTATCTTTCAGTTTCCTCCCCAGGTATGATAGAACAAACCATAAAACCCATAAGTGCAGTATATAGTACACTACACTGCAAAACACTTGTGTGAACCTGTTGCTAAATGAATGTTTTCCTTCCTGTTCTGAACAGTCTCTTCATTGGGAAGTAAGCATCAGTTAGACGGGATGTGGCTTCTTGCTGAGTAGAAATGCAGTACAGTGCATGCTGACCTCACACCATGCAAAGGTATAGTAATTTCAGTGCTATATAAGTATGTAGAGATGCCCTGATCAGGTTTTTTGACCTTGGTCCCTTTTAATATTTGGTATCTTCTGTTACCTTGTCTGATCCAATATTAAGAGAGGACCAGAAGAATTAAGAGATAATAATGTGTAGGTTCATCACGATGAGTGACACCTTTCATATGTGATCCATCAATATGCCCTGCAATGCTGACACCCTTAGTCAGGTGCTAATTTGTTTAAATTTGTGTCCAGTTAGACATAGGTTAAAGTCGCCATGGTCTCACGTTCATCCCATTCTTGTAAATGTAATATCAAAGGAATGAATCAATGTGATATCAGTTGGTGGTCTAAGGTCAAGATCACTAAAATCTTGTGAACCCCATATCTTAGGAACACCATGAAGTATTTGCTTTAGAATTTGCCCAAGCATCAACTCAAGAATGAACTGGTTAGATTTTGGTGGTCAAGATTAGAAATTAAAGTCACTGACCACAGATCAATTCTTTTGAAATCCTTTGAATATCTGGTGGGATTAAAAAAATGTTTGGGTGACAGCTTTTGGCTTGTCCCTTCAGGAACAGAGCCACAGCGGAATGTGTTCTGCATGTGTTTTACGACAATGCACATCCTCCCACAACCCTCCCACAACCCTCCCATTAAAAACATCCCACACCTGGTGGGGTGGGATTTGAACCCGCTGCCTTCTGCATCCCAGCCCAATGCTCTACCACTGATGCTGTGTTATGCAGTAATTCTAGTTGTCACAAAAAAAATGTATTACACTGTCCAATGTTATTGGATGTTCAGTTTTCATCATGAATAGAGTTCTGTAGGAATGAGTCCTAAAATCATTTTTTAAAAACTTTTTTGCACCTCTGGTTTTCTCATCCCTAAGACAATGGGTTTTTTTTGTAATTGGGTTTTTGGTTAAATGCCTGAAGTAAGTCCTGTAGTTAAAATAAAATCAACAGTTGAGTTATATGTTTTATTCCAGACATATAATTAGCCAGTAAAAAAGTGTTAGTGATCATTTACTGGCTGGTAAATGCCTCATTAACACTTTAAAAAAAATTTTTTTTAGTTCTTGCTTGTTTTAAATTTGTTTGCTGATTGTAGGTAACATTAAACTTCCTCGTGCATTTCTTATGGTAATGTTTAAGTCAGTGCAGCTGTATAGTTTATTTATAGCATAACTTATTTTCTGCAATAATCCAAATGCCAGTCTTAAAAACAAAACCAAAAAAACAGTATTATCTTTTAGTTGATGGAATCAGGAAGATGTTAACTTCCATCGATTCAATGAGCAAATAAATGATCAAACAGAGACACTGTTTGACCAGTTGCTTCTGTTTTTGTTGTAGTTACAATGTATAAAACTGTTAATATTTTAAAAACATAAGTGCAACATCAAAACAAATAGCAACTGCTCCTTGGGGTTCATAACTTGGCACCGTTGTGCAGCTATCATGAAGGAAGGAAACCGATGACCGAAGAGGCCGAGATAACAATTTCTCTGCTGGCAGTAGCCTCAGTACATAATGCAATCCAGACACAAGACATAATACAGTTTGAGTAAGGGATGTGACTCCTACGTCTTCTCCACTGGAAAATTTTGATCTCTTGCTTTCACTTTCATTGTCACTGTCGCTATCACTATTACTCTCCCCACCTACACATAACACCCACAGCTGAAAGCAACAAGTTCACAGGAGGTTGTCAATAGTCTGGGAAATGTACAAATCACTCAGTCAATCTGATAAGACAGGTTGAGAAAAAGTGGGTATACTAAGAAAAAGCACAGTTCTTTGCACAATAACTTCTGAAATGCACTTAACATCACAGATTGGTGATATACAGTATGATGGAGTCAGAGTATCTGAACATGAATTTATTTTTATACAGGGATAAGAAAAGAAAACAGGTCAGCAAGACATGGTTGTCCATTTGATAAATCAGATGCCAAGGAGTCGATTAATTCTGTATCGTGCTGACTCCGACTTACACCCAATGATTTATTTTGGTTCTATTTTACATGGCAGACTTAAATATGTGCAAAAATGTTATTATAGCAACTGTGGCTATCAAAACCAGAAAGCATCCAATGTCTGTAACGGACTGCGTGGGTATCTCAAAGCATACCTTTTATTTTTGTTTATGTACTGTAGATACAGCAGCACAAAGTGCAAATGGGCTGGCGAAATGTGAATATACTGTATTTCAAAGTGTATGTTGAATAATAAGTGCAGCCTCAGCAGTCAGATTGGATTGGTGTAGTTGTTCTATAGCAGCTGTTTCAGACACGAGGACAGATGACAAACCCAGCTAAACCCGGCTTCCGTAAATCATATTCTTTCACTTTTAATTCTGTGTCTTATTTCACAAAGGCTACATCCTTCCATTATCTGTAACCGGTTTATTGTGTTCAAGGTTGCTGGGGGCAGCATCCTGTCCCAGCTGTCATGGGGCAAGAGTGGGGGTACACCCTGGACAGGTCATCAGACTATTTCAGGGATAACACAGAAACCTCTTTCATATATAAACTCTGGACTGTAACCAGAGGATTAGCTCCGGACATTGTCCAAAGTTGTCTTTTTACACATCTAACACACAGCAGGAGATCATCCAAGTCCGAAGTGTTGTTACCCCAGTAGATTTTAGTGAGGAGTCAGCACGTTAGGAAGCACAACATGATAGTATTCTACGGGAAACAGTGTTTCGTTTTCAACACATCCAAGCCATGCGTCAAAGAGCTATGGGGTGACACTTCTCAAATCAAAGACGTGTCATGCTAGATGGCTTCAGGGATTTAATGACCTGAAGATGGTTTTCATATAGTATAAAGCAGCTGTGGGCAACACACTGATCACTCATTTACTCACGCTTTACTGGCATTGATAGTTAAACCACAAAAAAAACAAACAAACACATTTTACACAGATTTTAAATGCATCTACCAGCTGGTTCGTGATTCATTTAGTTATTTACATTTTGGCCATTTTTTCCCATCATTGCTGCAGATATATTTTGTATATTTTGTCTGTTGTTGTTTAATCACCATACTGTCAGTGAAATAACATTGCACCAGAAACAGACGTGGCTCTAAGACGTCTGTTCTTGTGCAAAGTCACATATTCCACCAAAATGCCAACCATGTCTTACTGTATTCAGACAGAATGCTGCAGCCCCCCTTTTATTACTGTCAGTGTATTTAAAATGTGCCTTGCAGTAAGGGAAAGTGATGACTTCACAGCTGTGTAACAGTGTGTTCAAACAGTGTAAGCAGTGATGATCTGCTCAGGTAACCATTTCATTTTCACAGGACATAAACTGATAGCAACAGCTGAGACTGACAGCAGGATTTATATCCTGACACTGATATGTACATCATTCTGTATCTGCTTCCCTTGAAATATAACAGATGGATATGTGTCTGCAGCTGTGTAAAATGCACAAGACCGGGTCTCGTATTACTGAAGAAAGGACAGTACTTTTTCCAAAGGCAGTGTAGTTTATAGTTCACATCTTTGTGACACATGAGATCGAGCGAAAAGATAGAGGTCCCATGGACAGATGAGACATAGAGATGTAGAAATGAAAGTGCTAGGTCCATTTGTCATGTCACTAATGGACAGGACAGCCAATCAGTCAGTAATGGCCTTCTCTCCTATCTAAGTAATTGTGTCATTATAATGATGAAACTAATGTAACATCAGAGAGTGTTTAGTCTCTTGTCTTACATTGTTTCTGTTAATAATAAAAATGGGCTGTGCCTGAGTCTCATCTGGTAAAATGTAAAATGTCTTTGAGCTGGAGTGCACATATCGGTGTTCTACCTGGTCAGTCACATTAGCTATTATAGAGCTAAGATGTGTTGCCATTCACACCGCGTCAGCTCCTGAACTTGTTAATGGTAATTTAGTAAGTTTTAGCACTCTCCCCTCTGATATCAATGAAACATTATTCTTTTTTAAATTATTGTTAAGAGCGCTAGGATTAAGTGGAGGATTATGCAGAATTTGAGTTGGAGAAACTAAGGCACTAAGATTTTCATTGCTTTTTTTTTTTTTTTCCTGTTTGCTTTTACCAAGAACAGTAAAACTACTCATCACGATTAATACTAACTGTAGAGATGGAGAAACTGCACTCATTTGAGTAGTCATCTGCATTTGCTAAAAGTGCTGTACTGCATTAAGCAGCTTCTCCTGCTTTTAAAACAGGTTCTTATATAAGGGAGAGCACTTCCACTCTCCACTCTGCTTTATTGGATGGACATACTTTTGGCGGTTATGCAAAATAATGAATGCTTTGAGGCAGGTGTGTTTTATCATGAGTGGAATACATCTAGATGTTACTTTCTACCACTCTTGGTCAGTGTCCTGTCAAAGTGCATTTTGTTTAACAAAGTTTAACAAACTGTCTGCTGGGGTTTATCTGGCTTTGCTGACATGGTCTTTGATCTGTGAAGTGCTATATCAAAAAGAGCAGGGGACAGAGTAATGTAGCTCCCTGAGAGGTGAGCCTCTTAACCTCAGAACAATAAAGTGAGGCATCACAATTCAAAGGGGCCGCTCTAATGTCTGTACACAGCGATATGTTCACTCATGCGTCACTGTCACCCACATTCACCATGCCATCACATTTCTGTCTTGTCGTAAATACTTCAATCACAGCATGTCTCCCCTCGAGGAATAGCATTTTCTTGAACGAAAGCAGAGGCCAAGGTATTTTCACATTCTGGCCAACAGCTCATCCATCAGGTTGAGCAATAATGGCACCTTCTTTGTCCTTATTAGGAACAGTTTTCATAAGACACAGAACTTGACTTGTGAGCAACAGTGTATCAAAAGTTTCAGCGCAACATGGCCATGCGTGCCTGTAAAATCTAAATGCTAAAGAAAGGGCAATTTGATATTTTTTTTCCTGTGCAGACTTGTCCTGACATCGTTTAGCAGACATGTTGTTGGAAACAAGCTGAATGTAACTAAAATAATTTGAATTCTTGAATCATCACTGTGCTGTAGTTCAGCTTTATTATAAAAGGTTTCGCTTGACAGCATCGATGTATTATCATTCGGCTCTCGTGTCAGAGCAATGCTCTACAGATGAATGGCTTTACATACACTAAAAGGTCATCTCCGTTGAAAAAGGATAGGAAGGCACAAGCCAAAAAGCCACTTTCAAAAAGGACAAATACAGTTGTTTGCATAGTCACACTTAACAAATACAGGAAAAAATCTTTCGACCCTCGACAAACTAGAAATTGTCAGGATGAGCAATGCATACAGAAATAATCGAGAGGAGTAGATTTTATTATATCAGCACAATTGGCTGTCCTGGCCTCATTATTTAGTGCAAAACAAATATGTTACTCCCAGTGCAGTGCTCCATTCAGGAAACATAAAACTGAAATGAGGTTTTCATAGAAGAGAGAGAAGAGAGACTTTGGGACTGACAGTGTGTACGTTGTCAGAGGCATTTGTTTCTTTATCGCACTACACCTTTTTAGGCTAGTCTTCAGTGTGCTAACCTCTAATCACAAAAAAAAAACAGATAACTGTCATTTCAAACATGTGACTTTGTGTACTAGCTCTGCCAATAGATCCCAACATATTATGTCTGGCCACAATAATGATAGAAATGGTTTCACCCAATGCTGTTACTGCCTTGTATTATGCTAAATAGTCATTCATGCTGTTGTCATGGAAATTATTGGAGAGTGAATGTATGAAACAATTAACATGGAGCTATATAAATGTTATGTATCCACTTAACTTGTAAAAGCATAGAAAAAGGCCACTGTGACTTGAAATGAGTTCTGTTTTTTACCAAATAGAGTTCTGTCTTGATGTATAGTATTTATGCCTCCCATTTAGCTTTCATATCATGTTTGTATTTCATTTGGGAAAGTGGTCAAATTAAAGCCTTGAGTTCACCTAAAGTAAGAGACTAATGGCAAAGGACATTTTTTTTTACCTCCAATGCTATTTTAATATCATTTTAAGCTTGAGAAGTTTTTTTTTTCTTGTCTTGTGGCTAATCCCCTACATAAAGGCTATCGGTGGATTAGGTTTCTTTAGGGGTCAGGTTATAAGGTTTCTTCTTGTAAATATATTGATTCAATCTAAAGTTACTTAGTTCATGGACTACAGTTAATTAATTAAAATAGATGATGACAGGCCAGAAGAAACATCTGTGTGGTCTCTGCAAGTTGGTGGGGCAACAAGCTTTAACACAACTTCGTTTTTGGCAGCCACAACTTTCGATGTAGGTCAGTTAAAATTGTAATAATATCATGTCAATAAATCAAGATTACATTTTTGTTCTGTATCAGAACTTTCAGTGTTTAGAACAAATAGCTGTTGGAAAATTGTGTCAAAGTCAGTAGGCTGTTAATTTGTGTATACAATCAATATTGAATCTTCTCCTGCTACGTATAGGCAATAGTCCACGGCACATTATAAAACTTTCTACTACTAAGCATTTTTTGAAAATGTTTGATTAATTAAGCTAAATCGCTGTAGTGTCTTGCAATATTTCTACTAGTGCCACGAGTGGCTTATTTTCTTCTGTCCATGTTCTAACTTTGAAATGTGTTGCTGGTATCTAGTTTAGAATAAGCATATAATTTATTTTTCATATTTGACATTTGGTATGTTGTCTGTGTTGGATTTACTGTTCCAGGTACCAAATTATCACCAGATTTTCTTCTTATGTACATTTTGCACAATGTTCCAACCTTTCTAGAAATGGAGTTTGCATTTTAACTTGACTTTAGTCTTTTGTTTTCTGTGGATAAATACATTTGAGTTTATAGAAATATTCTAAAACCAGTTAGTTTTCATTTTTAAATATTGTAATAACCCTTGTGACGTTCAGATTTTGTGTAAAAAGCATCAGCTTTAAGAATAATATTATGAATATAATATGACGATTTATTCAAGTGATTTTCCAGTTTTTTACAATAATCGTTTCTATTACAATCCTAATAATTAATCCACCTTGAAAAAATGGAGGTAATCTGCAAGCCAATGCTGCAAAACATTTCCTGATACACACTTGATAATCATTATTAGTCACAACGAATGGGCCTATCTCTCTTCCTCCATTGCACCTAAGTCACTCTTCATTTTACTCTGGGATTAAGTGGTTTGCAGTTTTATTTACATTAAATATTCTGGACCACTGCACCGTAGCCAACATAACAGATTTTTTCTTCTTTACATGCTTATGGTCTTTACTGGGTAAACAAGAAAGCCTTTGACTTCCCTTGTGGCCTTTATGAGCAGATGAAAAAAAAAAGAGAAGTTAATTAAAGTAAGTAATCACTATTTTCTCTTTGGAAAATTACATCTTATTTGCTTGTTTACATGCTTCAGGGAGTCCTTCTACAAAAGGAGAGAGTTCTTTATCTACAGAGAAATTAAGAAAAGTGGGGGATGGGGGTAACGTATTATTATTATTATTATTATTATTTTTTGTCATTATGTCAATTAAATCAGAGTATTGGGATTTGATCTAGTGCAGTTAAATACAAATATTCACATTTCATTACGTATACAGTCAGTTTAATTAATTTACCTTTCATTTATTTTGTATTTAGAATCTAAAAGTAAAGGCTGCCCACTAAGTGTTATATAATCTGATCAGCCACAACATTAAAACCAATGCCATCTGTAGTGAATGCTTTTAATTACTGTGGTTCCTGTCAAGAGGATATTGAACAAGTGAACAGTCAGTTCTTGGCCAAGCGTAAGGAATGCACCTGAAAAGGGTCAGACTGTGATGGCTAGGCGACTGGCTGACATTGGTACATCTGCAGGTGCAGGTGTGTGTTGTTCCTGGTATGCCATGGTCACTTATTACCAAAAGTGTTGCCTTGTGACGGGTGTGCATCACGGCTTGCTGAGTATGGGGCTGCAAAGGCACAGACAGATCAGAATACACATGCTGATCCTTGTCCATTATTGAAAGCACCTATAATGGGCACATGAGCAAGAACTGGGCAATAGAATGAGTTGACCTGTACCAATGAATTAAGTGTTCTGTGACATCATGTGGATAGCTGGGTTCATATGGTTTGTTTATCTAGAGAAGATTAATAAATGGATTCGAATCGTGTGAAAGTTCAAAAGAAAGTCAGCAGATGATCTAAGTTGAAATTTGATTACAGAGGCTCCCAATGCTGTTAATATCCTCCTTGAGTGATAGCTCTCACAGCACACAGCAGACAGCTTAGTAAGACAAAGCCTCTTTTTTTTTTTTCTTGTGAATTGCTTGCTATATAATTGATAAACCTACATTAAAATTCACCAGACCGCTAACAAGGTGCAAATTTACAAAAAATTATTTGTTTTATTTTGATTTATATTTGACCAGCAGCCAACAAGATTTGAATTAGCATATTTGGGCACATTATGCACATATCCTCCTATTCTCCTACTCTTAGCTACAATTGTAGAAAAGCTGGACAAAATGGCTTCACCTTTAACACCGTCCAGTTGCTGTATTTTAAATATCAAAAATGTACGGGTATGTGCTGTCATTTGTGTATTGGCGCATGTGTCTGAACATATGTGTAATTGCAGTTAAGTAAAGCACTGTTCCACCTGTATACAGTGTGATGCTTGTGGTGTTGATGGAAAAAAACATAAGTCAGTTAGCTTCCTATAATAGGAAAGAAGTGGCATAAATGTGATATGAGTTGTACCACAAGATAATAAACCTTATAAAAACTGTTTATCATACTTTTTTTGGCCCCTGACACAGCTAGATAAAGTAAAATTTCACACTGATCTTTAGATCAACCATGCATCGTAAAATGAAAACTTGACATGCATGGATTCAGCTGAAAAGGTTGCTGTGACCTTGGCTGCCCTCAGATGAGGTTCAACCTATTACACCAATCTTCATATTAATCTCGTGCTGATATTAAAGTTTGATAAGATATTAATCTTCTAATGACTATAATACACCTCTGCAAATGTTCTATTTACCAGGCTGACTCCAATCTCAAAGCTGCTTTGGGTCACACACACACTTGGTGCTTTCGTGTAATGCAATGCAAAGGAGTTTTCAAACTCTGCTTGTTGTAATGGCCTAAATGGTCAATCCACAATTTTGAAATTATACCATGAGGTTTTTTTTCTTTTCTTTTCTTTTCTTTTTTAAGTGAAGGGAAACCGTGACACAGACAGCACTTGCATACTTTTAATGCAGCGACCGAATCCGGAAATCCTACACTGTAATTCTGCTTACTGCATTCTTAATTGATCCTGATTAAAACCGTATTTAAGCTGTAGAAGTCTGGCACGTTAGTGACCCATCTCCATATCAACATCTGGTATAGTTTCTTTTGTCTTTAGAAATGAAGGTGATATGTTTTTGTCAAGATGTTTTTTTTTTTTTTTTTTTTATTAAATGTGATTGAGATCAAAGACAATATGCAACAGAGGTATGTGTCTTAATTCAAATAAGAAGGCATGAATGATATATCACAGATAATACACCAGGTGTTTCTTTTTTTTCTTTTTTTTCTTTGAGTGGCAAATAATGACGTGTGACAGGACTTAACTCTACATTAGGGAGCAGTGAAATGATGTTCTACTTCTACTACTGACAGATTACTGACACATACTGCAATCCAGTGGAGAACCAATAGTACAGTAAAAAAATAGCTTATGACATCTTATGATACTTAAAGTTCTGTAATGATTAATCCCTGGTTTGGTCTCAAATTTAATCATTTATGTAATATAAATTAATGAGAAATCCTTTTCCATTTTATTACCAGCAGCATTCAGATATATACACCACAAGTATTACTGTACAGTTGTGTCCCAGCTTGTTTACTTTTTATCTAATGATTGACACTGTTTAATCTCTGTATGCTTAACAATTTCAATCACACCCACTCTGCTGGCAGGAGCTTCTAAGCAAGGCTTCTACACATTAATTGAAAATAGCTTTGGACATCATTATTTTTATGAACAATAAGTGTGAACATCTTGTCTTCCTTTTTGCTTTTTGTTTATGTAGATAACTTGGCAAATAAATGTAATTTCATTATCTCAATAATAATGTCATGTTTTCCTTCTTTCCCTACAGTATATATGGACCACAGTTGAAGAGAGTGCTTTCATTACTTTTGTTAATGGCACTGCAGCACTAATTGAAACAAGCAGTACTGCTTTTCACTTTGGGTGGGGCTGTTAATGTTATTTGAGGAGAGCAGACTGAAGGACACACACAATCTTTTTGATTAGCTTTCATTATTCTAAAAGCTGAAGTAGAGCGTACAAAAGCTTAAATGCTGTTTTAAACCACTCACATGTTATGGAAAGAACTGTTGTATTTTTTTTTTATTGTGTTAATTCTTTTGTTCTTCATTTAAAAAACACTCTGCCTCTTTTAAATATTTATTTGCATTTTTCATTTACATGTTTTCAGATTCAACTGACAGAGTTCTGACTTGGTTCATTACAATGACAGCAAA
Source organism: Channa argus (assembly GCF_033026475.1). Taxonomy (NCBI): domain Eukaryota; kingdom Metazoa; phylum Chordata; class Actinopteri; order Anabantiformes; family Channidae; genus Channa; species Channa argus. Next base: position 24,066,151 of record NC_090202.1, read on the forward strand.
ATCAGAAAAGGTATTACAAAGCTGCTTTCCACTTACTTCCCTTCATTACATACCTATAGTTGAGCAAGCATGACTAGATTAAGATGAAACTCCTTTAGTCCATATGCTGATGCACTGTCAAAAATGGTAGCTTAAAGTACAACCCCAATTCCAAAGAAGTTAAGACAATTTGTAAAACCTAAATAAAAACAGAATGCAATGATTTGCAAAACTCATCAACCCATATTTTATTCACAATACAATGTAAACAACATATCGGATGCTGAAACTGAGACATTTTACCATTTCATGCTAAAATATTAGCTCATTTTTAATTTGAAGGCAGACACATCTCAAAAAAGTTCATGTCTAATGCAGGATTCTGGCTGCTCAATAGTCCCGGGCCTTTGTTGCTGAATTTTTCATTTTATGATGTGACGAATGTTTTCTATTGGTGAAAAGTCTGCACTGCAGTCCGTGGTGGTGTGTCTGGGTCATGTTCACAAATGGCTTCTTCTTTGCATGATGCAGCTTTAACTTACACTGTGGATTGCATGGTGAACTGTGTTCACATACAGTGACTTCTGGAACTGTTCCTGAGCCCATGCAGTGATGTCCAGTAGAGAATCACGCCTGTTTTGATGCAGTGCTGCCTGAGGGCCTGAAAATCTTGTGCATCCAGTTTTGACCTTCAGCCTGTTTCCCTTGCACACAGAGATTCCTCCTGATTCTATAAATCTTTTGATGATATTATGTATTGTAGATGGTGGTTTTACCTTGAGGAACATGTTTGTGAAATTGTCACACTTTCTTTAGACTCAGTTTGTGAAAGAATTAGTGAACCTCTGCCCATCTTTACATTTGAATGCTCCTTTTATACCCAGTCATGTTACTGACCTGTTGCCAATTAACCTTATTAATTGTCAAATGTCCCTCGATTAGTTTTTGAGCAATTACATTTCCACCCTTTTGTTGCCTCTGTTCCAACTTTTTCAGACGTGTTGCTGCCATCAAATTCTAAATGAGCTAATATTTTCGATGAAATGGTAAAATGTCTCGGTTTCAATATCTGATATGTTGTTTATGTTGTATTGTGAATAAAATATGGATTGGTGAGATTTGCATATCCTTGCATTCTGTTTTTATTTAGATTTTACACATCATCCCAACATCTTTGGAATTGTGGTTGTATATGCATTTTCTTGCATACTACATCTTTTTAGTTGGCAGATATAGTATTTTAGATTGGAAAAGCATTCTACCACTTCTTGCTACCAGTCACGTAGTCAAGATTTTCTCTGCGATTTTTCATTGGCTACCATTAGGTGCAGTATGCAATGTAAATTTGATGCAACATGTTGAGGTCATTTGAGCAGCTGCTTATGCAAAGCGCAACGGACCTTGCTGATGCAATAAGTATTTACTGAAGTGCAGAACCACTAACCAAATTTCCTCACTGCTGGAAATATGATATGTAACAGTTGTCGTTTCCAGTTACTCAAACATTGTAGGTGGCAGATGAATGACCCTGTAAACATATTTTGTGTGTGAAGACATGTGAAACCAACTGAAAAACAATGATATTGGGCACATGTACTGATCTGCTCTGTCTCTGATGCTTCTGCTGCATTGCTAAGATTTGTGCCGGTTTACCTTATACTCTAGTTGCTTGTTGCTCCTTGTTCTCAGAATTTTTCTTAGTTAAATGTCATATTGAGGGGAAATTGTAGTCAGTCCTACATCTGAGCTGTAAGGAATCCCTTGTGAATCCATAGTAATATGTAAGTGTAAAAACTTTAGCAAGTATGTACATGTTTGTGCAAGCAGGCCTTATTAACATGGGAAGAATAAATCAGGTTACCAAAAACAGGTAATGTCTTTGCAATGAAAATCAGAGCATGTCTGATCTGGCAATGAAGACCTAGATTTTGGTTTGTGCTAAGAATTTGGAAAATGTTTTTCAACATACGTAATCATACAGAGTGCGCTACTGCAGATGTAACCATCTAAAAAGATGTGCTTCAGGAAAGCAAGTCGGTAATAAAAAAAAAAAGAATTTGACATCAAATAACGCCTAATTGCATCAGGCCACATTGCAGGGAATCAAGTGCCCTGTATCTGCCAAAAACCTTTCTTTATAAACAGAAGGACACAAATCTAATAGATATATTATCATTGTAGGTATATAATAAATGCAGACTGCCCAATTGTGGTAGTCTCTTGTTTAAAAGAAAACCTTTTCATCCTCTGTACTCGGCTCTGAGCCCTCCCTATGGATAATTTACCAATTTAAGTGCTAACTGTGTGTCTGTGTGCACACAAATAAATGAAGGAATTATCAGACACTATTGGCTTTTACACTGTGAGGCTTCCTGATGGCTATCAGAAAACGTGGTGCTCTAATTGATTTGAATCAACCATAGCTGACCCCTGATTGTCATCAAGAAGAAAAGATCAATATTCTAACTCACGCCCAGAGGTCAAAAGCATTTTATACTAAATGTGCCCTGCAGCTGCGGCGTATGGTGTCAAATAAGCCTTTAAGCAGATACAAAAAAAAAAAGGTTATTCAAATGAATTAGACAAATGTTACATTTGAGATGTTAATAAAGATCATTTGTTTCCATTATACTTCTTAAGTTCCATTTAGGTTAAAATAATGTTCTTAATGTTTTCTTAAAGTTTAAAAAGTTAGAAATCTCTCAAACTGCTTTGTCTTAAACAACAAATGGAAATAAGCTGTTATCAGACTAAAACCTACGAAGCACTGGCCTAAGAAGCAGGCTACATGAGTTAAATGCGATACAAAAGAACAAATGCATGTACAGTATATCAGAACACTCAGGACAAGCATTCTGAAAATGACCTTTAATGGAGGATATTGTAAGTCATAATCTCTAAAAATAATCATGTGCTCTGTGTAAAAAAAAAAAACCCCTAAAAGAACGAACCTATGTCATTTACTGTAGTTCTGTACCATTCCAGAGTACACCAACTGCCAACTTCAAACTTCACAGTTTAATGGTATTGAGTTCATAGCAGAGGCAGGGTCAGATCTGTGGCGCTTTATACTTTGCAACACGATGCCATTTAGACTGAAAGAAAGCATCACAACAGTACAAGTAGGTTAAGGAACTCATTGACCTCGGGAATGTTAAGAGTAGGTATCTTAAAAGCTGAAGCGCTTGAGTTCCTCTAACTGCATGCAGCATCTCCTAAGTCATGTTCTTAGATGTCCATTTTTCATATGTCTATATCTTTGGCCAAACTGCAGTGAATGTATTTGTGGCTTTCAGTGTAATTTAAAACATTTTCTCACATGATAAAAGCTCCTTAACTGATATAAGCTAAGCTGCTTCACTTTGAGAATGCAGGATGTCAGATACGTACATGTCAGTATATTGGGTTTCTTTCTAACAATGTAACATAGTAGTAGTCCTTAGATGGCTTGATAAGATTTATAGATTTTTAAAATAATAAGCAAGAAGGCAGAGTATCACAAGGGACTGTAACCAACAGTGAATTGTCTGCACGTGATTGATAATTATTGTTGCAGTTTTTCCCCATTGGACACTGTACTGTGTGGCACATACAGCAGATGGGACAGAGAACAGATAACAGGGGATTAATTAGACCCAAGCATATATTATGTAACCTACACATAAGAGTTTAACATGCTCTTTTACTCATGACATTTCTAAGCTTAGAAAATACTGTACATAATCCACAGGAGGGAGAAAAGGACTGTGGTGATAATTTACCTTTAAAGTCAACCCACATTCGCGAAGGCGGTCTGCTGCAGATACAGCAGACAGAACCTTTTGAAAAAGTTTTACTTGCTATGCATTCATTTCCACTTTTCTTTGATAGTAACTACTTCCACTGCTGAATGATTACAATTCAGACTGCATTAAATCGCCATAGATTATCATCAATCAACTAACTAACAAGAAAAATAAGACTATATTGGATCTTTCTTTATGCTTGAATGAATTTATCAGGGCTCTATTTGACCCTGATCTATCTCAACCCTAAAAGATTGATACCTATATGTTGAGCCTTATACATTTACAAATGATTGGCATATTGATTTTACTAGAAAAAATACTAGAAAAAAAAATTAATATAAGCATTTATATGAAAGAAATATTTTATACGGGCATAATCAAATTTTGCATATTTTTTGATTAAATTTTGTTTTCAAGTTCCGGAAGGCCTCTCTAGTCACATTTTTTCTGTGGTTTCATGTCATTTTGTCCTCCTTGTATTCTGTTTTTGTGTGTAACACTACAACTAAACCATGACACCTGTAAAAACGAATTGCAAACGTTTGGGGAACTGCAGTTCAGTAGTTTAATTAGAGCTGCTATAATTTTATCCTTACATTTTAAAAATGGTGGTCCTTTACATATGCATATTTATAGTGATGCAATATATTTAAATATATACATTTTAACAAAATCAACACATCTAAAGTTTGCTCACTCTCTGGCATTTTATTTGGAGGTGGTTCAAACGCTTTGGCTACCCCGTGAGGTCGCCACAGCGGATCATTGTCTGCATGTGGATTTGGCAGAGTTTTTACGCCGGATGCCCTTCCTGACGTGACCCTTCCCAATTTCTACCGGGCTTGGACCGGCGCTGCACAGCTGGGGAGGGGACTGGGCTGTTAGGGGTTCAGTGTCTTGCCCAGAGACACTTCGACATATAGCCAGGGCCGGGGATCGAACCACTGACCCTGTGGTCCGTGGACGACTGCCTTTACCAACTGGGCTACAGTTCAGTTGTAAAAGAAAAATTTTTTTTTTACAGTAAGGAACAACTGAATTGTGTACAGTACAACTTTGTGATGGTAATAGAAGAGGTCTTAGAGAGGGTAAGGCCTGGACAGATGTTTTCAGAGTAAGCTGAAAGATAAGAGCTACCTCTTAGTGTTGATAGAGAAGGGAGAATTTGGAGTAATGAGCAGTGTCTTACATACACATATACAGTGATCCTAGGTTACTGCACACAGATGTGCTGGCTGTTCAGCTGCCTCTTTTTAAATTAGCCTAGGCTGATACCTGAATGGCAAAAGTATTCTGTTTAATCAAAGTTCCATTTTCCTTTAACAACAGCTTTTCTAGGAAGCTTTTAGATGCATCTCCTTAAGTCGTATTGATTTCACACTGATTTAGTAAAACTACTGCTAGTGATCAGTGTTGGTTCTTTTTGTGCCTAATGATTCACTGTGTAGGCACAAAAACTATAGGAAGAATCAAATCTTACATGGTTAGCAAAAAATCTTCCCCAGAGTCACAAATCCACTTGGGTAATAATAATAAGTGCCATGTGCACAATCTGTCACTGTTCACATTATCTGCAGGACTTTGGTCCTCCCACTCAGTGCCACTTTTCAGCCCAAGAATAATGCCTGTGCTTTTCCTTGCATAACTTCTTTCATGTGCCATTTTCTATTTAGTATAAATACCAGATGATGTGCTGCCCCAGTGCACTACTGGGCAGTCACTACATCTTGCCTACAGTTGCAGCGATAGCATATGTCATGCTGCCTTGAATGCGCTTGCTGATTAAGTATATAATCAGAATGATTTGGATGTACCTCCCTTGCATACATTTTACAAGATAGTTTCAGCATATAACCATTGACATACAGGTAAATGCAGAACTGTACTTTGCATCATATCTACAGATATGCCAGTGAGACGCACTGTCGTATTAATTGCTGACTTCAGTTGAATCTGATCTGAGAGTTGTACATTTTTTCAGTTTTACTTGTGTGTTTCACTTAATTTAATTAAGCATTGTCATCTCTGTTGGGTGTTTTCAGGATGCATTATTAGTTTACTTTAGATATTACAGAATGCTGCGGTACAGTATATCTCCGTTTAGGAAAACAGCTTTATCCCAGATGCACATGATGCATTGCAACTGATCTGCAAAAAGACAAGATTATAAGCCAGTATTTGAACTCGTAATATTCATTAACTAGAAACTGGGTTCACAGCCTGCATGCTAGTGATCCAAGAGGTTTTTTAAGACTGACATAATGCTCAAATTGTCCTCCTGCAACATGCCAGGAACTAAAAATGGCAAGTTCTTATATAATCACAGATGATAGAAGCTGCATCTGCATCTAGCGTCGACACATCCAGAAAGGCAGAAATTGATTTTGAAAGCTCTTTGAATAGTTAAGTGATCACTATGAATTCCATGCTGTGCCGTATTTTGTTTGGATACGCTATGTTCCTGAAGTATACTTTAGTATAGAGTTGTTTCATTGGCCACATGCTGTAGGTATAACAAATTGTTTCAGAGATTTTAGGAATAGGTAAATTGCGCCCACTTGTTTGCCATGGTGACTAAACATTACTTTTTTTTTTCTGCAGCTGCTTTTCCATAGAGTCTGATGTGATATGTGTTTGTGGAGAATATTTGTAGTCCAGCATGTGTTGATTGGTTTCATGTTTGTATTATAATATGCGCCTTGGGATGCAGGACAATTTTACAGGAAAACTGTGACAATAAAGCAGAAAGAAATACAAAATTGATGTAACTGATCAGGGCCAAACAAACCTGACTGGGACATCCTTTGTATGAATACTTTGAATGAAATGAATATGAATTTTTATCCACCGAAGTTTTGTGTGAAATATCCTTGAACTGAACAGCAGAAACTACCCTTAAGTGTCTGTTTTTCCCAACCATTTCCCCCCAAAATGTAACACAAACAATACATTTACATGTGTGCACATTTTAAATGGCTACAATGGTTTTGTAGTCTATAGACTAAAAACAGGAAATGGTATAAAGTAAAATTGCATAGTTTTTCAGTACATAAAACACAGAAGACACACATTGCATAATATTATTAAAGTTTTCAAAGAAGTTAGTTGAAAATGATTTCTATTATGAGTTTAAATGTTCATATATGATTTGTATTACACTTCATTGTGTTTAATTTCTAATTTAAATATTTTTTATTATAGTATCTGCAGATAATTACAATATAAATTTTTCTTACTTATTTGGTATTACATTATGCATAGTTATTACATTGTGAGTTTCTACAAGGATATCAAAAGTGTCAGGGTCACATGGCTACTGTTCCCTGGATTATGAATGAATAACCTTTGCAGTTGGCAGCTCATGAATAAATATAAATTCAATTTAAAAGTTCAGTAACTTTTTTAGTAGTTTTGGATTAAGTGAATGGAAACATTGAACTACAGTACTTATGAAAACTATGCCCCCCACCTCTCGGAAGTTTACAGTTTTTTTTTATCAAAAAATGTAATCATGGTGCGTTTGGTTTTGTCTATTATTTTACAAACACACACACACACACACACACACACACACACACACACACATACATATATATATATATGGAGAATGTATAACTGAACATAAGGGTATTTTTTAAAACAACTCATCCACATTATTACTGACGCAGCCAATTGGTTTTTATAGCCACAGTTATATAGAGATCACCTGAGTGCACTGTCTGTGTTCCAAGGATAAGTACATTGTATCTGGAAGGTCGATTTACTGGTGAATCATCACCCTGATCAAAATCTACAGCATGGGGACAAACGAATACACAAGCAACTGTACAAAAAGATTATTGAAAAGCATAGAAGAAGAAGAAGATGAATATGGATATAAGAAAAAATTATAACTCACTGGGTATATCTTGGAGTATAGTTAAATCATTAAGAAATGGAAGGAAGGTGGCACATGAGTAAACCTGCCTAAAGCAAACATTTCTAGCAAGGGAGGACACCAAGACATCTAGGACCTCTCTGTAGGAGTTACAGGCTTCAATGGCTTATATGTAAGAGACTGTACAGACAGCAACTGTTGCTTGTGCTCTTCACTAGTCATGGCATGTAGCCTGATGGTCAAAAAGCGCAATTTTGGCTTCATCAGGTCAAAAAATCTTTTTCCAGTTGACTTGAGAGTCTGTAGCTGAGAGTTTATCTAAGCCTTTTTCTCTGTGGCCATAAAGACTTGATGGTAAACAACCCAGGCAACAGTTGTTGTCTGTACAGTTTCTCATTTCACAAGCACTAAAGCTTGTAACTGCAGAGGATTTTTTTAGGACATTTAAAAAAAAAAAACTGCCACATTCAGTGTTGTAAAAATAAATAATAATAATAATAATAATAATAATAATAATAATAATAATAAAGGGTGAAAACTTTTTATAGGCACTGTGTCCAACTGTGAGGTCATTATTTATTGCAGATGTGACTGAATCTTTATTAACACTTGTTACTGTATATGGAATAGTGGGCATGTTTTTATTTTAAATGCAGGTGTTAATTTTCACACTTTGTGGAAAATGCTTTTTAAACTCAAATTCTTCTGTATTGTTGGAGCCTTTAATGCCCTTTAACTCACTGGATCCTGCGCTGTTGATGTTCAGGTGTAAAAGGACGACATACATTGATGAATTTGGCCTTTATATATGGAATGGGAGACACATCTTGCTCTTGTCTTTCTTAAATATTTATTTTTATAATACGTGTGTACTTCTACACTGCTGCATTCTTTTTTTTTTTTTTTTACTTGGCATAGTACTAAGGAAGAATTAATTGGTCCAGATCAAACTTAGATTTAACTAAATCAATTGCATTCACCCAATTCAGATTGGGCAGTGTTACTGTGTGTGTCAGTGTGGATGTGTGAGGTGACATTTGTTCCTGAGCAGCAACTTTAAGTACTTGTAGTTTATCCATGTAGTAATTAGTGTATTTATACAAGAGTACCATTGAGAAAATAATAAATAAATGTGAAGAGATCACAGCAGGACAGTTTACAAAATGCCTAATTTGTATGTGTGAGATAAGGGGCTCAAGACAGAGACAAGTAAACGAATAAAAAAAAAAAACCCACCCAAACCAAAATGGTTCACAGCCATAGGCCCATGTACTGCAATGGACAGAATCATAATGATAATCATAATTTAAAAAATATAAAAGCAACCTAATAATAATTTTCTTAAAAGAGAGGAGGAAATTCAATTACAACTTATGGTTCGTATTAGAATTCATTTTAGGTTAAAGTCACAGTGTTTTCACATTCTTTCGATTTAAATATTCTCCAACACTTATCTTAATGTGGAGAGGTGCTGTGGAAGTCTCCCATGACACAGACTCACTAAACAGCACTGGCAGCAAGAGTTGGGGTTAAGCACTCAGTTGTGATAATTAGGGCTATGGAAGGATGGAAGCGAGTGTCTTCACACAGTTGGGCTTGTGAAATGTAATAATTTATCACAGCGTGGGCCTCCAGTGGGGAAAACAATGTGCAGTTTACCTAGCTCAGTTAAAGATCTCCAGATTTCATCTGGAGTCCGGTTTGGACAGCAAAAGATCCCAAAACTCTTTTGTAATAGTCCTACACATGCAAGTATAGTTGGTGATAACAGACGTTTTCATTTAACCTGTAATGTAAAAAAGCCAATTGCTGTAAGAAGAATGGATTTATTAGTACGCTTTACGGGGACGAGCCTTAATTACTTTAACACGTTGAAAATGTTTGTAGAATTAACAAAACATCTCTGTGTCAGTGTCCATAGAACTGCAGTTTCCTTAGGTTTGGTCAGATAATGTTCTTTTTTTGTCCCAAACCAGTTTGCTTGAAAAACTTGTGGCTCTCTTAGTGTGATTATTTTCTGCAACCAAATGCTATTTCGTACATGCTCAAACAAAAGTAAATAATATAGAGGGTGAACCGGGTGCTCAAACCTGCCTGGTTTCTACACATCGAGACACGTGAAACCGATCTTTTGTCTTTGGTCACTGAAGCAAAACATCAGCCAGTCTGGTTCATCTACTATTGCACAGTGCATGTGCATTTGAATGTGCCATCTTGACAGACTTATAGCGCTGCCAAGAACTGTATGTCTGTGTACTACTGTAAAACAATACGCTGCACAGGGTTTTCTGTTAGTGGATATGTTCATGGAAATAGTTGCGTGGGTTGTCATCACTCTCAGGCAGACCATAGTCAGAGACATGAAAACAATTCCTATGGTTTTATGTTACACTCTGCCGGGTAAAACCCTTTGGTGGCTCCATATGAATGAACTACTAATAGCCACGTACAATTTTGCTGAGTAGTTCATGCTGAAGTTATCCACAGTCTGAGTTAAGTTGTAAGCAATAAGAGATTTTGATGATGAATAAACATTTTGCGAAAGCCCCATTGGCCGGTAGAATTATTTATTTAACACTTCCAAATAACAATCCCTGTTGTGAAGGAAATAACATTGTTACATAGCTATTATCTTATTGTACATGCTTTGGCTTCAAATAAAGCCTAAATGTCTTTGTTCTCTGGCACTGGGTAAGTGGCCATGCAGCCAAAAAATACATCAACTATACACCACATATGTTGACACTGTGTAATGACATTTACCTTCAGAGCATACTATGTTATTAAGGTGAACACTGTTTTCTATTTTTATAATACATGAGCCGAACTGTAATTAAATGGCTCAAGCCCAAGTGGTGATGCATGTATAAAATCTCCCATGTAGTGAAGTTTCATAGTACACCTGATAACAGAGAGAACCGCCAGCCAATAGATGTTTTCCCATTACTATGGAGATGGAATATTTATAGGCCATCAGCGAATTCAATTGTCTTTTAGGTGCAGAGGAGTCGCAGAAATATTGTTTTGTATCTCCAGTCCCTCTCTGACATTGCGTAAACACAAGTGCTGCAAAATTAAATGCCTCACCAGCCAACACCAACCAGATCTGTTTTCATTTTTTGCCAAAATAACCAGCTCATAATAAGATTAGATACCTGGGCTTTGGAGGAAATCTTGAGTTTCATTTTTATTTATCAATCATGCATGAGGTGGCAGAGATAAGACCAAGGTCAGAAAGACTCCCTGGCAGAGGGACTCTCATTAATACTACTACTCTGATTTGTCTTTCACACTCACACTAGACGTGTATGTCTTCAATGTAGTGGCTGCAGTGTGAGGCTGAGTAACTGTGCCATTAATTTTGTGCAGCATCATCTATTACTGTTAATCCTATATTTTCAATACTCAATGACAGTCAGATTGAATTTTTTGTGTTGGGGGAGAGGGTGCTAAAATGAACGAAATACCATGAGACTGGTTCTTTAATCAAAACCCCAACCTTTGCCTAACCTTTGGTTAAATTGTTTCTAACCAGTAAAGTCTGCCTGTAGAGCTTTGATTGTCTCGTTGGGCCCATCAAATGAATTTCTAGGTTGTTTGTTAAGACTGTATGAACACGGATCATTACATTACGGGGTGAGGTTGACCAACTGTGTTTTCCATCTTCCAAATATATATGCATGTGACATAGTTTGTCATAAAAGATTTTAGCTCTTGAAAGTTAATGTTATGTAACAGAGCAAACATAAAAAGGACAGTTCATTGGCCAGATCAGTGTACAGAATGCAGGACAGTTGGCCTGGCGCAAATCTTGACAGGTTTTAACCTAAGCCCACTTTCCTTGTGACGAATAGCCAGCGTCTCTGAACAGACGGTAATGCGGGCATACATTTAAAATGTGCAATTACTTGCAGATTAGTCTCCTGAGAGTAGCAGCAAAGATTGCAAATGTAATATGAACTGTGAAGATATTCTCCGTGAATTTAGGAGCAGCACAATACACTGACATCACCTGCCTGTGGACTTGAAATATGCCACATCCACAGATGCTAAATAAACTCTGATTATTCATGTAAGACAAGATGTGCTCAAGGCAGCACTGTCTGAATTAAGATGTAGGACGCAGTCTACATTTGTAATTGAGCATACACTATATAGCATTCCTTTGATTGATTTGTTTGTCTGTTGGCTTTGAGCTTAGTGTCAGTGCAAACACCGGAAATGAGCTGCTGAGTCTCTAAACAAACAGAGTATTTTACATATATGTAGTTACATTAAATCATGCCTGACCTAACTGACACATCCTTATTTAAGTGACAGGCAAAACGCAGTACTTTTAAACTTGACAATATTTGAAGGGTGAACTTGTTGAGGTATTCATGGGAAAATGTTGAGGTCTCCCAGTGGCCTCTGAGTGTCACACGATGACACACAGATTTTCAGATTTGAGAAGCCTAAATTGTGAACAAGACCTGTCCCTACTTTTACTCAAGCGATTTCAACACAAATTGAATGAATTGAAAATACCTCTTTGTTTTCTTCAAGGCTGGAAGGTTTTATCTTTAGTGTATTTTCAAAGCTGTCCCCTTAACTCTTTTTTTCTCTTTTTTTTTTTCGAACTGTTCTCTATGTTTTTCCTCCTCCATCTGGCTCCATCCCCCTTTCCAGTTAGTATCTGTGCTGTGGAAATACTAGATGCACATACAACCAGTTAGAAGCACTGCTCGTGATTATCCAAAACCAGTGGAAGAAGTTACATTTCAGGAATTTTTGTTTCACGTACACTGTGATTAGGCTGTGGATGGGTCTAGACCTAAGCACATCATAGACGGTAGACAGTTTTGATGTCACAGATGCCCCTTACATGCACAAAATAATAAGCAAACAATAATATGCTAATGAGCACAGGATTTCATTGGTACTGAAGGTTGATACTTGTACTTGATATAAGTATTAGGACTGTATGATATAGGAAAAAAATGAATAATAATTGAAATGCACTTTTTTTTAAGAAAAATATGGCAATTGGAATTCAATCTGCAATTTAATAGCTCCTTATCTTTTATATTGCAAATGGTCATCAAACTTCTAGCTGACAAACATCTCTCTCACACGACAGTGAAGTTCTCCAGGACACATGCAGCAATGTTTTATAATGAACTCCAAGCTTCTCTTATTATTTAGAGACTTTGTCATAAAAGTCACAGCCTAAATTGCAGCTTTTGTGATTGGAACAGTGCTCTGTTTTATTGCAATATCAATTTGAAAACAATCAATTGTTTATCCCTAAATATTACCAGGATTTAGTTTTATGAAATCTGTTTTTTTTTCTTTTGCTCACACATTACAAAGATTTTTAAACAGCCCAACAGAAGGTGCTCTTAACACTGAAGGTAAAGGAAACTTGGATGTACTAAGGAGAAAACTGAGAAAACTATGTCTAAATTTCTCTTAATTACCTGTATCACTTTTTTAGCTTTATGATTTTATTTTAATGATTTTACTTCTAGCAAAATTAAAATGAAACATATAATGGCTGCTCCTAAGTTTTTCATTTGCTGTTAAAAAGTCATAATAATCTCACTTTAACACAAATTATCTCATCTGTACTGTGTAACATCTGCATTTATACTTAAACACTGTACATAAAATAACAAAAGCTTAGCTTTTCATGTGTAGCCACTGCTAGTTTGACTGACGCACACTCTCGCTTAGCTAAGAGTAGCAAAAGTAGCCAAGAGAGAAAAATGTTGACGTCACTATGCAGTCTGAAGTGGAAAAATCTAACACTTTGAACACAATATGTGCATCTCTGTCCTTAACACATCGATAAAACACACACCTGTGAGCTTGATTAAGTATAAATAAATCGACGAGTTGGTGGCTACTTACACTGTAATTGCAACTCTACAGTGCTATTGTTGTTGAGACAGCTGAGCTCAGTCATCAGATCTGGTTTAGACCAGATCGTCAGAAGCATCAAAAGCAAAAATCATGGCTGTGTTGCTGTTGCGAATTTTATACCCTGGGCAGTTAATTCCGCACCATGAACGAATGGATTCCAAGTGGCAGGTTAATGTGGTGCAGACATTGTATTGTTCCAAAACAACAGATCACTGTGCAGCTAGTTTCTTTTACATCAACAGAGGGAATAAATGTGATTGATGCTGATATACGGACAGTGGTACATCCACAGAGCCTAGTGATACTCCGATTCAGACCAATCAAGTCCTGTTACCACTTTTAGACCAGGTATCAGTACCCAACCCTAATAGAAGCTTGTGGAATGGAATACGCAGGAGGAGAGGATGATGTAGAGACGGAATGTTGTGCTGTTGGATGCCCTTGTTTCTCCTGGCCTTTTAACATGGTGCATAAATACAAAAATATTAAATATGGGCAAACTAGATCATCTAGACAACTGGTGAAAAATCAGTTTTCTGTCCCATAATTACATTTTGGCTGTGCTCTCATATTTACTTCTCCTCCTTTACTCTGCTCTGTGCATGTCTGTTTGATCAGTTTAATAAACCATAGAATCTCCCTGACCTAAATACAACCAGCCACAACATTAAAACCACCTGGTGGTTTTAATGTTGTTGCATACATACAGGGCCAGTAGTGGTGGATGGCATGGTGCCCGTGCTGACCCCTGTCCACCACGATATTAAAACTGGCAGGCTGTTTTTTTATTATTATGCTTCATTGGTAAATTCCCCATGATCTATTTTGCATAAAAAACAATTAAAAGCTAGTGCTCTCTTTTTCACATTTAATTTGCCTAGGAACTCTCTGAAGAGTTCTGTAATGCACTTACCAAAAAGAGCACTTATTCCATGATTGTCATAGACAAGTGCATGCTGTAGTATTTTGTCATCTCTGTAGATCAGAGGAGAATTAAAAGGTTTGTCGCACTTGCTATCAACATCTTGATGAAGATGAACTGGATGTAGGAGTAATTTTCTGTATCATGGCACCCACTGACAGTTTTTTATTCAGTCTCCCTCTGGCCCCTCAGTCTCCTTTCCATGTCCATTTTCCAGCTGGCTAATGTAGCCATTCAATTTCTTGATGCAGATTAGTCCACTGACAACTGATCACATTGGAGAATTTGCTGAATTTAAAGCAATATAGCAAATTGATGATTTAGAAAAAGGCATTTGTGCATGATGCTACACTGAGGTTACTACACCAGTCAAAAGCACCAGTCTTACGTGGACTTGTGCTTTATCTACTTGCGAGTGCTTCAGCTGTGTTTTCTTGGTGCATGTTGCGCGTGCCTCACGCAACAGACACACTCCTGTTTTACTTAATCCAGCTGTCGACAGAGCCCACGTGTCGGCTGGCCTGCCACTTGTGACATACACACATAACCGTGACCCAAAGCATATTTTTAGCTCAAATCTATTTTTCTGCATGTTATTGTGCATTGGGCTCTGAGCGCTTCCTAAATGCAGGTGACCTAATCTTAGTGCTGTGCAATATACACATTTTGTTATTGTGATGAATAATATTTAGAACAACTGTTATGCTGCTCTCAGTAGCTGTCTTATTTATGTAACCATCACCTATGTTACACAGCTTTGTGATTTTTTTGTCTGTTATTTTCTCTGGTGTTTGTTTGATTAAACTTAACAAGTTGACATCCCTGTGATTTATTTGTAAGAATGCTAGCCAGGTTTTTTGCTGCTGATTGAAAGAAGTGGTTAATTTTGACATGGCAGGAAGGAACGAGATGGTTGATGTGGAGTTGATCACACCATTGTTCGATACTTGAGTACATCAAAATTATTAAAATGACCCCTAACCAGCACAGTATCAGTGCATTGATACAGTTTGTATTTGTTTACTAGAGCCAAATTATTTGTTAGGATAAGGGAATTCTGTCACACAAGATAAATATTCAGTTTGCAACTCTTTGTTGCCAGTTTATGTCACACAGCATAAAAGCAACATATACCCTTTAAAGATCCTCTAACACAGTGAGGTGCTTTCTTATTTGACAGC
Source organism: Channa argus (assembly GCF_033026475.1). Taxonomy (NCBI): domain Eukaryota; kingdom Metazoa; phylum Chordata; class Actinopteri; order Anabantiformes; family Channidae; genus Channa; species Channa argus. The sequence continues at coordinate 24,081,802 of NC_090202.1, forward strand.
TGCTTGCCTCTCTTGGTCTGAATAAACATCGGGATGAGTAAGGAACGGGGTAGTTAGCATAAGATGTGATAGCAACAATAGCTGCAAAAGGAAAAGAAAAATGGTGCCACCCACAAAAACTTACATCTCAGAAAATAAGGCAAGACAAAACCTGCAGTGAAGTTTACCACCAAAAATGTTGTCAAACTACAAAATCACAATGTTGATGTATATCCACTTTAGGCAGAAGTGTTTTTTTTTTCCATTTTCAGTATAAGGTACCTGCCTCAAACTGCCTCTCATGTTACAAGATTTAAAGAGCTAATACATAGCACATGCTTTAGGTCACTGATATTTCCCCTACAGTATTAGCTTATTTGTGTTCCACAGAGGTAGATTTAAACCATCTTAAATCAGAGCATTTATTTTTCCAGCTGTTGGGAAAGAACAGGTTGGGACTGTCTGTCTCCACTGAAATGTTTTTTCAGCTGCTCTCCCTGCATTACACCCTCCTCCCCAGGCAGTGGACTAAAAGTAGGACCTACCCCCTCTGTCAGGACGATGCCCCAGGCTTCCGCTCACGGGAACCACTCGGATTCAAGCAGCTTATCAAACAGGTTTAAAGGATGGAGGGGTCTTAAAATAGTTCTGCACTCTCTTTGTAAATTTGGTAACCTCCCAACTGACACAATTTGTTTAGCAGAGCACCCTCCTCATAAGGACTTGACCTTATCACAATGTTTCCCTTTCTTCTTTTGGGGGGAGGACAGTGTAGTTCTCTCTAGTGAATGTGCTCGTGCATTGGATATTGTTTGGTTTTCCAAATGAGGTTCCTCTATTTTCTGTCATCTATAGGTTAAATCTACCCTGAAATCAGTGGCAGTGTGTGTGTGTGTGTGTGTGTGTGTGTGTGTGTGTGTGTTTTCATAGTATACAGTATACCTGTCTATATTTTCGATTACTGTAAAAGGAGTATAGTTTTGTAATCATCACACTTTGTCACTCAGCTTATCACCTTTTAGAAACAGGCACTGCTCTTATCATATGAAGACTATTTGAGTATTGCTTGAAAGGCATATTTGCAGCTCGTTTCATAGAGAAGTAATTTACACCTTAAAGAAACACGTGACCTTCTTTCCCAATTATGCTCTAATGCTTCCTTCAATATCATGCAGCATTTGTGTTTGCAGAAGCTGACAGAAAAGGCTTGAAAACAATTTCCTGGAGACCAATGAATGCTGTTGACAAAAGGACACCTTGGGACTGGCTGTAATAACTCCACGACAAGGAGATAGACCCTGTTTGTGGGAAGATGACATGACTGTAGGTTGTAGGTTGTTGTTGTCAGAGGAGAGGGATCACAACAAAACATAGCATAAAAACTATTGTATCCATTTTTTTCTTGATAAACATTAGTACATGGATTATAGCACACAAATGATTTTGTAACCTTCCATTAAGCATATTCACTTACTGCATATACTGCAGGTATAAAATGTCCCTGTCTCCAGCCTTGTGTAATAATGATGCCAGTGTTAACACCAAGGGTCTACATGCTTCTGTATAAGAAAACAACCCACAAAAACATGATCATTATGTTAAAAAAAAGCCTGACTGTTCAGAAAAAAAAAGCCAAAACAAAAAAACAACAACCAGCCAACAGCAGTACACAGAGTTTCATGGGGACACTGATAGATTTACTTGTTTCAACAACTCTTCACCTTTAACTACCATTGAGTATTCAACTGCTTATTTCTTTTTCTTTTTTTCTTTTTTTTTTTGATTTGTGGCTGTGGTAATAATTCAGAAAAGGCTTCTTTTTTTTTTTAACCCCTATCAACTTTGTGTTGATAGCGGTATCTGAAGGCATCTGCAGGAGTTTGGGTGCAGGTTTAGTAACAGTACAAACTTTTATTTATAACTTTCTATAATAGAAAATCAAAAGTTTTCAAAAACAACTGCAGACTCCCATGGGCTAATGCCAAGCAACATATCTGATGAAGATTGAAGTAAATTTTTGCCATATAAAATTAAAACAAAGCCTGTGGATTCATAAGCACAACTTCCTAGGACCAATTGAATGCTGTAACATGGTAGATCAGAACCTACAACTTCACAAAAATACCTCTCTACTGCCATACACATTTCAGTATATTGATTATACTTGTTGAATATGATCACGTGGGCATTGGGTGGATGTGTAAATAATTGAACATTATTAATTGAACATTACATTTGTTTTCTGTCTTGAGTTAAATTATTAGAAGTCGGAAGCAGTGCAGTAATCAAGATGAACCATTACTGGGTGTTATAACCATAAAGTTATATAATGGTGTCTGTTTTACAGGTTCCTACAATTCTGTGTACTCTTATATTTGAACGTTGACCATGTTACCGTGGCTAATGATGCCTGCAGTCACACTTAACTAAACAAATCTTCTGACTGACTTGGTGGAGGATCCTTGTCATTCACCTGTTTATTACACTTTTATAGCGCCCTATTCTATAGACATAGGCTGTCTTATTTGGAGCTGCAAGATCAATTCAGATATGAGCATTGTTTTTTGTCACGAGCACTGTATGAGCTTAGAATTGCAGCACTATCCCTTAAAAGGCAGATTTACCCACATCATGATATTAGCACATTTTAAACAGTGAGACAAATCAAAGTTAATTTCAGTACATCAATACACACATGGTCAGCTGTCATGGACACACAATGCCTATTGTAATCCATTCATATTTAGTTTACTCTAAAATCAAAATTTTAGGTCATGGATCACTGTCATTGCAAGCAATTTGTCATAATGAGACATTTAGGACTTTTAATTTTTTAATAAAGCAGTAACTGAGAAAAGTTGTAGAGGTGGAGAGGAGGGTGTATTTTGGTACAAATCAAGGAGCAACCTGACCTACAATCCACTGCCAGTTTATTAATATGATGGTCACAGCATCTTACACTAAAAGTTTATTATCCTGTTATTCTGCTTGTACTGAAAAAATATATATATATATTTGTTATAAAAGCCAGAGCCACTGTGGAACCACTAGGAGGCACTTCATAATGGTATTGTGTAGCAATTGCATTAGTCTAGTCTGCAAATTAAATGTGAGCATGACTTTTTCTGTGAGGTCTCTGTGGCTGTTTAGCTCTTTTCTTAGTCACGTTTGTATATGACAAAATGTTTTTGTTAAAAATTTTGGAAACAATTTGTGATTCTGGCTTATTCCATCATTTTACTGACCACAATGCTATTGTGAGTCACTTGATCTTTTTCTTTGTTTTGCTGTGAGGGACAGTGCATCTTTTTTAAATATAGCAATTAAAACTTTCGAAATGATTGGTAATAGCGGTATTTGTAGTAGGAGTGAAAACAATGGTACCTGTAATTTTAGACAGAGGAATATACTGGATGTACTTTAGACACAGTAATAGCAGTAGATTTACATTCAATTTGGAAGATGCATTGTCCAAAGCAAATCAGAAATAAGCTGCAATCCAAACCACAGTAGACAAAGGAGAAGTCCTTGAGAAAAACACAAGATTTACTTCCACTTTTCACTTAACACAGGTGCCACGTGTTTAGTATACCCATAGAGAATGTAGAGGAAAAGGAAATGCAGTACAGGAAAATCATTTTCTGTATGACTTGACATTCATCACTGTAGGTACAACAACAAAACTCCTGTAATCACTTAGGCTGACAACTAATATTCCTGAAAGACTAAAGTATATGAACATCACATTCTTTACATGCCGTTTTCTGAGGCATCACACACTGGTCTCTTCTACAGACGGATACTTCGGCCACTGTTGGAAGATGTGCACCACACATTCCACATACAGTGGGCCATGCTGTATTAACAGCAGTGAAAACTCCTGGTGTGATTGATAAGATGTGTGGCTCCATTGTCAGGACAGCCTCTGTAACAAGGTGGTGTGCATTGTGTGTCATGTAAGCTCCCAGCCATTATCTCCCAGCTAGTACAGAGGACCTCGCTGTAACCCAAGCAGTTCCTTTGACCTGAGGCAGTCAGCTTGCCAGTGCCCAGCTCCCACTTGGAAATTAGTCACTCTCTGACAGGTGGGGATGGATGCCTGTGATCCTGGCCAGATTCATATGCCTTTTCACCCCCATCTATCATCACCCGCGGCCCTTTTTTGTCTCAAACTCCTTCTTGCGCCTTTCCATTTCTTTTATGAACTGCTAACTTTCTGGGCATGGTTTGATCACTACTGGTTTTTGCACATGAGTCGATAAGGATGTTCACATCATTGATGATGATCCATAATTAGAACTGGCTGTCCTGTTTCCTTATTTACCTGTGTCATATACAGGGCTTGACATTAGCATTTTTACTCACCAGCCACTGTGGCCAAAGTTACTGGTCAGTCAGCACTTTCAGTGTCCACAAGATAATTCAAAATTGGAAAGAGATTTTTTTGGACAGACAATCCCGACCCCAAAAGAGACCCCATTCACCTGTTCACTACAGTACAACCTACAATCAGTGCAATATGATATTATCCAGACTTGGGTGGGGGTGGGGTTGCGATCGGCACTGTCCCTGACCTGCCTGAATACCTTGCACAAGAGCCACGATCAGACAAAGCACAGATGACATACGCTGTGTAGTATCCCTCAACACACCTCAGCTTCAAGACTCAGCAGACCCCCAACCTTTGAAAGAAGCAGATTATATGCAGTTTTTCTTTGATGTAAACCCCACACACAAAGAGAAGTAATCCAGTTACAGTACAGTTAAACCAAGAAGAGAGGAAATATGCACTCCAACTACCATCCTGAGTTTAAGGTACATAGAAATAGTCAATCAGCCTTTTTTCTGATTAGTATCTGTCACACAGAATTTAGCTTAAGGTGCTCTGGATAAACACTATCATGGTCAGCAAAAACTATTGATGTCCAAATATTGTTCAATAAGTGAATGACATATTTATTGTGAAAGGCCAATCTCTGGGATTTGTTATACTTTCAATGTGCCATCACACATCTACTGCAGTTCACATCTCCATAGGAGCTACTGCATTGATAGTATTAATATCTGATATTGGGGACATGAGGCTGATATAGTCAATCACCAGCTCTCGTTCTGCAGTTTTGGGCTGTTAGGGGTTATCCTCTCTTTTCTCTTAGTTCTCCCTCTAGGTTGCCCTCTTTTTAGTTCTTCTACATCAAAAAGTTTTTTTTTTCGTGGGAGGACTCTACTCATGCCATCTCTTCATCCAAAACCCCAAAGACCTTTTCTTATTCCATTTTCTCACCTGAGACCTGAAGGGCTTTTTTTCCTGCCATCTCTTCATTTGAGGTCTTTAAGGCCTGTAATGCCTGTAAGGCCTTTCACAAAGTTCCTCCCTATTCCTTCTTCTGTATTCAGTTTTACCATTGATGTCTGTTTCTGTGGGCTCTTTGGCACTGTGAATGCAAGTGGGAGTAAAATGAATCAAGCACAATGTGAATAATCAGTCATTTTTGTTTTTATTAACAAGACTTGTTTTTAAGTAGTGCACAGTGTGACACAGTGTTTAGGGTGCATTTTATCTCCCACCTTTGGCAGTATTGCTCTTTTGAGACTCAAAGTGTGTGGGCTGATTCTAAAGAATTGAGTGTTTCCCACCTTCTGAAAAGCGTTTTTCACAGTTGTAATCTAATTGCATTAACTAATAATACACGGTGATAAGAAGAAGAAACAAGTAGGGGACTATAAGCCACAGATGAGACAACGGTTTAGGTAATTCATCTATTCTTCAAGTCTAAAGCTGTTCTTTATTCATTTGATTTGGACTGTTCTTAAATTTGCTATACCAAACAAACAAGCACAAATTCAATTTAAAGTGAAATTCCTCCCAACAAACATCAAACACTCACTCAACTAATGACATAAAAAATATATTATGTAGTATTAAATGTAGTTTGCCAGTGTACTTTGCCTGTATACTTATAGAGTCCAATAGTGACAAGTCTAAACCACCTCTCTTCCATTGATCCATATGTAAATATCTTCCGGCCCTATTTTTTCCAAACAAATCAAAATACACTGTATCTCTGTCAATCCTCAGGTGCAACCCTTCTGAGCTTCTTAAAAGCTGCATGTGTTGGTTGGTGTGTGTTCAATGGACAGCAGTGTGGTTGGTGAGAGTATCACATTAATGCTAAAGGCATAAATGTAACACATCTGAGGCAGTGAAGTCATGCATTGGGATATGACTGCAAAGGCTCAGCTCAAATACACATGCTAATGAACCGTGGCACCATTAAAAAGAGAACAGATCGCTTCTTTTCCACCAAAGGGCATATAGGAAAAAAAAAAAAACAATTTTTGGTTAATCCTCTTGCAGAAGAATGTACTCAAAAATCTCTCTTTGGAGCACAAAGAAAACCACAGGAGCCGCCTGGATTTTAATCACCTGGTCTAGTCAGGCAGACGGGGTGAAAAGAGAGTGGAGGAACCTAACCCTTTGACTTAAAACAGTCACAAGATCCTCCTCTCCCCTCTCTCCTTTTGGCATTAGATTTCCTGCATTTTCAACCAATATTAACTTGATCAAAAGACAGTGGCTGGCCTTGGAGCAAACTAATATGCTCATTAGCATTGACGAGGGTGCCCGGGAGCAGTTCATGTGCATTAATGAAGTAAAGAACCGAGCTAAACACTCATATCCAGCTAGCTTTGGAATGCACAGCCAGCCACACGCGGGGCTCCCTAATGACCTGAGGATCTGAACTTGGGCAGAATTCAATAGGCCGTTGTAAAATGGCTTTGTTCAACAGCTCTGTACTGTTATCATGTATAGCTTATGGTGCTTTTGTAAATCCTGTGAATAATGTTCAACTGCCCCAAGTTGGATTTTATTTTTAAATGCAAACAAATGAAAATAGAGCAGCCTTCCCTAACTACATGTTGTTCCACTTGCAATGCTAGAAATCACTGAAAGAAAAAGGGGGAAAAACTATTTTCCCTGCATATTTAGATATGTTACCCCAGGGACATGTTTAATTTCCATGGATGAATTGCCCCTCACATTTTCCCTTTCTAAAACTGACTCACTGAAGCAAATGAGTTTTCACTCTTTTTCTTCGGGACAAGGGGTCATTTCATTACATTTTCTATCAACACCATGGATATGCTGTGCTTTATATTCTGCAGCCAAGATTATTTGAATTGATTGACCACTGACATTTTGCAGTTGTCCTCTATGATTCAAATTTTAACTGTAGTAATTGGCAAAGGGCATTATTTTCAAAGTATTCAGATCCGCGTCGTCCAGTTTGGGGTGCAGACTGACTATGGGGGCCATAGATTACCACCTGCCTGTTGGAAAGATTACATTTTATCAAGACAATATTTACTTGTGAGGGTGAGTGCAGGTAACATTCAGGTCAATTGTCTTGTGTGCAAGATGTATGCACTGCCATACAAAATTTAATGTCCTCCTACTCTTTGCTTTCACTTCCTGGTTTGTACCATTTTCTGCTGCGACTCTCTGATGCCTACATACGCTCACAAACACTGTATGCACAGAGGAAAAGAGTATCAACATGCAAGGTTATTGCAGAGAAGCAGTAGACAGATAACAACACAGGAAAGGTGTAAAACCCTGTGTGCTTCCTCTTCAAACATTAGAAGCTCTTTTATATTAAAACAAATCCTAAAACATGCTAATGCTTGTGTGTGAAATGGTGATAAAAAGTAATATACTGTACGTCAAAAAACAAAACCATACAATTGCTCTGCAGCTTCCAGCATCTATTGCTACTAGCCAGTGGCCTTGTTAGTCTGCAGCTATACCTGCAGCAAGTGCAAGCAGCATGCAACCTAATTTGGCCCGACACAAGGTACACTAAATTAGAAGTCTTCCTTTTTTAACCAATGTTGCGAAAACCAAAGAGCTGTATTTTAATTCTAGCTAATGGAAAAGGTAGAGGCCGAAACAAATAATGGATTTTGATTCCACCAGGTTGAACCTTGACCGAGTCTATCAAGCATTTGCAAAAGATGGTGTTGTTCCAAATTGAAATGAGAGACCAGAATGACGCTTCCCTAAGCATCATGACCTTTGCTAGCCACTCCATCAGCTGCTTGTCACTGCGGACTCATTTATCAGACATAGTGCTCTCTGCGGAAACTCACAGGTGGTGCCCTGGATGGGCTGCCCTGAATGACACGTCGGGTCATCTCACACAATCTTTGCTGGAGGCAGCAAGCATTGGGTGGAAACACAATCTTTGCGGGTCAATACTGAATAGAATAGAGTTCTTCTGCATCAGTGCTAATTTGGTACAAAAAAGTGATATGGCAGTAGATGTTGTTCTATGTGGAGGAAGTAAGTGTTCAATGATTTGAACTTAATGCAGGGAAACTGCCTGAAGAGTGAAGAGGCATACCTAGATCCTACAGTCTCAGTCTTCCTAGCACATATTAAAACCGTGTTCTCCGCAACCCATCCCGCACACCTTGGAAGAACATAATGCCATTATAAATTTAGTGAACCACAGGCAATAAGGGAAGTTGGTTCGCAACAAAAAGGACTTTATATTTAATCTTATATTTATATCTTAAGACTCTGGATCTAAAATTTTCAAAATAACTATGTTCAAGCTATATGCTGACTGAGCATTTTATTCAACTGACTTTTATTACTGAACGTTTATTGTGGACATTTGTATAGTGAACCTAGCTTATCATTGCATATCTTTGTATACTGTCTATAATAGATCAACGGCTTTCGGCTTGTCCCTTCAGGGGTCCCCACAGTGGAACGCATGAGTTGGCATGAGTTTTTACGCCGGATGCCCTTCCTGCCACAGCCCTCCCATGGTATCTGGGCAGCAAGGTGGACCTAGACAGTTTTTCTTAGAAATACACTAATATATTCTTTTAGAACATTTTTAGAAATATATTCCAAAATGTATCTTAATGTGGAGAGGTGCTGTGAAAGCTTCACATGACCCAGGTTTATTACCAGCACGTCAACAGAAAGGTTTGCTTCCAAAAACTTGCTGAATGAGTCTTTTCTCTGAACCTATCAATTCCATTTCTTCAGCTTGATGAGTTTTGTGTGAAGAGTGACTGCTAGCTCATTGATCCAGCTGCAGCTTGGGAACCAGAGCCTGACTACAGCAGGTTCAAACTACACAGGAGATCCTCTGACTCATTGATAGCTAATGCTTTTAGTTGGCTAAGCACCTCCTTCTCCTGATAAACCACACCCTTTATATTTGTGTGATGTGCAAAAATAAATGTCAACGTCAGTTGAAAAATAGTACACAGAATTTTCCAGTTGCAAAATGTTTATCTTCTTCAGCATCATAAAAACAGAAAAAGAAATCAGATGCTTGAACTAGTTGTAATTAGCCACATATTTGTTTGAAGTTGTCCAGGTCCCCTTTATAATGATCTATACAATGCTGTGTAGATTTGTTTTCCAATGTTTCCATTTTTCCAAACATAGCATATTTTACTGAATACATCCAAATGATCTTCTCCATCTTTCAAAAATGTTAACACCTCAGAAAAAATGTCAACAGAATTCCTAGCATCCATTAACTTGTTCACACGTAGGAAAAACCTTGAATATAGCAAAGAGTCTTTGAAATGATCGAAATGACTGTGGGTTGTAACTTTTTGATATGGCAAAAATATATGGTGACTGCTATTAACGTATAATGAAAAATAAAATTAAATCCGATCACTGAAAATTAAGGTCACTGCCATGGATCGTGGACACCTACTGTATTTTAAATAGTTGTTATGTGGTTTCGGAGAGCCTGGCATTGAAGAGTAGGTGTTTAGTTTTAATTCAAAGAGTGACGTTCTAGTAATTGTAATTGTTGTTAACCAGCAAACTGCTAAACCCAAGCGCTTGCTTAAGCTGCTAAGATAATAATTGATGGGGATAACTAAGCCTGCACGATTGTTGCTAGCTCTACTTGCTATGTTAAAGCTGTATAAATAATATGTTAATGTATCCTTGTCTTGCCAGCCTAAGCCACCAAGTTGGACTGCATTCAAGCTAAGCATTTAATATTCATTTTCTGAGACAGACCTAAGCTACTTTGTGTACTTAGTTGAAGCGCTGCCAACAAGTAGGGACACTTACTCATCTAGTGTAAATCACTATTTATCTTTCAGTAACAAAGGCCCCTTATAATGAACAGTGATCAAGTGAGCAGTGTATATATAGAAAGGAGTCCTAAATGTGAGATTTTGTGGCCTTCAGTGCACAAATGCTGCTTTGGTGAGTTGCATGCCATGTGTGGTTTACTGATACCGTGTTAAATACTTATTTGCGGTTGTTAAATTTGTGTTGTTGTGTTGTGTTACTGCTTTAGTACATAGATAATATGCATTATTTTTCAAGATTTTACTTCGTTAATTTTTCCCCTGCACACACACTTGCTTCAGTATTGTATTTTTGAAATACTGTGCTTATTATTCATACTGTGTCCCTGCTTTGAGGCATCATAACCTGTGTGTAAGGCTGTGACTCAGATCAACCCTTGTAAAAGTAATGATGGGCAGTTCGTGACATGCATGAAGAATCACAGCACTCATTTACAAGCAAGCAGCTCAGCTCCCCTCTATGGCAGTCGTAACTCAGCCATTTTGTGAGGGACGATGCCGAGGATGAGGTCAGACCGCAGACGCTGCTCACTGGCTGATAATCGCTGATGGCTTTGAGTGGTCTTTAGAGTGGAATCCCAGCAAAAAAAAACCCTCATCACATTGATATTCAGACCAAACGGCATGAACTGATCAAGGGCTTTTTCTCTATCCCTGAACGAGGCAGCACTTTGCTTGGAGATTGTTTCTTTTACTTGTCTCAATCATTTGCAGATGACTCAACAAGGATCCAGTCTTTCTTCCACAATTGAAGGAAATTGGTTGAGAAAAAAATTATTATTATTCCACTACTCAGTTGTCATGATGAAGCATGTGAGTGTGTTCATCCCTTAGATTGTGCGTAACTTTAAATTTCATCTCATCTCTATTGCATCCACATATTTGCATGATTCAGTGCATTAGCTCCTGTACTTTAAAAAGAGTTTCTTCTGAATGTGTCTCTCGTGACATGTTACAGCTACTTTTTGTATAGGGCCACATATTAACAAATGTCAGTAGCGGAGAGCTGGCTTAGGCACTGACTGAATGCACTGCTGAATCTGTGAACTGACCCTAAGCCTGAACACCACACTTCAGCTCATATTAAGACAACACAGTCTAGGCAGCTTGAGCTGCAACTTGATTTTGACAGACACGCAAGGCGTTATCTCTGTTGGTCGTCGCTAATCATATGCCACCAAAGAGTAATGACTCAGGACATAGAGATGACAGATTTTCAAGGGCAAAATTCACCCAGTGTTTCTGTAAGTCAGTTGGTGCGACAACCATCACACAAAGCAAAGTGTGACCACAATAACACAAGGGGCAATATACGCCTGCTTTATTTTAAGTCAGTTAATAAAGTGTTTTTATCAAATGAATTTGTCCAACCGAACTGACTTAGTGACATTTAAAGGTGCTTATGTCATGCTGCACATAATTACTAAGAATATCATAGTCTTATACATCACACCGTGTATAAATAAGAAGTAAACATCTAAATCCATTGAACTGCTCATTCTGTATTTAACTTTATGACCTCTAATTACCAAGCTACTATACATTTAATAACAAAAATATGCTGCAAAATACCAGCACTAGATGTGTTTTGTAAGACACATCTGTCTTGTTTAGCTAAATTCTCCAACCTCTGTCTTTAGTGGAAATATCGCAGATATCACAATAGGATCATTTTGTGGATTTCCTAAATTAATTGTGTTTTCAACAGTCCCTATGCAGACAATAATACTAGTATTGAATTGCCTGTACTTGTGTTTAGTGTTTGTCTGCAACCTGTTTTAGTTTATTCAGTGCCATCATCCTCCATTGTAGTTTTAAAAAAATTATTAAAAACACATCAGCCGGACACACCTCTCCGCAGTCGGACATGTTTCTCCATTCCAAAATGCCTGGTGAAATAATGTTTTTTGTTTTAAATGTTGCCCTGTTATTCAGAATTACCATATCGCCAGCAGGAGGTCTCGCACTCGTACCGTTTAATGCTTTAGGTCAGACCACTGTACAAATTTATGGCAAATTGTAGCTTCTGAGGCAACATTTATTGAAAACGATTTGATGATGTGTTTTGGAGAAAATGTGAACAAAGATGTCACCCATTAAAATTGTGTGACTGGCTTATGTGTTTTTGTTTTTTGGGGTCTACAGCCCGGACAAAAATAAGCTAGTCCAGTTTGCAGACTAATGAACACCAAACATGAGAAGGGGCAAATCATTGTCGGTTTTAGTATTTGCACGAGGGTTGTTGAAAATAGATTAATTTAGTAAATGCTCAAAGATATCATTTAAACGTTTGATTGAAAGACCTGCTGTGCTAAAATCAATCACCAATGTTAAAATTAAAGAGGAAACTTGTGAGGTTCTTGTACAGTGCATATTATAAATCAAACCTAAATGTACTTATGCATGAAGGACAAAGCTAAGTTAACCAAGTTGATAATTGGGTTTGTGTGAAGTGATTTTTCTTCATATAAGAAACTGTCATATGCTTCCAGAGGGGTTAAACTAGTACATGATCGCTAAAAGCACACATCAACCCTATAATCACGTAAATTCACTGTCATTCGAAAGCATAGTGTTTTTCTCCTCTTCACACTTTTTAAAGTCTTGTTTTTCCCTAACCTGCATGACCATTGCCGACACCCGAGGAAAGAGAATAGTCAGATTAAAAATGATTGCTTGCTTGTCTCTGCTGCCTTGTCTCCAAGACTTTTTCATAACCATTTCACATTATCTGCATTCACTGCAGTGATCTTCTCATCTGCATGGTGGCAGTCCTACTGCCAGCACAAGGACAAGAAATTGGACCTCACCAGGGAGCTAAATGTGCCTTCAATCTCAAGAATCCTTTTAATCTTTCATCAATCATGTGGAAGCAGCTCGAAGCCCTGATCCTATTACAGTTTGAGGGCAACAGCGTTGAATTGACAAGCATGAGAGCTGCAGTGAAAGTTTGCCATGCAAGAAAGTTGTGATGGAAACTGCGTTTGGCTTGGCAATTGGATGAGAAAATCCTCAAACTGGTTTGCTAAGCTAGAAAGCAAACAAACAAGCAATTGGTAGTGGTATTCCACTTGCTGTCAACACAAGGATCTTGAAAGAACTTCAAAATACAGAGAAAGTTCTACAAATTGTTTATTTTTTCCAGCAGTACTGAGAATGACAATCACTAAAAGCCAAATGAAATGCAAACCTACACGGGGTTTGAATTTACGAAGTCTGCTCAGGCCGAGTGGCTCTTAAGTAGGAAATTTAGAAATAAAGCCACACAGTAATGCACGGCTCATCAGACTTTGTCTGATAGTTACATTTTAGGTCCAAATGTGCTCCCAAATCAAAACCAATGAGCTGGAAAGGTGCTTTAAATAACTGTGTGCTCATTACAGAGACAGTGTTGCTGTACTGCAATGAGCAATACACGTACGCAATACACACAAACTATGTGTACTGCAACGCGCAGTACACAAACTTTACCTCAGGTTTGTGTAGTAGAACGTTATCAGATTCTGATTTTGAATGTACAAATAATATGAATTCAAATCAATTTTAGTCAATTCTTAAACTCTAAATAATCACCTTTTGGAGCAGGGGTGGTGAACTCAGGCCTGGGGGGGCTGCATGACTGCTTTTCATCCCACGATCCCTGCACATCCCTTAACTTACAGCTTCTGATCGATTAACCACACCTGGTCCAGGTAACCAGCAGTGGGTAGTGCAGGGATGGTTGGAAAACGAGCAGGGCTGTGGCCCTCAAGGCCCGGAGTTTGCCGCCACTGTCTTAGAGCAATATGTGGTTCTGATGAACAGGTTAGAATGAACTATTAAGGAAATAGCAAACAACAATTTTGGTTTCAGATTCAAAGCTATAATAACATAGCTCAGAACAATCTGATACTGTATATTATAGAGAACCTTTTTAATAGCAGACTTTGTGCAGTTGTGTGTCTCTGTTATTGTGTTGCTGTAGTTTAACCTCACAAATTTATTTGCATCCATGACACTTTAATTTTGATGCACTGAGTTTCACTCATAACACACTATAATTTACTGTTTTCTTATAGTAGCAAAATCATGTAAGATTACTTTTTTCTTGGCACATTGTTTATATCTTTCCATGTCTTCTGCTGTGGATGCCGGCAAACTAATTTAGTGTTTGTTGTTATCTGTACAGAAATGTCTCAAATGTAGCTTTAAGTCAAGCGAAAGCCATACTGTACATGCTGCAAATATTGATCTCCCAAAGGTGTCCGATTAAATAATGTTATCGCTGCCTTACAGCATTACATATTTTACAGAGGACACACATTTTTCTTGTGTTTTCAAATGATTTTCTTTTTTTTCGTTAAAGAAACAGGAACGTGGAAGGGAAAAAAGAAGACAGGCAGTGGGGGGTAGAGCAAAGACAAGCATCCCTTAATTAGGGGTTTTATGGGGCATATAATTTGAATCACAGCACTAAGCTTTGATTTCAAAAGCAACACATTTTTTTCTCTTTTTGGTATTATGAGAACACAATGCTCCAGACTAAAATATCACAAGTTCATTGCAACTAAGCGAGTTATTCTCAAATAGCCTGAAATCCACACAAAATAAGTCCGTCAACACTGATCATTATTGATCAGATATATGGATCTTTAGTGAGACAGAATAAGTTTTTGTTCACACTGACTTCAACCATAAGCTACTGTATATACAGTGTTGTAATTATACCAGTGATTATTAGAGCAGATACCCATGTACTTCACATTACATTGTCACTTCTCTGAAGAGGTACCGTACCTCCATCTGGAGTTAACAGCTGTACAGCTGTGATGGGAATACATCTGGTGATATATAGGTACTTGTTGTTTTTGTTTGTTTTGTTTTTTTAGATTATTGTACACAGCGCTAAATTCAACTTTCAGATCGGAAAGTTTGGTCAGACAATGCTGTGTAATTTGAGTGTTTTTGAGGCTCTATAAGAACTAAAAATTCTTTCAGATAATATTATAGAGCTCAGCTTTAAAATGGAGGTTTGGTGTATAATATATAGCAAGATTGCATCAATTCTGTGCGATGGGAGAGTTCAACATATTGCTGATAGATTCAAGATTTAAGCTGCATCAATTTATTTTCCCACATGGGGCCACTCTAAAATTGGTGCATAACCAGTGAATTACAGCCTACCACCTGCAAACATGAGCCTGAATGCAGCTTCTCAAACTGAAACTGGCCTCTTTCCTCCTGTTGCCTGGGTCAACAGCAAGTCTCGCATTCCCACAATGACATGACCACAATACCAGGCGAGTCTTCAGTTTTACATTTGAAAGCATATTTAACTTTTCACTCATCCATTCACAGCCTGTGAGCAGTAAGACTCTGAGCCTGGCCAAGATTAGCTTTTGGCAGACAATATAGTGAATTAAAGGCCACACATGGCCCCTCTCTTGTTCTCTGGGTGACCAAACACACTTCTAGGGCCAGGAACTCTTGACCAAGCTTTTTTAACCCACAAGAAGATCAGATCAGAACCCGGTCAGACAAAAGTGTTAGATGGAAGAAGACAGATGGTCTTTTTCCTCACTAACCTACCAAACTTTGGTGTCAGCGGTACAATTCTACAGTTTAGTTATTTATTAAGGCAGAAAGGAGACTGTTCATTTCCACTGCTAAAATATGTTCACTTAGACTGTTTGACTAAAAAAAAAAATAAACCCAACATAATTTAAATAGAAAGTAGTTTGCACATCACAGTTATTATTAAGACGTTGCTGTTCCTTCTTAAATATTTATCAATGATTCACAAACAAGTCGCAGCTGAATACACATTTACCCCTAAGATTTAATTATTGAAGAAAGAAAAAAAGCCTCACTTCAACAGAAGTCAAATAGCACATCCCTACTAGGTAACTAAATTGAAAAAGTGGTGATTTAGGAATGCCTAAAACTATGTTGAGAATCTTATTCCATAGTTGTGTCTTAAAATTTCAGAATCCATATCAATCAGCAATGCGTTTGCTATAGCTGCTCATCTCCCATTAAGTAAGAGGCTACAGTAGCATTAGACTGTAGTATTTTATGGTTCTGACTGGCCATGTCAAAATTAGGTAATGGCTGGATGTCTCGTAATGAATGTTTGCTTAATATATTGTGAAGGTTTGATAGATAATAATAGGTTTGCTGAGATGTTTGGTGCCTTCTTAGAAGACATTACTTTTCTAAGCACCTATTTACAGTGAAACAGATTTAAAACACTTCCAGTTACATTTCTTAATTCGTGGCATGCTGTTGACATCATGAGTTAATACTAGGACACAATTACTCTGCAGTTTGAAACACTGTCATCATTTCTAATAAGCACCTAGCAGCCAATACCAAGTCAGCCACTCTATTTATATGGGCACTTCATGACAGCCTGGACATATTATAATACAAGAAGAACAGAATGCATTACTCCTATGACAGTAAATACCGACTGATTATGGTTTAATGGTAAGACACAGTTACAATGCAACACTCCGCTCTTGTTTTGATAACTTGTGACCTAACACCTTAATAATTATGCAAGTCTCAAAATGGAGCCAATAGTGATGCTTTACACTTACTAAATCATAAGTTTAGAAAAAAAAGGTCCACTAGTTCAATGTATTTAACCTCTAATTTGTGGTTATTATTGTGGCTGTTTTCCGGAGCAAACAGCAGAAACACCTTGGCAGGTATTTGGAGGGGACTATAGGGTCGTACCGAAGGGGGCGACCACGCACAGTCACACACTCATCGATGCTCCAAACTCGTAAATCGTGAGGGACCACGCAGCATGTCATTCCCCAGCACATCATCAGCTGCTGTGTCACCTCATCTCTCACTGTGTGTCCGGGGACTATTTCACATATTTCTCCCGTAGGATTTTTTTCACGGCGTTCAATTAGGCCTGCGCATGTTAATGTGCGCCTTGGACCGCCGCCTCTCTCACCGACGTGCGCCTCGCTGAGCGCGCCGTGAGCAGCAGCAACAGCAGCACCTTGGAGGAGCAGCGGGAGGAGGAGGAGGATTTTTCTCTGCCGTACCGCGTCGTGCACAGTGGAAATACACTCGCCTGCACTGGGTACTATCAACACGGACAGGAAGGGAAGACGGGGACGAAGTAGAAGCTTAGGGGCTTCTAGGGGGCACCGCAGACTACATTGGTGAATTGTCAAGGAGACAGGCCTGCTACGTTGGATGTGTCTTCAGAATGGTAAGGTTAATTTCATAGACATGTTTGTTTATTCTTTTTTTTTTTGGTTCTTCCAGTGTTGCAAAAAAAACAGCAGCACGCAGAGCATCATGCAGTAGCGGGGCAGGCGCGGAGCCGCGTTCAGTTTAAGCACCACGGCTGTTTGTTTCATCCTCATTCTTTCGGCATCTGCTGTCCTTTATAAAACAGCCCGTTCGCCTGCACGTCAACGCTCGGACACGGGGAGCTTTACGGTGCAGCACGTTGAGGCTGCCTGCTCCTCGGTTTTCAGCCGCTCGAGGGGTTTGTTGACCGCCTTAACGTCGCACCGTGCGGGTTCGCTGGTCATAGTAAGGTGTCAGAAAGTCCCCACTTACATTGCATTTCTTAGAAATAAGCTCCCGAATAGGGAAACGGCTGCAGCGCGCCCTAAAATGACGTGAGACGGGCACATAAATAACGGATGAAGACGGACAAGGACTTGGTTTCGGTAAAATCAGAGGTAGGTAAAAGTGCCCTGCTGTACGTAGACTATATGTGTGCAGTAACTTTGTGTCCGTGTCTCCAAAAAGCTGCAAGATGCACCACAGTTTCAATTTAAAGGCGTGGAAGACAAACGTAGATTTGTTATGTTTTTAGGTTTTTACATTGAGTTAATATTCATCATGTAGTAGCCTCTATGGTAGTGTGTGTGTGTGTGTGTGTGTGTGTGTGTGTGTGTGTGTGCTTGTTTAAAAGAAGCTAGGGTTGGCAAGGCTTTGGGAAAACTGCATAGCTTAGTTTTGCTTCAACATGAATAACATGAACAAATCCCCTCTCCCATGAAATTTAACTACATCACGATAAACAATAAATCATTACCTACAGTTCCACAATTTAAGCCATATCAAATTAAATCGTGCATTTACTATAATTTTATTATTTTTATATATTTATGTATTTTGCATTTTTTGGGGTCGATAAATCTATGAGGTGAAGCCGTTTAAAACTGCATCATCACATGTGGTAATGATGAATCGATTAGAATTAGGAGAAATTAATTAACAAACCTCGTAATTTGAATGATTTGCAGTTCACATACATTTGTGACTGGAGGGGTAAAAGCGTGAGTGGGACCCCTGGGAGTCATTGTTGGGGCCCTACACACATCTTAGACCAGCTCTGCAATCTGATTGGTCAAATTATAAGACTTACACACACACACACACACACACACTCTCTTATTGTAATGTTGTAGTAGTCCTGGTGGTACCAGATTTTTTTTTAAGGTTAACCTCCATCACGTGTTTTCAGATTTTATAGAATTTATTCAGCAATAAACAGAAAGTTTCCAAGGCGTGCAAAGTTTTAAATGTCATTAATTCTCTAAACAACACTTAAAGTCACTTTACTTTCTAATTAATTAAGACTTACGGTTTACAGATTGTTCTAGCAAAAACTTCCCTCATTGTGATCCAACTGGATGTTTTGACATTGAAGCAAAACGAAAAAAGAAATCCGGGGTATTTCTGTCTTTGTTCATAGTCAGAACTTTCCCAGGACATGCTCCAGACATCCAGATCATTAAGAAAGTACTTGGCGTGTGTGTGTGTGTGTGTGTGTGTGTGTGTGTGTGTGTGTGTGTGTGTGTGAGAGAGGGGTGGGGGGGGGGCTTTGCATGTAACAGAGCTAAGTGGTACCATTGGCTGTAGCGGGATGAGTGACCTCAGATATTAGAGGTTAAATCCAGGGGAATCTCGAGGCCCTCCATCCTTCCATGGCAAGTGTTGGGTGGAGACATCAACTGAGAAGTCTGAAGTTGTTGGGTCCCGCCGAGGATAACCTTTGTAGAACAAGGCTGCATTCTCCCACTTGTCTTTGTCGTGCTGATGAGCTCTGAGAAGCAGCCTCAGCACTAGTTCTCTGCATGATAAGAGGGGAAACAACCCTCCCTTTGTGGTCACAAATGAAAAATCTGTTGCTTGTTTTTTTGCCTTTGTTGTTATTTCGCTGTGAACTGAGCACACAGCTATTCTCGAAAGGACAGCTCGTTGAAAGAAAGATGACATGTAAGTTGCAGTTGGACCTTGTTATATTCCATAAACGATTGCTGTGTTTGAAATAATGTTGGCAGTATACGGGGGCAGAACGATGACAGAGAGGAAACAATGAAATGCTTTTGTCCCTCTGGAGTTTTCCACGGGGATATTGTGTATTTCAAGTAATAATTGTTGTGAGAACTCGATGATTATCCAGGGAGGCGATGGCTGCATTTGAGGGAAATCGGTTCTTAGGATGGTCAAGTCCCAAGTCCCTGTGATCTTCTGTGACTAAGCGGGGAGAACATCACATTAGAAATTATGTCATGTTGATTGAAAATGAAAGATAATGAGCAAAAACAGCTTTGCCCACTTTGCACAGCAGAAAACTTTCACATTAAATCAAGCAAGTGTCAGCAAAGTATAAACTACTTCATTTACATTACAGGTACCTGTAAATAACACATTGTTTTTTGTTTCTTTTACTTTCTACAGCCAGTGATCCTTAGGTACCTGCTTTTTTAATTCAGTAGCACTGACGACAACAAGGGAAGAGGTGAACTTTCTAGCCTGAGGCATTATGTTTAGTAGGAACTGCAGTCTGTCATCTTGTGATTTATCACACATAGAACTAATGGGTAGCTGTCACAATTACACCACTTTATTGGGTGTGAAAGCTGGGCACTGCATTCCCTCTTTCCCACCTTCTGTCTCTCTCTCTCTCTCTCTCTCTCTCCCTCAAACACAAACACTTGTTTCATCCATATGTTGACAGTACAACTTCAGACTTTGTGAAAAGTTGAGGAAATTGCAGAAATCAAAAGCATGTGGTGTTACCATGCGACCAGCCGACAAACAGCCGAAAAGGAGTTTTTCTTGATGGATAGACACCACTTGATAGGTCCTACATATAAATGTATCTGGAAACCTCAGATACCTTCAACATCCCATCAAATCTCTCATTCTAATTTGATAAGTAGAAAATTCAAGTGAAAGTTATTTTTGTGGTTTATTGTTGATCTGACCTGGGTTTAAAAATAGGATTCGGTTGTTTGTTTGAGGCAGCGTGCTAGCTTTCAGAAAAGCTTCATGGTTTGTAGGGAGATGGTGGTGAGTCAATAAATGTAAAGTGACAAGCACCTTAAAAATATTTAAAAAGCTAAGAGCTTTTTGAATAGCTAAAGAGCCTGAAAATTGCCGTGCAGAACAGTCCCCAGTTGATTTCACCTTGCTGTTAGTTCCAAAATAAACATAATGGAAGAACTTTGCTGTAATAATGCTATAGCGCTGCTGTGCTGACTTACAAGCATTAGGGCTCATAGCAGAGTAAATAAAGAGAAATCTGAAATCCCAGATAAAACAAAAGAACTGTTTGGTGCAGAGATTATTTTAAATGATGGGGAAAAACATTTGATATGACATCTAAGTATGCTGAACCCCCTAAACAATCCCAAGATGTTTTGCATTTCAATGAGTGATAAGTCACTTTATAATATCACTGAACATTCATTCAATTTGGGTGGATTCGTTTGATGTTTCTGCACATTTTTCTGCGGGAGTATTGCACTTTTCACTGTTTCCTCTAAAACTATCAGTTCCATTTTTCAAAGAACGGGAATCTTACACCTGCTTGGTGCCGTGAAAGTCAAAATCACTTAGACAAAGTACTTGAAGAGTGAGGTTGGGGTTGAAATTATGCACTTGAGCCCACAGACACAGGGTAGTATTTCTCCTCCTGAGCGCACGGCAACAGACTCCCCTTTGTGTCCCACATTTCATGGTACACATGTGCCAATTTTTAAGATGACTCTCATTGCTGTGGAAGCTAATGACGGTCTACAGGTGTGGTACTGATTATCGTTACGTTCTCCACTTTGATATATTCTTGTCTGCTCAGTGCCACAGTCGACGATTAGCCTGTACAAATCTTTCTTAAAATCTACTCGACTCCACACCTAATTTTAGATAATCTTTTAGAGAGATTAAACAAGATCCCCTGACTGGGGTATAGTCGAACTGAGAACATCAACAGTGATGGCCATTGTTTGAAGTCCCAAATTAATTCTGCATCTCTTGCAATAATATTTCAAACTCTTCTTCATGTATGTTACACTAAGGAGCCACTGTGTAGTCTTTTTTGAAGTAGTAATTCTTACCATTTGCCAGATCTACATTTCATTTGTCTTAGGGATAAGAACAAGGTTTTCTCTTAACACTGGATTTCATGTATTATTGACACAGGAAAAAAAAAGAGGAAATATCATAATCCCACCCCTCACCCTGGGAATGTTTGTAATTATGACAAACCGGGTGTATACCAGTATTGACTGGACCTTTCTTCAGAAGTGAGTGTCTATATACAATCGGGGACAAGCTTTACCTCTAATAGATTTTTTAAAAATATGTTAAAAGTGTCGGCATGTGAGTTCTTTTAAAGCAGGCAGATTAGTTGACAAAGAAGCATTTTTTTAAATGAAAACTGAACAATAGTTAGAGCTGAGAATACACTTAACAAGTATAGTTGCTCTACAATCTTCGAAATGCGCCTGAGTTCCCCACACCTGTAAAAAAATAAAAATAAATAAATACAATTCTTTGAAATTCACAAAGCTAGTTACAAGGTTACAGAAATGCAGTGGTACAGCACATAAGCACAAAACAAGCCTGGTTAGTTGTCTTTGATTTTTATTTCTTATTTTTTGGTCATATATTACAATAGATGATGGTTAGCATGCGTAACAAGCACAAGGATGCCTTCAGCCTTCAGTGTAGTTTCCAAATTTTAAACATGATACTTGACCAGCAATGGGATCGGCAGCCATCTCTGGAGGGTCATTAGCCCTGATGGTTGTCTTGCATGGTTGTTAACAGTCAAATAATATGAGGCCATTTTAAAGGACCAGGTGCACTCAGTGGTGCAAACATTGTTGTCTTAGCAAGCGAGTGTTTCCTGAAGACAAGGGTTCAGTCATGATACTTTGCTTTGTGGAAGTTCAGGATTGGTTCTGTTAAAATGGTGAGAGTGTTTTATTTTTTTTAGATACCTTAACCAGCAAAATGTGTCACCATAATACATACATGCACATGTATTGCACAAGTAATTTGTTTTTTCTTTGTGTCAAAATTATAAGGAACAAAGTGAACCAATAAACAATTTAGTTGTATGTAAGGCACGTTTTTCTTTAATATGCAGCATAGCATTACTTTAACTGGCAATGTTTTCATCAATTATCAACAAATCAACATGCAACCCTATAGCTACTGTCATATCAGACATTGTAAGACAGAGGTCATAAGTCTAATGTTGGCAGGTTTGCTTCCACAAACGTTTTATTGCTTAAATTACACCATGTGCTTGGTCTAATTTGTATATTCATTAGCATAATGTTTTTTATGTGCATCACTGCAAAGGTGTCACAGGTGGTCGAGCACATTCCCTTGTGTTTTACGTGCACCAGACTTAAATCAAATGTCGGCAAGAGTAGCTAGGTGGTAATTGCACTAGTGTGACTAATGAAAGCATTTTTGGTTTTTGGCCAAAACACACCAAAAATTCAAAACCAACAAAGGCTTCAAAAATTACATGTCAAAATAAGCGCCGTCAAACAATTTTCTCTAATAGAGCGCATTTGGCATGACTGGCCTTACAAACTTTGATGTTTGATTTCCCATCACGCACTAACAAAAAAAAAAAAAAGCTCTCCATTGATGGCGAGAAATTGAGGCTGACCATTTCAAACTGCTCCCAACTACTGCTCACAGACTGACTCTGCCCAGCTGTCGGGTCAATGTGTTTTACACCACTAGAGTTAAATGCACTGCAGCAAATTGCCCCACTCATGTTGTTGTGTGTATACTGTGGCTGGCTCCAGCTATGGACAGCAGATGAAAAAGCTAGTAAACTGATGACTGAACTCAAGTTGAACTGAAAAAACTGACAGGAATAATAAGATGTCCTCGCAGTCTTTGAAGGTCACATTATGAGGGTGATTTAGCAGACAGGCATCACATCCCTTACAACTATCAGACTAACAAAGTGGCATCTCATATTTTCTGCATCCTCGAAATCCTCCCATCAGAACAGCCTCCCTAGTCGCATTTCATCATGGCCAGGATAATCTTATGCAAGATAGTGAAACGGCAGTTAATTTGCAGGTAATTAAACCCTAGTGATTTACAGTTGCAAAAGCAACATATACTGTAAAGCTGCCATCAGTATGGGTGTTCAATGTTTTGAATGGCAATCTGTCTACAGCACGGGCAGCACCAGACCTATGTGCAGAAGAGCAGTAGGATTTTTAGAGTGCTGGAGGTTTGTCTTTGTGTTTAGCAGTACTGGATATTATAGTGTATTTTACCTGACAACATTAACAGATGTTTCATTTTTGCAATATACAAGGTGACAATTGTAGTTTGTCATTTAATTAAACAAAGAGTAGTTGGATTTGGGAGGCTGACACTCGTTTTACAATAGTGCATTGCATCTATGTTTTGTATTCAAACTATTCATGTTGGCAGATCTTGTTGCTGCTCTGATGTGAAAAGCTCGAGTACCTAAGTGAGCCTTAAATGAGTGCTGCTGCATCCAACATGGCCTATAAGTGGTCAGCGCTGAACAATAAAGTTTCAGTAGTTTGTAGTCCATGAAATACGACCCAATGTAACACAGAAAGGCCGAGAATCAAACCGGGAGTCTTCTGTGAGGCAGCAGGGCTAACCGCGCCACCACCGGGCTGCCCGTCATTAAAATATTCCTGTCCTAATTATTTCAGTCATGACTGGAGAAGGCCTCCTAACATTTTACGCCACATTATTACTGACCAATTGTGAGCTTTGACTTCACACTGCTTGACTTTTGTGCTGGATTTCTGTCAGAACTCAAGCTAATTTGTTGCTGTGAGTCTCGGCTTTGATTGCTATGACACATACAAAGTAGGGCTATATTATAGGAAGGTACTGCACATCTAGAGGCATACTCCTCACTGATTAAGGCCCCTCTTAAAACATTTTAACATTCTCATCTCAGACTTATTTTTTAAAAGGTTGGCATCAGCTCCCTGTCAGCATGTGTTAGTACCTTATCTTGAAAATTCTGTGAAAGTAATTTTATAGCCTTCTCAAGCCATAACGAAAGTTAATAAGTATTAGAACTATTTCAAAGGATATACTATATAACCTTCATAACCTTCCCCTCCTTTCCCTCCACCCAGTTAAACCACCACACAGATGTTTTTTTCCCATGTGTTAACCCCTGGATGTGAAGCCTGAAGGGACATGACTCCAGCTGATGGATATCTATAAGATAAAGAAAAAGCTATTCTCATAAATAAGGAAATATACCTTCTCCAAATCCACGGGTGTAACTTTGTATTTTTTTTTTATGTGACAAAAAACGGCATCTATAGGTTTTCAAACTTAGTTTGAAAGAAAATAATCTCCCCAACTCCATGACGCTTTAAAAGCCAATGAGGCTAAAAAATGTTGATTTCATTACCAAAGTATGCTTAGTGAACTTGTTAGAGTAACTACATTATCATGGGATAGTATAGTCAGCCTGTAGCCATCTGAATGGCTCTGGAAGCATTTATTTGTGCAAAAAGCGTGATGAAATAATTTTGCGGTCTCTAGTCTGCGTGTCTCACTAATCCAGACAATCAGATAGCGTCTCAGGAAGGAAACTATCCTCCTTTGATTAAGCCCATGTGCATGTCACTTCACATAAAGGATCAGCTTTGTAACTGTTTGACAGGAGATGAGTGACATGAGACAATTCTTTTTGCACTGGAAAAGTCCTGGGCCAAACTTTGATAAAAAACTGCTCACACTCGCTGGCTATACTCCGAGACATAAGGGTGCTGCCAAAAGAGCTTGTATTTTTTTTTTTTTCTCTTTTGTTGTCGTTGTTCTCAGCCAATAGACACCAGGGTGACATCCATGACATGACATCAGAATTGTAGCTCTTTTTGTCTGTAACAAGAATTTTCAATTTCAGCTCTTTTAAATTTTCTTTTTAAGTCTGTCGCAATTGACTTCAGCTTCCCCAGCTGTGCAAGCTATTCAATCAAATGGAAGTAAAAGTATTTTCTTTGTTCCTGTAGCTGAAAAACTGGCATGTTTCTGAAACCTGCTGAGGGAGGTATTCAGGGCGGAGGAGTACTGAAAAGGAGTTGTCAATATATTTTGCAAGTGTTAGGCAGCAAAGTGGAGTGATAGTTCTCAAGGGCGCTGGCCTTAAGCTGCTATTCTATAAATATTAATAGAGCCCACTAGCCTGCCTGGAAAGAAGCTAACCATTTGCTCATGTCAGAGACTGGGCTTCAGTGTGACAAGTTGTGAAAAGAGTGATGAGATGACAAAGAGGCAGTAAGATGACATTTAGTGACAGGCCTCATTTTTTAAATATGAAATGCCACGAGTGAAAATGGAAGTTCAGTCTGCTGACCTCTCCCTTACAAAAATGTGACACAGCAAACAATACCTCAACTGGGTTTATGTTTTGTTTATTTATTTATTTATTTATTTATTTGTCAGTCACCACACACACACCACAAAAATATGGATTGGTATAAATTACTGGAAGACATTACTTAAACATGAATTCACTCATCATTTTTGCTTTTGAGGAGACAACTCCAAAGAAATGTTAGACGATAACACATGTAACAACCCTGTGTCTTCCTGGCTGTAGGGGTGAGAATATTCACTATATTAAATTGCTCACAAACATACAGTTCATAACCTGATTACTTTCAGATTAGCTTACCTCTGAACCCCACAGGGCTTGAGGTAAATTAACTAAGTTTACACTTTCTCCTACGACTATTATTAGCATTATGTGTGAAATTATAAGGGGGAATAGAATTTCACGCTGCAACTATTGTTTTCATTTTAGACGTGTGTCACTTATGTCGCATGTAACTTCACATATGAATTATTTTCACAAGTGTGTGCAATTAGCTTATTATCATTGCAATCAGAGTAATTAAATCTCACTCTGGCCTGTTTGTCCACATACCTGGCTAGATAATTAAACCACAAATGCACACGTTTACGTAGGAAAGGCTTTGGACATTGCTCTGCCAAGAGGCACTTGTTGGATACAGGAAAGACTATGCAGTAACATAGTGTTGCACACAGATAGATAGGGCGTGTGCGATTTATAGTCTACGATTTATGGTCTACGATATGTTCATTTTTGTTTTAACGATGTACTAACTGACATAATAATTGTCTAAAAACTATGAATAACACTCTTTGAGAGTCCACACTTTTGCTGCATCATGTAGTAATCAATAAGCCAACATACACATCACCTGGTCAAAAATATTTAGGAAAAATATTTATAATCTTTGGCTAAATTGTGTAATTCATGTCGACAAACTGTGGTGCCTACAGTAAACTGCAGAAATTTGTCTACCTATTGTCATTGATAATACCAAAGTAAATATCCAGGTATATAATTTTTTTGTCAATATCGCACACTCTTACTGTTATATGCAGGCCGTTTGCTTTATTTGTATTGCTTTCATAATCTGCACTACATGCAGATATTGTTTCTGTGCGAGCTGAGAGCAGCAAATTCCAAACTATATTGATAGTCGTAAAAGCAAATGAATAAATATTCACTGCACTGCTGTAAGTCTGAGGAAACTCTCCTGATGCTTGTTTGGGCTCTAGTTAGAGCTCCACAGTGGCATGACGTGCAGCCTATTGAAATGCCAGTGAGCAAAACATGCTGGTGATACATCAAGAAACAGTTCTGTGGTCATGAAATAGAAGAAATGGTCAGAAAGTAGCATATAATTGCACAGTGTAACAGTACCCAAGCAGAAAGTGACACATTAGGCATAATATCTTGTATGCCATTTAGTTATTGTTATTTTGATGGAGAACATTCAGCATATTATAGGCATTTGCCGTCACTAAAAGGTGGTATCATCAACTAAAGCGTTTAATTTCTATTATAGATTCACTTTAAGTTGTTGTTTACTGCAAAGGGTGTCATTAGATGTGACAGTGCACTACATTCCCAAGAGTAGTGGAGCACTAGCATCCACTTCAGGAAGCTTAGTAACATGCACTATCAATAATAGGAAGTAGTACTTTGTAAAGATCGTACAGTAGCATAGAAAGCATTCTCTTCAAATTGTGTGGCAGAATACAATAGTGGCATGTTATTATTGTATGAGTTTAATAGATATTGAAATGGTAATGGTTGTTATATGAGCCAACCAAGGGTTTCCTCAGTTTGAGTTTTTGTGTACTGATGATGTCATTAGTGACATCATATACGTAGCTTTAATAGTTGCCTTTGAAGGTTGCCTTTGTAGTTGTTTGTGCAGTTGTCAGGAGAACAACGGATAGCAATGATTTTGTTACCAGAGAGTTCAGCTCAACTACTGAAGGGTGCAGACGTGACACGGTAGCTGGAGTAGAGGAACTTGCTACAAGTTGGTGTGGACCACAACAAGGTGGAAGAAAAAGGTTCAGTGTGTAGCTGTGGAGGTGTCTTACCGATTTCTGTGAGTTCAGCCGTACTTTGAGAAACTCGTTTTTATGAAGCTGTTTTGCGAACGTGCTTGTGAGACTACTGTACTTAAACTTGTATGTACAATTGATCCTCAGCCAAGTTGAGAAGCAAGTACATTAAATGTTCAATGTTCGTCATACAACGATCTGCGGAGTGAAGTGTTTGCTGGAGCGTCAGATTTGATTACTCTACAGTTGTACTAAAAAATATAAATTATACTCAGTATACAGTATGTATGTGTCTGGACAGAGAGAGTCTATTTATGCTTCGTGCTGTACTGTATGTCAGCAATAGCTCTGATGTTGGCTTTGTTCTTGTTTTTGCAGTCATCACCTGCATTCATACTTTTATGCTGTATATTTTGCTGTAAGAAAAACAGAAATAAATCTACTTGGGCGTTGTATTCTTAACATTTGCCACATAACTTCGTCTGGGATGGGCAATAATTTTATGCTATATTAGGATACACAATTTATATCTCTGTATTTTGAAATCCCTTCCAAAGCACTTTGAATCATAATAACCCTCTTAATGCCTACAATCACAGCAGTATGATGATTTCAATAGTCCCTGCAATTTATATCTGTATTAAAACATTCTTGATTATTTTCATCAATTAGAACTATACATAGCAGTGTTAATTTTCCGAGCATTATATATTCATAATAATAATAATAATAATAGCTTTATTTATAAATAACTTATCATTAAAAGGAAAATAAAGATAAATAAATAAAATCAGGTTAATAAAAAGTAGGGAAAAGCACAAGGTAAAATACATCAAATTATATAGACAGAATACACTATTTATACTAACAGAAGAATCTCAGATCCCAGGAAAGGCAAACCTATAAAAATGCGTTTTCAGACGGGACTTAAAAGATGACACTGAGTCAGAGAGCAGTATTCATATTGCAGTATGAAATTCAGCATTTATTACCAGATGATGTTAACAGATCTATTTGGAAAGAATTAAGCATTAATGATTTGGGTGTTTTTGCCTCTTGGTGTGTTAGCCAGAAATGCATTCTGTCTTTTTCTCATTCTTCTGTCTCCTCATCCTTTATTTTCTTCTGAAACACAAAATGTCAGTTTAAAAAAATCCTTGAGCCTCAGGCAGCACTCACACGTGCAGTGTGGAGACAGAAGGGTCCATAGCAAATTTTTTACATTGGAAGCTTTTATTTGTAGGGATGGTCCGATGTGGGGCCCCATTCTGGCTTTGTGTACTTGTACTCAGTTGGCCAGAATGGGAGCAAGTTTGCTTGGCTTTACAAAGTTATTTTACCTTTATATTCCTGTGTAGACTCTACAGCCCATGTTTTCCGCATAACTCCATCAAGGATTCGTCCTAAATCAATCTTTTCCTGTGTTGTTCTTTTTAGTTGAAGGATGTCCGTTTATTAAAAAACTGGGCGCCGCCATACTTTCTTTGGCAGACATTTATGTTCTCGTAGTTGAAATCCACCAGCCACCTGTGACCTCTTAAGTAAGTAGGTTACTCAGTGAAACTTTCTTTGGTAAGTTTACATGCACTTATGAAACCTACTTACTATCTAGCTGGGAAAATCAGGTTTCCTTAATCCCATACCCTGATTATGGAAAACATATTTCCCACAGTCAGGACGAGCTTTCCTGAGAGAGCCAACTGTAACCTGGTTACTTAAGTGCATATAAATGCACAGTATGGAATGGGATGTGTATGTGTGTAGTATGTGCATGAGATGGACTGGTGACCTTTCCAGGGGGCACCACACCTCTTACCCAGTGACAGCTGGGAATGGCTTCAGGTCCCCTGTCACCCAAAACGGTATAAGCACTTTAGAGGATGGTTGGATGAATTAATGTTTGTTGTTATTCACTCCATCCCAAACCAGCGACCATCCATTTGAGATAGATAGCTTGTGGTTATCTGTGGAACTGCCTTTAGACAGAGCCTGTATCCATAATGCTAACTAGTTTCTTTTCTCCAGTAAAATATTTCGCCTCTAATGATAGTCATTAGGTTAGATTAACATCAAACAATCACGTGCATATTTAACACAGTCACTGCAATCTGCGGGATACTGTACAGATACAGATGTTCTGTTTACAGTCATCTATAAATTTTCCTTCTATGTTTCCAGAATCAAATGCAATACTCTTGGTTTTTCCCCGCGTGTGAGGTGCACACAGGCATGATTTAGTTGCCCTTATCCAAAGATTTAACAGTTGCATTTAGAGACTTCAGTATGGCAACCATTGTGCAAAAGCCATGTTCACTCAGCTTGTGTTATCCAAAGCATTTGTATTAACGGCATTTCACAGCAGTGAGGAGATAATTCTTGTGTGGTAAGGTGTAAAATTGAGCAGCTTTGATGTTAAGCGGTTTATTTAAGATTCAAGATGAGGGTGTTAATTAGTTGACAAAAATCTTTTTGGATCTAGGTTTGCAGATTTTTTTCCCCCCGTAATCCCGTCGGCCTGAGATCAGGTTGCTTCATTTCAGTTCAAAGAAAATAGATAAGAATGATATAGCTAACACATGTAAGACAGCATAACTGCATACATTTTTAGTAACGTGAAATTGTATACAAAATGGGAACATTTGGATTCCTTATTTCACTTTGAGAAACTCTTTTGCTAATGACTTTTGGAAGCCATAGAAAATTGCTTAAGTGGCTGTCTAACTTGTTTTTTTTGGCTGTTAATCTCTTTTGAACTACAAGTTTTTCAGGCATATAGTGTCAAAATGTAGCATACTGAAATAGTAGAGAAATACTGTATATAAGCAGTCATCAAGATATCCCAGTGAGTGGTAAGATTTGACCAGGCCAGCAACTGATTTGTGATCCTTTCTGATCCTTTTTGCGTCTGGTGAAAAAAAACTCAATGAATCATGGCAGCTAAATGCACAGCTGGTCGAGCTGCGAATATGTAAGAGTATTTGAGTAATGTAAGAGTAATGCAGGCGACTGCTTAATTTGCTCTTGCTCATGTTATTGTTTTGTCAAATACATCTAAATATTGCAAGGAATTAATTAAAATTCCTTGCAATATTTAGATGTATTTGACCACAAAAAAGAAATATCCAGATAGATTTTTTTTTATCTACAAACGAGCTGCCCAACATAATCTTTTTAGTATTTGTCAACTAGAGAAATTTTGTCATGACAGCTCAAATTAAATTAATGAGATCTAAATATATTAAATAATTTGATTACCCATCTCATATCTAAACACAGGGCAATCAGCTGTCTCCCGAGCAGGATGAGTTTGTCATGCGTCAGTATAGTCACCCCCTGCTGTATGCATTCACTGCAAATAGAAGTTATTGCGACACTGAAGTGTGTAATATTGTGCTAATGGAAAAACAACATTACAGTTGTGTATCATTGGTCACTTTTTACATTTCAGCTGCCAAGCTCTGATCTGCGCTGAACACTCATGCAGAGTGAGCAACAGTGGGAAGCAGCAGCAGAGACAGGCAGTTAAAGATTAGTGACTTGCCCCTTATCCAGAACACACAGGTTCCATGTTACTGCAATGCAGAACCTGTCTGTTCCGTTGAAAAGTCCTATATTCACCATAGCAAATGAGGGAAATGAGATTGTATTGCTATCATATTTCACTGCTGCTCACCTGGAAAAAATGAAATGTGTTCTAGCTGCAGGTATATGGAGAACAATACGGCAATGTGTCTTGAAAAGCTTTATTAACTATTAAGCTGGAATGGAAAACTGTTGAGCCTTTAGTCGTCTGCCATCATCACTGCCCAAAAAGAAACTTTAGGAACTTTCTGTGATCTACACAGAGGCTTCCCCACCTATGTATTTCGCTGAATCACAGTGCACAATTAACATGGGTTAATTTACGTAGTTGTTGGTGAATTATGTAAGAAGAAGATCATTTACATGTGTATTGATATAGAGTAGAAGTAGTAGTATACTACAATGAAAACAATTAAAAATATACTGGGTCTCTTCAGTTCTGTTCAGATATACAACAGAACAGATAGATCTCAATCTCGGTCCATGTCGGGAAGCTGCACGGTTTCCACATGGTAGTGATTTTGTTTGAGAGAGAGAGAGAGAGAGAAGCCAGGTGAACAGAAAAAGGGAAGGTTATAAACAGTTTGTGCCTAATTTGTAGCTCAGTGTCTGAGCTAAGACATGATGGAGCTCGCGCAGGAGGCAATTCGAACATGCCTAAGGGTCTAAAGCAGCATTTTTTATTTTGTCAAAATGAATATAAAACACTGTTACTGGCAATCAGTGTTTTTCCCCTCAGTGTTTTTCAGTGAATACATCTGAATAGGGAAGTTTGGGGATAGCTCTGAGGTCTGACATATTTATTTATTTGGTACGGTAACATTGCAAACAGGCTTTACGTACTTGTATGTATGAGTGAGAGAACATTGCACACAGGAATAAGGAATAGTGATAATGAAGTGTACAAGTAGTGATCTAGAATGTGTTTTAGCAAAAAAAAAAAGAAAAAAAGAAAAGCATTTGAAGAATGTGACATTTTGAGAGATGAGCCAACATTTAGTTCTGTTGTCACCGCTGATATGTGTGTTGTATCACACTGAGCACGCAGGTGCTACAGTGCATGAAGTGATTGTTCCACCTGCCAGCGGACTGAAAACGTGGACCGAAAACGTGGACCAGCTGCTTACATGCCGTTTACTGCGATACTCAGACACACTTGGAGAAAAGTTGATTGACCTTAGTTCGATCCAAATTTTGCTTTAGCATTACACATAACTCAGTTCTCAGTGTTGCACTTGTATAAATATGATGCCTTAAAATATGCATTTTAGCACAGTGTTATTTGGAGGTCTCCTTTAATTTTACTACCGCTTTCTATTTAAAACTATGGCTGAAATGTCTACAAAATGGAGACAAAAGCCCAATTAATTCAGAAAAAATAGATTGTTGACTATTGTCTTAACATTGCCTTGTTAAAGAAGGCCATTGAATCCCCTAATGTGCGTTTGTAAGTTTAGTGGACATCAGTTTTTGAGTAGCTCACTAATCTGACATCACTTAATTTTAAGTGGTGTTTAAAAAAATATTGTTGTCAAAACTATGTGAACAGTGTTTTCAGCGATTAATTAAATGACCTTTGGGTAGCAACCACTGTTACCGAAGAAAGTTACTGAGCGTAGAAACTGTTTGATGATCCTCTGCATAGGCGCGTGACCTTTTGTACAATCATGCAACATATTCTTGGTTCAGAGAGCAAGTTTTTAATTTAACAGCCAGCTTGCATTTTCAGATATCCTGGTTGCAGGTTCAAGTATTTTTTTTTAATGTGGTGCATGTGAACTGTTGAATTAGTAATAGGGTTGCCACAGTACAACATTACTTAGTGTAGATCAACAGAGTTTCTTGATGCACTTTAAACCCAGTGACTCTCCCAAGTGCCCTTGCAGCCTTTTCCAGTTCGAAGCATCTGCTTTAAAGCTACACAAAGTATTTTTATGTAAAAATACATCCAACCTATCAGACTAAATCCTAAAATGGCATTGGAAAACAGAAGAGCCCCCATTTCACTGGTAAAAGGAGACGGCAGACCAGGAGACAAGAGTGAGTCACGTGCGGCGTATTGGTGTCACTTTATTTTCAGTTTCATTTTGCCGCTTTTCTGTCCTGCCGATGTGCAAATTCAGTTAGTGCAGCTCATACCGGTGTTATTTTTGTCACTCTACGATACCTGCTGATTATATGCTTCACTGGTGATGCCACTTTTTTCACAAGCTCTACTCAAACATGTTGGATACTGTTCGATGAAGCCTCTTGATCTCAGGTGACTCCCACGTTGCATCTTTTTTAGAAGCTGATATTTGATGTTGTCAAAAGGCTCAGTGAAAACGACTGCTTGTTTAGGATCAGCTTAAGGTTAGGAAAAAAATTGAATTGACTGTTCCTCTGCCTTTGTCCTTTAATTTCTAAGCATACGAAAAGAGGAACTGTTTTAATCAGGAGGGAAACAGCTCTGGCACATCTCTGTCTCTCCCTCTTGCCCACTGTGCCACCCACACGCTGCCTCATGTCTCTATTGCTCAGCTTCTCATTGTTCAATGCAGCGTTGTGTAAAATGAACAACTTTGTAGAAATGCTTTCTTGCTTTTTGAGCTCAGTTTAAAACTGGGATTTTGCATTCCTCCAGTCTTTGTAGCTAGAAGCCAACATGGAAGTTACTAGTTATTGTGTCTGGGCCATCTGGGCTGGTAGAATGGCAGCTTTGCTTTCCCCATGAAAAGGTCCCCCTTGAGTTTTTTATCCGAATAATGATGGACCTGATGCGTGCACGTAATTACTAATGCAAAAAAGTGTCTCCGCTATAAATTCGGGGTGATATCTATACCCCGACACCTAGGAGCTCAATATTAGGTACAGCCTTTAGTGTCGATAATATTGTCAATATATTTATTAGTTGTCAGGATTGAGTTATTCACCATTTAGTCATTGATTGTGTGCGTTTATCTATTGCAAAAACACAAAGTCAGTAAATGGCAAATTACTTAAAAATTTTATATAGTTCCGGAAACAAAAGATGGGCTTAAACCATGTTAATTTCATATGACAATGTGTTGTTGAAAACATTGTAATGCCGAAATCTGTAAACTGTAAAGTGAAAAAATTGTGAGACAGGGAAAACTAAAAATAATCTCCGATAAAAACAAGGTGAAAGTTCTGTGTAGACTGTTATAGTCCTGGCATGAGCCAAAGCCATTAGTTTTGTGCAAGTTTTTCCCAAGTCTTCAGTAAACCAGGCCAGCGCCAGGTGCAAATGAAGCCCTGCATGGAACTCAAATGTTTTTGTATGTGCCTGAACACAAGAAGAAATGGGGAATGAGCTTATGGGATTTAGATCATGACTGGGAAGGCTGCTGTTGTGCTGAGCTGGAAAAATACCACGGTAAAAGAAAC
Source organism: Channa argus (assembly GCF_033026475.1). Lineage (NCBI taxonomy): Eukaryota > Metazoa > Chordata > Actinopteri > Anabantiformes > Channidae > Channa > Channa argus. The sequence goes on from NC_090202.1 coordinate 24,116,581, forward strand.
CGCTGTGCTGTAGCACACAGCTTGACCCATAGTAGAGATTATTTATTGCTTTCAGCTGAAAACCTCATAACTCCTGTTTTGGTGATTTATTTTTATTTGTTAACATCAGTTCAAGGACTCTGTGTTGCTCTGCGGGTTGAGAACAATCCATGTCTATAACGCTTTTTCAGTGCCGTTAACTAACCTGAAAATAAGTCGCAGGCAAAACTGGAAAATGATGTACATACTTTAGGTTTAGGTTTAGGTTTTTCCAGCATCAGTGATGATTTCTTAATATTAAAACATAATCTGATCAGTTTTGGGCATTACTGATTAGGATCATTCTTACATAAATATCAGTAGGATACTGTAATGTCTCTATCTTTTAGAGTCATCTGACATGCTGCTCATCGCTCCTAATAGTAAAATATTATGTAATATAAAGCATGCAAAGTGCTCAGAGCATGTTAAAATTAACTCTCTTTTCAAATAAACATACTAAATTTGGTGCCTCCTTTTACCACGTTGCCCTGGAAATGCTGCTGTGAAAGTGAACTCAATCACCCGAGTCTGGGTTTAGCAGTGTGTGGGTCTGCAGAAGAAGTATGGTTATATTAAGTGTAGAAAATAGACAATAAATCATTCTGTATGCAGAGTTGTTTACAAAAAAATCTGCGCCGTCTATAATAAATACTAAATCCAAATGTGTGGGATTGTGCTTAACAGCCACAAGTAAACACATGAATTGTGTACAGTACATATAAAATATATTTTGCGTATGAGTGATGATCTGTCTGAGTTGATCTTGTGGTTTGACACACTGGATATGGACTAATTGGCTTGGAAGCAAAGAATATCTGAATTTGTAAACCTAATATTTATTCCTTTTTGGTTGCGTTGAGGGTCAAAACCCAAGTGACCCAGCAAAATAAAAGAATATTCACAGTACATCTTACACAATTTCCCTATGGGAACGATACAGTTGTTGGAATCTGGAATCTACATCCTAATTAAGCTCTGTCTCTAGAATGCACATTTTCATGCAGTGCACATGGAGAAGATTTTGTTTTTGTACATACATATGATATTGTGAAACAGAACTTTTTTTTTTAAAGGAATGCATTTAGGAAACAGAGGTTTGAGGCTTGATTTATACTTGGCAGACTTTGAAACATACTAGTATGAATTTCAAAGCGACTATTGTCTAAATTTGTACAAATACACGTTGTTAGTAGGTTTGTCTACAGGTGTTTTCTACATTTTAGAGCGACATGGGCTTGGAGCCAATGGCAGTATTTTTTTCATAGGAAGCAAGAGGAAAGGTTTACATTTTAAATGTAAATTACAGTCTAATTCAATTGGTTGGCTGTTTACTTAGAAAACAACGGATCTAACGGAACGGATAGTTGGACAAGACCCAGAACTAATATTGCTGGAAGTCTCAGCAGTGGCCCTGGCTCTCAAATGTACTTTTATCTTACCACAACACAGAAAACACTGCACGAATGAAATGGTTGGAAGGACGCTGCAACATTGATCTGTGTATTTCTTCCGATTTTTCCGAGAAATTATCAATTCGAGATTTGCATGTGATGTTTGGGAACTTTTTAGTGAGGCAGCGTGGGGGCAAAAGACAAGCAGAAACTCCAAGGTTCTGTCCCCCCCCCCCCCCCAGTGAGGATTTGAAGGAAACCCTTCCTTGTTTCCAAACTTGTTAAACACAGGAATAGTGTTAACATGCTTTGTTCCAGCACTGCTGCACAACCCCCACTTCCACACACATACACACACCTTTCCTCCGCTACCATATCCAAACACTCCCCCTTTCAAAGTTGAGTAAACCTGCAGAGTAGCAGCGGAGCGAAGCTTGGCCCTGATTTCAGTGCAGTGGAGGAGCCAGGAGGCCCAAGGGACACTCAGGTTACCAGCATTGAATCCTGCAGTATTAGCAGGGCACAGTGAAATAACAGCCTGCCATCTGGAACCTATGCTAAAGCCATCCTCGCCTTTCAGCGTTCAATCACGCTGACCTCAATTAAGTGTTATTTGTTCAGTGTTTTTATTCACTTCTTCCTTTGCCTCCAGATCTTTCTGTCTCGTGTAGGAATGTATGCCCTTATGCACCGTGTCAGATGATTACTTTTTGTTACCAGGTCTTCTACTCTGTGAACTTTCCCATTAAACGTTAAGCATGTTCACCTCATGAGAGGTTTTAGGAGAGAGCACCTAAAGTGCTGGAGGAATAAAGATTGTCTTTGTGTTGGGTATATGCTGTGTGGTATGTCGGGTTAAGAGTGGGTGTTTTTTTTTTCTTTCCTTTTTTTTTTTCTTTTTTACAAAGAGTCTTCATGCTCATGACTCAACGTGGTCATTCTTGACCCCACTTAAACAGGAGACAACGAGAGCACTTGAGCAGGTCTGCCTACAGCCCCTTTGAACCCCACTCCTCACTTTCTACACTAGAAACTGAAAAATGTCCATTGTCTGTGTGCTATGAGAAAGTTTTTTGGAGACTCATTCAAATAATACAGCTATTTAATACTATAATACAATTATAGTGTTGGGAGTTTAAGGCTTGCTTGTTAATAGAAACTTAAACTTTTCTGTCTTCCGCTGACGTTTGCTTTAAGGTTTACGTGCTTTACAGTACTTGAATGTAAATAATGGCATAGGATTGAGTTTGGACTTACCGCTTTTACCAATTTTATGCAAGTTGTATTTTAAAAAGCTGTTCATGATGAGAGATAACTAACATAATATGAATGGAGTGTGCATGCTTTTAAAAAAGTAAGAACAAATGTTTAAAAGAGATGTGTTTGGGTTATTGGAGTTTGTGCAGTAAGCTCAGTGATGACTTTAAGATGTCTGACTCACTTTAAATTTATAAGAATCATAAAAGGGCCTAATCAACGATTACAGTGTAGTTGAGATTGGATATGGAATGTAAAACAGAGAGGATGGAGAAGTTAAGTTTGTTGGGCTAATTAATTTGGGTCATTGCAAATTCAGCCGTTCTGTTAGTGGGAAGGGTTTAAAGGTTAGTAGCTTTTTTGGAGCTTGTACCCTTTTTGTTCTAAGCAATGTAAAATGATAATGCGCTATATCTGTGTGAGTACAGTCATAAATGTATATGTGTAAGTGTAGATGCACATGAACTTATATTTTGGACAAAATAAACTAAAAAACTGAAAAAATAAAAAAGCTTAAAAAATTTAAACTATTATTTCTAATTATTTATAATGCGTTCATAATACATATATTGTAAAAAGTATTTTAATTGTCACTTGTCTGCTATTTTTTCCTGAATCGGTTTACAACATTTGATCTAATTTAAATGAGATTGAACAGCTTTGTGGATTTGACGGGGAAGAGATCCCTTCTTCATATGAACCTGGCTCTTGAATTTTGAAACACGATTTGGGACTATTGCAGCTATATAACCATGAATCGGATAGGAATTGAAAACATTGTTGCCCTCAGGATTCTCAGTGTGAATATGTATCCATTACACTTTCAAAAAAGCCATTTTAATGGCAGTTCTTTGACACCTAACTCCTCACAAATTGGCTGTGGTCTACATAGCAGTCAGCAATGGTTGGGTTCCTTACATGATAAGCAGAGGCTTGCAGCATTTTACAAGCCACACGTGTCCACAGGAATGCTGCCACTAAGTTAATTTCTTTGAAATATATTTTGTAATGTGGATGTGATTGGAATGTGTTACTAAGTTCCTGCAAAAATAACAATGTGGTGGAAAAACTGACACGGCTTGTATTTCTATTTTAAGTCAGTGGTGTGTAATACCCATTCTTTTTTATCACTCCCCCTTACTGCTAAACTTGCTGAACAGTCTAGTTGGTAACTACAGTTTTCTTTGTGTTGCCATTATTAATATGGGCTTTATAATTTTCATTGATAGTTTACAGTGCAAAGCAGACGGGGCCTGAGGCTTTAAAAGGGGACGTGACATGCAACAGTCCGTCTGGGATTTCTAGATATTTAGAAAACATAAAGGATAAAACAGTAGAATCAACAAGAACTGTCTTAAGAGAAGACACCAAACAGGACCCATTGGGACTGCAGCCTGGGTTTGACTGGTGATTGATCGCTTCCACTTTCTGTATGATGCAATGTCATGAATTCACATGGTAGCAACTGCCAGCGTTATGCAAAACTTCAAAGTTAAAGGTTTTATCATTCAGATTTAATAGTTTTGTGCTTTTCAGGTTTCACGCTTTCTCACCCATAAAAATTCCATTGTGACTCCAGAGGTCTAGCTTCTTATTGATGCGTGCAAAATATGCAAAAAGTGGGGAAAGGAGAAGATGATGAAGCTTAGGGGGAAGGAATTGTGCCGTTACCATAATGGCAGGAAGATAAGGCATTAAGGATTATTGGTAGTGTAGTCCATACTGGTTTTAACCCATGAGGAAATACGCATGTGAAACCTGATAGTTTCTCATACACAGTATTCAGTTTGTTTTTTTATTTTTGCAAAGAATGAGAAAAGAAGATGTTCATTTTACCCGTCTCTATCATCTGCACCACGTTCAAAACATGTCAGCTAAGTCCTAAAGAAATGAGAGACTCTATGAGCCTCTCTCTTATCTGTATTTACCTTTTGTGACAAGTGAGCGCTGGTCAAAAATTGCCTGGTGCTGTGCCAAAGATGCTGAAGAGATACAGGCTGCAGGGCTGGCATTTTGAATTCTCTACTAAATATCCCCTGCTATCAGTGACAGGCATCAGAAGGAGGGTATGCTTTTAATGGCCGTAGATACGCGTCTCTGAGGAATTCCCAAGCGCGTGACATGGCGAGCGCTGCGGGTGGCTCCTGAACATGCTGTCATTTCATAGTGCTTTCTGTTTGCACAGACTTTCCCTCTAAAGCACAGCAGGGCATCATAGTACTTCGTCTTAGATGATATGTTAAAAATGTGTATGTCAGTGGACAAAACCTGTACAACTCAAAATGTCCTTGCGTAAGTGCTGCTTTTTATTTATTTATTTATTTTAACCATTATGAAACCTGCTTAAGACCTGCTCATCTACATTTGCTTTACTTTCACAACATCACAAATGGATGAGCAGATTTCTCTCTGCCTTTGTTGTTAGCATTCACCAAACAAGATTTTCAGCTCTGAAAGCAGTTTACCCCTGTATCCATTTGGTTAATAGATCCATTAAGCAGCGTGGCGTGAGTGGAGTGCGGCTGCTGTGTGGAGCACAGGATGACGTGTTAATTCTGGGTAATTTATTACCTTGGGTGTCGCTGGGCAAGGAGCTCCTGACAGATCCTGTCTCACTGGGATCGTCCTCCGCCAGGCTTCCATGGGCATCGTCTGCTTAGCAGTGACTCCAGCATGCTCACATCCGCTGATGCAAGTATGATGTAAAACTCTTAGTGCAGGAAAACAACAGTGAGGGTGCACGTAGTGTAGTGTGGTATCAGACTGGCAGACTTTGGAGGTAGGAGGCTAAAAGTACACCTGTGGAGAGGGACAAGGTAATCAGATTTCCCCCCACTGTTATGGGCACTTGCTGGCTCTCATATGGTTTTTATTTATGGAAGTATCCTTTTCTGTCTAGGGCCGGGCTCTGATTCGATCATGGATGCTGATTGTGGCCTAGAGCTGTGGTGATCAATCCTAATTTACTTGGAGAATTAAATTTATATATAGGAGGATGCAGTATCCAGCCCTGATAGATGAAAGGGCATTTTCCTCTTATGCATCAACAATCAAGATGACAGGAAAAAAAGACACCGATTTTGTTTTGCTGTGTGTTTTAATAATATGTAACATTGAGCTTTCACTGGGGAATAAAGGCTGAATTTAAGACTGTTAGTAAATAATCCGAAAGAAGAAATTGAACAGGCCTTTGTGCATAAGGGGTTTTTGTGAGACTCAGCACTGTCTAATGTTGAGGCATTGGGATCAGGGAGTGCAGACCTCCGGTGCCTTAGAGGCAGAGAAGGGGGATTGTGCAGGTCAACACAGCACTGCAAAACTACCCGCCAGCCATTTCGTGTCATAATCAGTTAGGGGCAAATCTACATACACCAATTCTCATTGCTCCGGGAAAATCCTCTCAGGATTCTTGTCAACACTGTAGCACTGAAATGCTGGCAAAATGAATTTTGTTCTTTGTGCTCAATGAAAGCGCATCCTTTTTTCTTTTTTTTTTTTTTTTTAATGAATGTTGTGATCCCGCGTTTTCAGCTGCGGAAAACAAGCACAGTGTGTTTATTGTAGGCCACTGCAGCAGCCACGCCTTCTAGACATAGCATCTTTACAGCCGGAGCTGTCATCCAGTTGATGATGAAGCTGGAGAGTGATTAGCCCCACCCAGAGGCTGCTGAGATGGGAGATGTGGGAGGTGTGTGGTTGTCAAAGCAGGGCTTGCAGAGATGACTCAGTTAGGCACTTAGAGTAAGATCATTACCATGCAGGAACCCTCTGTCTAGCTTTGCTGTGTGTGCTGATTTTTTACTGTGTATATTGAACAGTTGCTGGTTTTATTGTCTCTAACAACACACTTGTGCTTGCTGCTTGTTGTGCATCAGGTTATCACATGGTTTTCATGTTCATATCTTCCCCGCCAAGATGGCTGTTTTGTCAGGCAGAGCCCAGCAAACATCCATATTATTGCTGTTGTGAGGAAACCTAATTACTCCAGTTTATGTGATTGATTGACACTTTTTACTTGAAGCCAATATTACAATTCTCACTGCACAGTAGTTTGCTTTGATCAGAGCATGGGGGGTGGGGTTAATTATGTTGAATTCATTTGTTTTTGTATGTGTACTGAATGGATATGCATTATACCTTAACTATTACTTTGCCCTCATGTTTCCTACATCTTAGGTCACACAGTGTGACTTGATGGACAAAAGTCTTGACACATTTCTAAATTTCAGTCCTCTGCAAAAATAAGTTTCAGTGCAGACTCCACAGCCATCATACTTGATAGCTGTGACGTGATATATTACTCAGAATTGCCTGCAAAATCCAGCTGGTACATGTAAGAAAGAGAAATTTTAAAGGAAATGACTAGGTTCTTTCCTGAGGTAGGAAGTCCTACCCATAGCAGTGGTGCTCAGTGATTGGAGGAGCTTACAAAGTCTGTGATCCTTGCAGCGCACATCCTAACTCTAGGTCTATACAAGTCTGCCTTAAGACCTTCGTTGTGAGTGAATTGTAATTGGTATCCAGCAGTACAACAGTGCTATCTCTTTGAGGGGGCTTCTTCCACTCAGGCTGCTCTTTAGGAGCAATGCAGTGGCCATTTATTGGTCTTGTCACCTAAGGACAGAAGAAGAGTACAGGATTTCTGCTGGGCAGCTTCATGGCGATCTTTGTGAAAGTCTTGAAAACCTTGAATTGGTTGATCTAATTACAAAAATACAGATGTATAGTTAATACAGGTGTGAGTTCACAGTAAGAACCTTGAGTAGATACTTTGGAGGAATTTGCATATTTCACAATGGATGTTGTGTAGTGTGAATACAGACTTCATCTGTAGTCCGATCCGTCAGGCCTACAGAAGTGATTTACATGGTTATTTGCACGTTGGGCTGGGAAGGGAAATCCAAACACAAGTTGTCACATTCTGAAGACATGAATCAACTGAAATCTGCAATAGTTAACTAGACACAGTTTAGGTTTACTATACCTGTTTGAGTTCGTGAAGCTTTTTAGTGTTATTAATTTTACGGAACGTGTCTCTGCATAAATCGCGTGTGGGGTAAAAGGATTGACACTGTGTCTGTGTCACTGTGTCTATTGACACGATTGATTTCTGTATGCGTTTGAACAGTTTAGTAATTGTTTACTAAATGAATAATAAGTAAATACATTGAAATAAAACACAATTTCTGTAAATTACACATACTGTGTTACTCTGATAAACATCATGTTTAGATACACTACTTGCGGGATCATTAGTGGAATCAAGGTGTGATAGCATCAGTGACTCATTTTGTAAATATTGGATTTTCCAAGACACTGCAGACATTTCATTTTACTATTTGAATACATTGTCTGCAGTATGGGAATCACCTGCTTTAATTTCCTTACTTTTTGTACTCTTTAGAGAATTTACAATCATTTAGGCAGCCCTTTCTTAGAATTGAATAGAAACCTAATGTAATGTGCTGGTGCAAAACAATAAGCATTAGCTTGCAGCTCATTTTGCATCCTTTGTTAAGTGGCAACATCAATTCTTTGAGTACTTATATGGATAATACAAAACGGGTCCATACAGTACAACCAGTTATTTTGTAATGAGACTGAGCCAAGTGACGTTTGATTAAGCTTTTGTTATATCATGTTAAACACTGGAAAGGCAATAGACTCTTTTAAGATCCTGAGCCAAATGGAAATGGTAATATTACATAAAAATGCAATGTGCATTAAAAATCCAGGAAGCACAGTTGGTGCTATCATGAAGATTTGTTGGATTATCTGTGCGAAGTGTCTCTGGGGGAGAAGTATTTTCTGCTGTGAGGTTAGTTGTCTGTAGAAACTCTCACACCAAGTGCAAAACAAAGCACATTGGTTTTAACTCACTATCCCACCAGCGGTGTAAAAGTATAATTTTAAGCTTAACTTCTAGCCACAATATAAAGCCATGACACACAAATCAAGTTAGACTACGGTAAGACAATAATGGCCTTTTGGCCAGTTACTAAAATTAAATTGTTCTTATATTTGTGTTCCTGAATTGATTGATATTTAAATAAAATCAAATAAATCTGTTCGCATGGCTAAGTTATACATTGACAAATCGAATCAGCTGTTCCCAGCCATTGTTGCCAAAAAGCAAAGGACCTTCAAATTAACTGCCAGAAAGCTTTTAACAACCTTAAAGATGAATATTCACTCTATTGTTATTAGCTAGATAAGTAGGTCCCAAGATCCCAAGGCTAGCTGGGGCCTTGGTGTGTCGGTAGCTGCTTTTAGAGTTAGACTGGGAAACAGTCTAATATACAGTGGCATTGGTTTGTAATACTCTTTACCTACACCACCCCAGATTTTAGGGGGGGTATTTCCAAAAAGTACATGTTACACTGTATTACTAGTTTTCTTTTTGTCTCCTCAAGACTCTATATATTTCAGTGATATCTGCCTCAAAGACATATGGGTATTTGCTTTCCCGGTGATGGCCCCTGCCGTCAACATTTTATATCTTAGGTAGAAAATAGATCCAGTAAAAACTGCTGACAGTAGGTCTGCTGATTATTTGCATTGACTGAGGCATTGCCTCTGGAGAGATGTTGTTCATAGGATTTTTGTTAAATGTAATTTTTATTCTACACACACCTGAAACTAAATTAAAAGGCATATATCTCTAAACTTTTTTCCAATGAAATGATGAAATGTGTTTTGGTAATTCCAGCAAACCGACCCATAGACATGGGAACATGTCTTAAAATATTGCAGTTCACAGCTACAGACCTTCCCTAGGCTACAGCTGCAAACCTCAGATATTTATAACAGAAAGTTTGACAGTAGCAAGTTTATACTAAGTTGATTTCTGCTGGTTTTAGGTTTGGTTTTGCCACAGGCAAAACTATAAATCACATTCACGTCTCGCTTCTGTAGAATAATGAGCATTAATTGTAGACTAATGAGAGAGAGGTCACCAGCACAGTGACCTCAGCTCTCAGCAGTCATGCTCGGAAACAGAGCACTTCAAACTAGTAGAGAATTTTTTAAACCTGCCTGAACTTCCAATTTATTTGTGGTCTTGGTTGTTCCTCAGGACTTAAGTGAACCCTGTCTGTCCAAAATAATTTATTTACATTAAATCAGTTCAGGATGTTCTGCATACACTATACCAATACTTCAATTGCAAGCCAGCAAAACACACAAATATGCCAATCAGCCCCAACATTAACATGTAGTCGTGGACGGGTGTCAGCATCTGGAAAATATAATGCCGCCTAAGATCGATAGCTGTGAGGTCCGAGTGCTTTGCAGCTCACCGTGTACAGGACCAGTCAGGGTGTCCATGCTTACCCCTGTCCACCACAGCTGAGGATAAGTGGACATATGAGCCTATCATACGACTGCTAACATTTTGCTGTTTTGAGCATGTACAAATATGAAAAGTGAAAAATCCTGGTTGGCTTTAAAAACACTATGGCATTGACTGCTCTCTGTCAGGACTAAAACATAAATGTCTTAAGCCATATTCACACGTGTCCGGAGAATCAAGTCCAGACATTGTCGCAAGCTGCCTTTCACACAAACCGCACAACGTGGGCGATTGCGAGTTGGACACGTTCTCACCGGGGGGGAGAAACTCTTCTTGATTTCGTCGAGGTGTGGTGCCTGGCCAGAGCTAGCAGGAGGCAGGACACAACACAGAAAGTGTGCTGTGGAGATCAGTGTTTGTTTATAAGCACGTCGACGCAGCGCAACTTGCATGTTAAAAATACCCACTCACCTGCTGCAAATCCTCTGGATACATCTCTGCTCTGTTCACACATGGGCCCATTCAGACATTACCTGGACGTGGGTGTACTTGGGGGGCTCGTGCAATACCTTTTGCGTGTCCCATGCAGCTCCACCAGATATATTCTATAGAAGTTCTGGGTTGCAGTGCATGTCTCAAAACAGCTTTGGATGGATTAGTAGCAGGGAGTGTGCTGCAGCAGCAAGTCCCAGTCTACACTTTGTTTATTTTAAGGCTTTTCCACATTCTGTTTTGTGCTCTGGCAGGCCTCGCTTTTGATTCCAAAAGGAGGCAACTGCTGAGATTCCCCACCTCCACCATGCCCCCCTCCTTTCTTCAGCCTGCAATAGCCCTACCGAATTCAGATCTGTTTGGCAAGCCATTCAGCCCGCCACCCCGATTACCCAAGTCTTTTTTTCCTCTATTGAAAACACACCTTTCTGTTGACCAAAGAAGCTTTTCTATAGGCCTTAGGCATGTGAAAGATTGTCCAAAAAGGAGTAAGTGGTGCCTGTGTGGAGCTTTCCTTGGGCTTGTGCTCTCAATGGACCGTGTGGACAATGTTCTTGATATCTGCCCAAATTTCCTCTCTGTTGTACTATAGGCTGCTTGTGTGGGTAGATGTTTGCTCGAAGAGTTTGAAACGTTAGCTCGGTGATCCTTTGTTAGATGATAAAATGGGAAAACGAGGAATAAAACAAAACTACGTATATTTAAAAATAATGGACACCTGATTTGATAAAATGCACCATTTACAATCAGAAATCTTATCGGATTTGATTTTAATTTGTTAAATTGTGGTCACATTTTAAGCTTATTTTATCTTAAAATGTACAGACCCACAACAATATTTAGCTCGTGTCTTGTATATCAGCAATCATATGTCAAAAAATGTCATCACTAATCAGGAACGCACTGTGTCTCAATCAATAGTAATTAAACGATTTCACAGAGAGGTAACCTCTAATCATCTCAGGGAATTGTCAGACGTTGTGCATGTGTGGTCTTTTGCCTGTTTTCTGCTTTGTCTAAGAATGTTGTTCCTGGATTCTGTGTGGAAAAATCTATGAGACATGTAAAGAGCAGCAAGCGGTTAATTATAATGGAAAACAGGGTTGTGCACCTAGAGAAGGCCAGATTTAGTATATGCAGCACCACTGAATAGCAATTCTCAGCACACTGCTAATTGTTTGATGGATAGTACAGGGCCATTTGCATTTATATTGTACCCCAAACACCTCCCACCTATTTAGTACCCATATTTAACTAACTCCTGACACTAGAGCAATGGTCACAATGATCTGTGCAGCAAAAACCTCGACATGTGTTTCAACAGGGGCTGCTATAACCCTCTGTTTGGACTGCGGGTGGTTTGTTTGTTGCTTGACGGATTTTTTTGTGGCGTTAGGATGCTGTAATCACATCAAATTGTAAAGCTTGGTTTGGTGTGTTAAGGCGCGCTGACTTTCCAGGGTCCCTTTTAATGTATGTTTAAGAGCCAAGAGATCTGTTGTGACAAAGGTGTTTACATTTTTAACACTAAACTGTCATCACAGTAACACCTAGGGAAAGAAATTGATGGCCTATTAAAAATATTTATTGGTTGGTTGATGGATAAGACATAGGCAAGATGCATCCGTGTCTCCCTCCCTACTAGCTGAATTGCACTCAAAATCAAAACAAAAAAAACGAAAGTAAACAGCTATTAAAAGCCTGGGATTTGCAAGAAAGTGGTTTGGGTAGATGATGCATGTGCAGCACAGACTGTACACCCTCTGTATGAACTGTGCCATCTGAGATATGGGTTTGCCTCTACAAAAGAAGTCTTAGTCAAACAAAAAAAAAAAAAGAGTATGGTTTTGGTTACATGTAAATATACATATATCTGAGCTCCCTGTGGACAATCAGACCACAATCTTTCCCTAATCCAAACCAAATGCTTACATAAAAAAGTTGTAAAAAGAAAAGAAAATGTTACTGATATTCCTGTATGAGTGTATTTGTTCCTTAATTTGCATTTATTACCTTAATAAACGGATATATATTCTGGTCACAGAATATACACGTATTTGTATTTTTTTTTATATAGAATACGTAATACGGTTGTACATAATTGTCAGCCTGGTATGATCAGATGATAATTTCAGCTGTGCCCAACATTATTAACATTTGCACAATGCTGTGATTTTACATTTGCTAAGCTATTTAGGACAAAGACTCTTTGTTCGTAACATTTCAGTCTGCAGCCTACCACTACAAACATTCTGCTACACAGCAAGGATATTATGCAACGTTACTGTATACGGTGGCTTCAGGTCATGTCGTTTTTTTGTTCACCGGTCGCTGCAACATTTTCTCTGCAGAACCACATTATTGCTCAGCTTACAGCTGCCATACATTTGCTTAACACCCACAGACAAACCTGACTCTACCCTGGCTGATTGTAGACAATGCAATTCAAAAATGTAGAGTCTGCAGTTGTTTTAAAGGAGAAAACAGACAATCCATCATTTCTTTTGTCTATCCAGAGAGACCTCAATTGATTTTGGATCATTGCATAGATATGCAGTTAGCTTCTTTTGGCACTGTTCGAGCCGTGCAGCTTAGGATTTAGAGGATCTTTGTCTCTGAAATAACAGCATTTGATTGTTATCATCATTTCAGGGATTTCAATCCGTGGAAGTCATTTTTCATGGTCTTTGTAAATAACTTTTTTTCAATGAGCCTTTGTGACTGTACCCTCATTAACCTTCTCAGTTAGTGTTTCAACTTACCTCTTTTTGCCCCATGCGTCTTACCATGAGATGAAAATAACGCTTTTAAAAATAGTCTTATCACTTACTACCAGGATGTGTTGAGACGTCTTTGTTAAATAAAACATAGTGTTTATTATCTCCACAAATCAGTACACTAAAATAATACAACTGTGTCGTTGTCTTTGTTTTAGCGCCTTCTCCCAGGATTTAGACTTAGACAGATGAACAAAAACAACAACCTTGCTCTGTGGCGGTGAAACACAAGGATAATGCCAGATGTAGCCTATTTATGAAGAAAAACACTGTTTCGTTTTATAGCACGCTTTGTGTAAAAATCCTGACAGCCGCACTCAAGGTGGATACATTTCCGGGCCCTACATTTGCATCACATATCATCTGTCATTGTTATGGCCCGTTGTTTCTTTGAAAAACTCCTCTGGGTTTCCCATGGCCTCAAAGGTACATCTCATTGCATACCAGCCGATTAATAACAAGAAGGAAGGGCTGTGCAGAGGAGAGATGGCCGGAACACCGAGCCCAGCTCTTTGGAAGCAAAAACAATGCACTTTACACAACATGCTTGAAACTTTAGAAGGCTGCTTGTTCTCTGCTCTCTCACATTTGCATAGCATCAAGGATCTTGAGTAAAAGGTAAAACTTAGCAGCCTCGTACAAGCTGCATCTAAAATCTTGGGAGCAGCTGAAGTGCTCTTGCGGCTGCAGAGTGGGAGCATTTTCTCCCCCCGCCATGTGGCGGAGGTCCTGGTATTGAGGCCCCAAGTCATTAATCACTTGGATCTTTTCAGCTGTCAATACATACAAAAAGAACCACCCCCCCAAACTCAACAATGGTGACTTAAATAAAACATTCCTTTTTTTCTTAAAGCAGGGGCAAATATAGTTCACTACGGATTATTGTTTACTGTTCTGTCCGGCACAAATCTCATACAGTATTCATAAAGAGCTTATCTTGTAGAAAAATCCTTGTCTGAACAACCCAGGCATATTGTCAGTAAAAACTCCCAGATTTGCCGTGAGTTTTTATCTATTTTTCAAACAGCCGTGTTCTCTTAGCCAGTGACTTAAATCTAATTTTTTTCTCATAGTAAAATGCATTTTCAAATGTGAGAGCAAGTAATATAAAAGTAGGATCTTGCAGCGTCAGTGGTGATGTCATTGTATTTGGAAGACAAAAGAAAATGTATTATGTAGTTGTAATATCGGACTCGAATTTCCTTTGCTTAGTTATTGAGCTTCAAAGTAAACAGTGACCATGGATAAAATAAGCTTATATCCACAAAGCCATTTGCCAATCATAGTATTTGTCAACCATGTGGTTGCTTAGAATGAGCTGTTGCAGCGTGACATCACTAATTTTCATCATGTTGACCAGTAAGGATACAGTAAGGTCTTGCTTGTCTTTTGTCGTTTTAAATGAGAACATAGATACCTAGTATTGTAAAATGCAGCCCATATTTAAATGCTACAATTCCCTCTCTCTACTGATCATATACTTGGCTGTCCTATTTGACAATGGTTGTTTTATTTTTCAGATTTTAATCATCTCCGCTGGTTCATTGTAGCCCTAGATTGTTTGACTCCTCGCTGTTCAGCTGGCAATGATTTGTGGCTCACAAACAACACAATTCATGGAAGGACACCTGCCACTTTTACAGATCCTGGAAACCCAGCCTTTCTATGCGGCACATAAAGTGGAATATTTGTGAGAGACTTGCGCCGTAAACTTTATTGGTGCAAGATTTGTTGTACCATATTTTATTAAATCTAATCCTGGTGGTTCTTCATGCTCTCCCGGTGTGTGCTGAACCATGGTGGTAGGAAACATGTATTTGCATTTTATTTCCACAGTTGCTTGGTTAAGAGTATGTGTGTGTGCACCTGTGTGTGTGTGTGTGTGTGTGTGTGTGTGTTTTATCAGTGATGTCTTTAAATTTAAAAAAAAATGGTTATCTTTTGAAACCCTTGGTAATGGTGGTTACAAGGATTCATATTTCTGAATTAGACATATTGTTGACTGTGTGAACTTTGGTTTGGGTGCTGAACAAAGGGAACACAATGGCGCATTAGTAAAGGATTATATTTTAAAATCACCACTGCTGTCAAGGCACCTTTTTAAACTTGCTTATACATCCTTTTTTTTTGTTGTTGTTTGTTTTTCTTCTTGCAGAATCACTCACAGTAAGCTGGCATTGTAAACCACATTTGGTGTTGAAAATAGTGTGGAGGCAGACATGGAAGTGAAGGAACGCAGACCCTACCGCTCACTCACTGCCCGCCATGACACAGAGCGCCGTTATACCAGCTCCTCCGCAGACAGCGAGGATGGCAAGCCCAACCCCAAATCCTACAGCTCCAGTGAGACACTAAAGGCCTTTGACCATGACTCAAGGATGGCCTATGGGAGCCGTGTCAAGGAAATGGTTCATCATGAAGTGGACGAATTCAGCCGGCAAGGTTAGACTTTTGTGTGCCAGTGTTAGAAATATGCCTATCATAATAGGAAATTGTCATCACTACAGTTAATCTGTAAGTATATTAGCGGTGCATAATGACATAAAAATCCTGGTTATTAGTTTAAGGGCACATTATTGCCTGGTCTCAAACTATGCATCAGTGCTTTTTAATGAAGAGTCTCTTGGTATTTCACATTCAGTCACTGTAGAGGTCACTCTGCACTTTATCAGAGGTGGCCAAGGATTTAAGTTACCATGCCAGAGTTACAACCTGCATAGAAGACATGCATACCCTCCCCCATTTGTTCAAATATATTATTGATGATTAGAGATAAAGCCATATGGGTTGAGGTACCCTTAAATCTGACTCAAACATACTGTACGTCTGCAGTGTTCTTAAAAAATGTGAATTTTTAATCATAATCCTTTCAGGCCTTTTAGGTGTTTATTTTATTCATTTATTTTTTTTTTACAGCAATTACAGAATCTACTGAGATTCTCACATTATCAAGGTCTGCTTTCCAAGTTTACAAGTGTGACTTGTGGTGGTAGTTTACGAGACCTTGTTAGAGAACTTGTTAGAGAAGATTAACAAGACACATGCCTCTGTTTTTTAATATGACACTTTGTACTCGGCGATTGTAAACTGCTGTTTGTGTTATGCAAAGCATCAATACTTTAAAGGCTTATGTGCGGGATTTGGGAAATTTCCTACTTTGGTGAGTGGATGGCATTAGGATTCTTTCATCAGTGTGATGAAAGTTGCCATAATCCCATAACAATACTGAACATGTGGGATTTAAATACTAAACGTGCCTGCACCTTTATGTAACTGTTCCAACTATTGCCTGGGAATTTTTTTGCCTATTTGTGGTTTCTGCACCTCTCAACACGATATAGCTGTTATTCTCTTCTGTACTGAATGTAGTCCATGATGTTACGTGGTTGACTTATTGCCACAGTTAGTTACCAAAGCTTTGTATGTGTTGGCTTGTTTTAGGGGCAGAGTTTTCCCTGCGAGACCTTGGTTTTGGAGAGGCCCTCCCATCCCACGTAGCCACGTACAGGACTGACCTGGGGCTGCCGCACCGTGACTACTCAGTCAGTGTGGGCTCAGATGCAGATACAGAGACAGATGGCATCATGTCACCGGAGCACGCGGTCAGATTATGGGGCCGCAGCAACACCAAGTCAGGCCGCAGCTCGTGCCTCTCCAGCAGGGCCAATTCCAACCTAACTCTCACTGACACTGAACACGAGAACACAGAGAACGGTAGGACACTTCTGTTGTTTTACTTTCCTTCACCAGTCTGTTGAGGCCAGCTGATTTTCCAGTCTTTTTCCATGCGGAGTTGATTTTGGTGCTGAGATGAAAAAGTTTTTGTAAGCATGTTGTTGCACACTGAATGACATGCAATGTCCGACAGAGAAAAACACAAGCTAGAATGTTCTGTATGGTACAGGCTAAATGGCGGCTATTTTTGACAATCTTCAAATGTAATTCATTCAGCCACGAGCGGTTTCATCTCGTCTGTCCTCCTAAATATCTGGGGACATTTGACACTGTCGAACATTTCAGTCTGACTAACTAAAGTTGGCAGATTTATTAAGCTTTTTGAATCTCCAGTTACATTTATTTCTGATCTTGACTAAAACCAAACATATTTAGGATTTGACCAGTGTCTGAGTACAACCGGAGTTATGCCACGCCATTACATCTGATGGTCCTCATTTCCAGATCAATTTATTCTTACTCTCGCTATATCTATCTTTTGAACTGTGATGGGAAATGCTAGATTTCTCTTGATGACATCAGTGGCTGGAAGAGGAAAGCCATGTGTGCTGAATTCACCTTTCTTAGATTTGGGGTTTCTAATTTGCCCCCAAGGGCTCAGTGAGCTCGTGTGCCATCTCAGAAGGTCACTTGAGCTCAGACAATACGTTTGTTTGAGCCACGTCGAGTGTCGGAAAATGCCAGGAGGTAATAGCTGTTCTGCTGAAGATACTCTCTTTCAGATTGTTGATTAGTGTGCTAATATAATGTCATGATAAAAATAAAAAAAAAAATCAGTTTGGAAGCAGAAATGCCCTCTGGAAAGACACTTCAGACCCCCAGTTCTTATGTGTAAACTCTGTTACATTTTATTAATAACTTGCATAATGCATATGCTGAAGAAGAAGTTCTTGGAGTAGATTCACTGCAGTGTGAAAGCAGTAGCTGTCAGAGGGGTTTGGTTTACTGTCATTGTCCTTTTATATCCATAATGCCTTCTCCCTTTTTCTATTTGATCACCAGCATTCCTGCCAAAATTGATTATCCTACAGTTTTTTGACACAAAGGTATGACTAGGTAAAAACTTCCTTCGATTTTATTATATGCAAAGTTGAACACAAACCCAAATCATACTGTCAGATTTATGATACTTTTCCCAGGATACTTCACAGATAGAGAAACTCGAGGCAAAATTCTAATTGCCCCTGCACAGCCTTGTAAAAAACCTTGTGAATACTTTTGCATTTTAGAGTGTGTCACATTATGTATTAGCTGCTTATTATAACTGACAGAAATGACTCTTGGAAGTGGAATCCATTTGCGAATGACTCAGGGAGAGAACGTGGCATCCCTCTGCTTGATCATCTGAGATGCCAGGGGACTTGAATTTGGCTGCATTGTACATAATTAAAGAGAATCTCCTTGGATGGCTCTTCAGGGGTTGGTACGCTGGAATGTATTCAGAGCACCCAAAGCTGCAGCATCATGCTACATCTGTGAGACCCAATCGAGATTCTAAGTAGCTTTTTATTCCACTCGCCCAAGCAGAAAGAGCACTTGTATTCAGCATTTAATTCAGTAATGCCTGATAACATACAATTTATATATGGCAAGTTAATTAAAATCCATCGAGCAGGCCTGCTTGTGTGTGCTTTAATCTCTTTAAATCAACAAACCATTTACTCTGCTTTAATGTATTCAAGCTGCTGGGCAGTTCTCCCCTCTTCCCATGTGACTTCCTTGACCCTGGTTTTAATGCATGCAAATAAGCAATAGCGAATTTGAAGCAATTCTTTTGACGCTCATGTGATTCCAAGACAGCCCTTATATGCCTGTGAATAAAAAGCCTTTCTAGCAGTGACATTCTTTACAAAGTTTCCTTCTGGTAGTGATCTGATGATACATTTTAGCTGCTACCTTGATTGTACAGTCATTCTGACCCACAACAATAATTTCTCCGCTTCAACATTTTATATATTTTCTTTGTACTATAAACAATCGTAAACAGATGGTAAATGATTTCCAAATGGTTGCTGGTCTTTTTTTTATTAACATTTTTCACAATGTTCTATCTTTTCTGGGAATGGGGTTTGTATCAGATGATTATTAGTAAAAATGTAAGGTGTCATTGAAAAGTAATGCATCACTATAGTATCACTATCACTTTCATTCACTGGTGTTCTGTATTGTACATTTGGATAAGTCGTTTCACGGATTCTCGTGGATTGTTAATGTGCGTGTTGTGTCGTCGTGGCTTTCCGTATGCATGTATGTGGGTTTGCATGAATAGTGCCTGCATGCAGTGTGTACAGGTATGTGTATGTATCCCACCCATGCTGCTTCTGGTCCCTGGGGATCTCCTTGAGGACACTTTAACAGCCACCAACTGCTGAGTCATTGCACATCCTACTGAGTCTGAACAGCGAGAAGCCCAGCCCGACCTGCTGACTTTGGGAGGGGGCCACTGTTGTTGGATTGTACCCCATTTCAGCGTATCCAGATGTGTTCTCTAATCCCAATTTTCCCCCACTGTCATGGCTAGACCATTATGTTCCTGTAACCATGAGAACCAGCAGTGGAGATGCTTGTTGAGGCACTGTTGTTATTCATGTGTTCCATAACCTGTGGAGGAAAAAATAAAAAACGCGGCTAAGGCCTACACACTTTGTGTTGATAGAAAAATGCTTGTGTGAGTGACAGTGGTATTTCTCTAAGGACAACATGTAATTAGTTCCAGTGGGTGGTTAGTTGTGTACTGATTTTGCTTTCCCTTAAACCATTCTCCTGGGAGATCTGTTCTGTATTGATTAAGGAGATATATAAATACATAGCCACGCTTTAAAAACTAAAGTGTGATTTAAAGCACTTTTATTTTCATGCACAATGCATTTTATATACAGAATAAATGTCGGAAAATCATAAAGTCAGAGGACTTATCTGCGTGATACTTTGTTTTTAGAGTTAAATCATTTTTTTAATATTGCTCATTACCCAAATCTCGGTACCGGTAGGCATTTCTCCAGGGCAGAGCCTCGGAGAACTCCAGTGAAATGTTCTTGTGAAAGTCCCTCGGCATCCTTTCAGCTGCAGCAGATATGCATTTTTTTTTGAGTGCACTTTGTCAGGATCTTCACACACTTCTGAGATCACTAAATAAATCAGCACTGATTTTTGTTAGATGCATTTAAAGCAAAGTCTTGACTGTTGTTTTATCACCAGTAAAATCGTTTTGTTCCCCTTGGTAGAGACACTGCTACTACTACAATATCTGCTGCATACTACTAATAAAGAAAACATCAATAATAATAATATAAGGATCATAGATTTGACCAGATGTGGTGATTTGCTCTTAAAAAACAATATAGTACAAATCCAGGCCAGTAATACAAAATTAGCGGGCAAATAAACAGTGGTGGACGAAGTAAAGTAGTGTGAAAAAACAGTGTGCAAATACTGTACTTTTCTACAAGTGGGTTTCCTTCCATTCAAATTGTTCCTCAAGTAAAAGTACAAAATTATAAGCTCAGAAGCGTATGCAGAATGATCCATTTCAGAGTAAATTAAATACGACTGGATTATAAATGTTGATGTATTAATTTATTGATCATTTTTTGGTTGCCGTCGGTAATGATGGAGCTTATTTTAATGACCTTTATAACCCTGTATTAACTCTCATATATTTTGAATCTAAACAAGTGAATTATGTACTACTGGGTATTTGGTAAATTATTTAGAATCAGAATCAGATTCTGAAAAGTAATTAGTAACTAAAGTTATAAGTAAACGTTGTGGAGTAAAAGTAAAAAAAATATTTGCCTCCAAACTGTAGTGAAGTCAAAATATGAAGCAGCAGAAAATTAAAAGACCAAAGTAAAAAAGAAATGCCTCATAATTATATGTCAGTACTTAAGTAATTGTGCTTCACTGACCCTTGCAACCATCACAAAAGTGTATTTATACACAGCAAGGAGGATGGCAAGGATTGTATGATGAACCCAGATCCATCAGTGCTGTAAAACTGCTCAATAAAATATCAGACTTGATTCATAAATTCTCGAGTTATCCGGAGGAATGATGCAAGGATTGGTGTGATGTGCCAGTGGAGTCTCTGGTTGCTGGATTGAAAAAGCTAAAGAGTGGGCTCATGATCAAGTAAAGATAATTGCATTAAGGTAGACTGGACATATGGAACATACAATTGACAATTTTACAGTGCTACTTTATCTTGAAAGTTGTCCTCAACTAAAAGAAAAATGTTTTTAGAAAACACTGTTATATGAATATTAACAAAAACATATTATTATTTTTAGAAATATAAGACACACAGACGCAAGTATTCTGATTGTATGTAGGTTTCTTGCATGTCACATAGTCATGTCTTTATCACACCAAGCAAGTATGGGAGCATGGGTCCTTCACTGACTAATGATTTGAGGTAGCAAGCAAAAAATGGGACTTAAAGATGAATAATGGTTGGGTTTCTTAATTCAATCCTGTTTTTGTCTGCATGATTAAACAGAAGTCATCAATCAGCATTTTTACCTTCAAAGCGCAGAGTGGCTAATGTGCTGATGTGATCGGGCTTTTAGCTGGGCTAAGACAAAATTTTATTCATGTTCGCCTGTCAGATTAAAAGTGGACAGTCTGTTCGTGTGGCTCTGCCATGCAAAGGCTATTTTCTGCCTTTTTGTATCGATTTCTCCACATTAGTTGAGATATGATTTTTTTTTCCCTTTCTTTACTTGTGCTGATGTCTTTAATTTTTCATTTTGAGATAAAAAGTGCTTTACTACTATTCAGGTTGTATTGTGGTAATGAAGCTGATGTGATTAGCAAATAATCCTTAATAATACTACTGCTATACTACTTATAGCAGTATTTGACTAAAACAATTAAACTACACCTTCTGCAATTAATATGTTCCAACTGATAATGAGCTGCAATTACCATAGTTCAAAAAATGCAATGTTATACTATTAATTAGGTTTACATTTCTTAACTGACTTATAAAATCGATAATGAAACACTTGCAGTAGGTGCAAACTCCACAGTGACGATTATTTATTCGCGTGCTACCTGTATCAGATGCTTGTTGGAGGGTTTGAGACTCTGACGAAACTTTGAGCTGTTGAAAGATTGAGGTTAAGAGCTCCAGGGCGGTGCTCACTTACTGAATCTTTGAACAGAGCGCGTCTGTCTATGAGGGACAGGTGCTCTTCGTAGAAACGTGTCAAAAGGCTGAGCGGCTTTGAAAAGCAAATGTCTCATAGACTTGAACTTGAGTGGGGAGCACCTCAGTCTGTCCCTAACCATGTTGATAGTGAGATACTGAAGACATCTTTGCTCAGTTCGATTCACCCTAGTTATTCTTGGCTCGAATCACATTTCACTTGCAAAGGCATATACTCAGCTTGAGAATGATTGCTCGATGCATTTTTTATTAAGAATTCGATCTGTTAATGGCCCATTTTCTTTTGTTACGTACTGTGTCTCAAAATTGACCCAGGCAAAGTAAAAAAAAATAAAATAAAAACAAGTTTGCAAAAGTTACAGAAACGTTAATGTTGCAGTGTCTAAACAAGCCCGTTTTTTTTACTCCTGCTACAAATGTTATCCACTACGATTAACGTTTAAACGCTGTTAGTTAGCTGCTCCTTAATCTTTACTTACTGGACACAGATAAGTGAAATTAAGAAAACACACTTGAAATATACTCTCTGTCTAATTATAGTTTTCAACAAATAAAACTCTGAACAAGCAGCATTTTTTTTTTTTTTTTTTTACCCTTTGATATAAAACCCACACACCTTTATCTTGTACTGTAGTGCATATTAAAATACCAGTGCTGGTGTCCACACCCTTCTCAAGTGAATAAGCAAATTCTTTGATGCACACTCCACATTTAAGATGTGCTTTATCTTTGAACTGACTCTCCAGAGCTTCGCCTCCCTCCATATTAAGAGTCTGTGGGGTGAATTGAAATCAGACTTCCAATTAGACAAGACATTTCCTGTTCTACAGGACTGGATTCATTAGAGCATGTTTTACAGCAGTCTGGTAGGACCACAGAGACGGGGTTTGTTCTTGTGACCTTGGAGGAGCGGCAAAATTTTTGCACAGAAACACACAAATGACAAGGCACAAGACAATTTTTACATGAATGCTAATATTAATATTATTGCCAGTTTTCTTTGCTCAGGAAAAGAAAAAGGAATCCAGATCCATACAAAAGTTTTCTATTGTCCTTTTTAAATTGCATATTTTAAATGGTCACTGAAGCTTGTTTGTTTTAATTTTTATCGTTTTAGTATAGTAGCGTTTGGTGATTAGCACATAACTGTTTTAGATAATAGTCTTAATTTTAGAAGAACCATCCATCCATACATTATCTGTCACCACTTATCCTATTTGGCTCGCGGGCTGTCATCGGGCAAGAGGCGGCATACACCCTGGACAGGTCGCCAGGGCTAATTTCAGAAAATAATATATTAACTTATAATGATGTGGACTACAACTATGGTGATTTCAAGTGAACTGTAACTGTGTGGACGTAATGTAAGAATAAAAAATTTATGTCGTTCTTGAGTGAGATATGTTTAATGTTTTGTCAGATTATTTTGTCAGTCTGATAAATTTACAGTTGCTCTCATTATACGAAATAACTTTCCAAATGATCTCTCAATTTTCAAGGTGTTACTTGCAAGCTTGTTTGGAGAAACAAAGAATCTAAGAGCTATTTATCCATATAATAATTACCTTTTTTGTCAAACATCTTTTGTATTAGCTAAAAAAAATAATATTTACAGAAACAATTACTCGGTGTACACAGTTAGGATTATTTTCCTATACATTTCCACACAGTTGTATTTGATGCATCAGTGCCTTTTGGCATCTGTGATAGAGACACAGAGGCTGTGATCATTTGCTGTAGGGGACATTGTTTTCTGTAATATTGGGTTCTGTAATTTCACTGCATCCACAGTGCACAACATGGAAGCTTGTTCTGCAACGGTCACACACATCGTAGCAAGAGAATATCAGGCGAAATGATGCTTCAAAGAAATCACTAGTGGTTTCCAGCTCACAGCCGTGATTATTTCCACCCCCAGTATTTCTTGTGAAGTTATTTATTTGTTTACTTTTTTTTTTTTTGGCAGAGTCTCTGCTCCAATCATGGATTAGTCGAGATATTCTCTGGCTCATTTGCAGGCTAATTTGCTGGGTTTTAGAGGCCCTTGTGGACAGTTTTGGGTTGTTATCTGTGGAGTTGCATACCCGCTCCCTGCTAGTGCCTCTGTCTGTCTAAACCAACAGCACATCAGGGCCCATCTTACCACTAAGGCTCAGGGGCTTCACCAGAGCTCAAAGCATGACATGGAGCCGGATGAGCCCTTCTCCATGGATGATCATCCTGTCCCAGCCTCACAACTTCTGCCCCCTTTTTAGCAGTATCCATTTAACATAGAGTCGATTATCTATGCTGTTATATTTATGTTAGTTTCAGGGAGTGTTCGTCCTGCTGAAACTGGACTACAAGTAGCCATGTGCCAGTTTTGTATTCTGGATCTGTGAGGGCATGTTGTCTCACAGGCATGAATGATCTAGACCATATTTAACCAATCCGCATAAGATACAATGTCTTAGTTGTTTTTGTTTTAAAACTTAAGAAAGGATATAAAACCTAATAATAACGAAACAGATGGTTTATATTTCAAGTCATTTCCACCCAGCGAGCTAAACCTATTTTTAATGCAAATGACAAAAGACCACTGGCATCAGATCAATACTCCGTATTGGCCCGTTCTTTACAAAAAGTGCGATTGGTCCCTCGTTGCTCTCCTGTTTATACTGCACCACCAAACCTACATAAAAAATGAAATGTTGTATTATTTTATCATATTTGATGAATCTAGGTGGTAACATGGTTTACTAGTCTCTTGCAATAACATTCCAAAGAGCTCTGAACAACCAGTTATCTTTAGTGGAAGTTAATTAGTGGTTGTTATTGAGGCTGAGAAAGCAGAGATCATAGCGTGCTGTTGCCCTAGTATGAGATGAAAATAATTAAACTTCCATGCTGAGATTTTTCTCATTAGTGGTTAGCTCTGATGTGTGTAAGTGTTTGACACAGATCAGGTACAAAACTTTTAGACTTAGTTGATCTGTAAAAGATTGATCAGTAAATAGCAGATTTACTCATGTAAATGTTTAAACTTTTATCTGTCACTTCATCAACCAGAACTGGATAATGCTTGTTTTTATTAAGCTTATGATCACATCACATCTATGTGCAGGATATTTAAAGCTGAAAACGACACACATACCAACTATCTAACATCAAAGCCCCTTTGAGTGTGAAAACAGTAGAATAAAATAGTAAAAGTTTCAGAGGATGCCAATGACAAGTATCTGTGACAGTAGCTGCATGGCATTTGTGCTCATTGTTCTTTGAACTTAAAAGCAGTAGCTTTGAACTGCATGGAATAAAGCAAAAAAATCGGTGGAATGACTCACATGATTGTCTGTGGGCACTGTGTGATTAATTATTTGCAGCACTCCTGTTTTTGTTCACAGAGTTAGTCATCACTGCATGATTCAAAATAAGATTAGCTCGCACGCTTAAATATAGGGGTAATGCACACCTAGGATTTTCACGTACATAAAAACATTGCTATTTCAAAGCCTTTTGCTGGACAGCTCAGATTCATCCTGGGTTATTTCTCTCTTACTTCTCTCTATGTACATAGACGCAGTAAAATTTCACAGCCTGTGCATTTTGAAGAAAATGGCTCAGGACATAAGCTTCAGGTTTTTCCCCCTTGTGCCTTCAGAGGTTCCCCTGAAGTACTGCTGTCATGCTGGAAACACTAGTCTTATCTCAGCCGTATAAATTGCTAGCTTCTGCAGCAGGTCACACCAGGTCTGTGTGCATTTTGGTATAGATGCACTATTCAGATGATTTAAGCTAACGTATCACTAGCTGAGTACTAATAATGGTTTACAGTAGGTTGGATGTGGAAAGGCTTAGCGTTTAATTCCGTGAAATAGGACATGTAGTGCAGAACGGACAGAACATCTCCTCACTGTGCTTAGGAATGAATAGCTCCTGGAGACAGTTATTTTCAAAATATTAAATTTGGCAGTTTCTTTCAGGAAATAAAAAATATCGTGACATCTGTCCTTCAGCTGCCGCGTTGGTTTTATGAACCTGTAGAATATGCTGAGATTACAGTGTTCTATTGCGTTGAAGAGATGAACCCGGAGAAGGATGACAACAGTTTGTTTTTTCTTAACCTTCTTTAAAGTGTTATATGGTGTTAAAACAGTTCGAGACTGAGAGATTAGGGAAATCAGGGTCATCAGACTAAAACATGGAAATAATTTTGACTTTGTGGAAGGCTTAAGGTATTATTTTTGTATATTTCACCCAGCAAGAAGCTGCAGGTTGGAGCTGGCTAGTGTGCATCACTAATTGGATGCGTGGCACTCTCGATCCTGGGTCAGTGTTTAATTGTTGTGGTCCTTTAATTCTATTCAGATGCCTCCCTTTTAATAGATTACCTTGACTTTTTGATGTCAATATTCCTCACATGTCAATTAAGGGGAAGGGCCTGCTAACCTAATGCAACTTTGGAGTCAGTCTAAAGATATTTTTAGTTTCCACTTGAAACAACTATAAATTGTGGTTCGTTTGGGATCAGAAAAAATGCCGACTGTCCTTCCAGTATCCTGTTATTTGTACATGATGGTCAATCATGTGTACACAGAACTATTAAGCAGTAGCATTAAATGTTGCATTTATGAGCTTGAATAGATGAAGAAAAACTTGACAGTGATGCAATTCATTCTAAAAGATAACATAATGTATACAGCAGCAGGCAGTGGTGCCAACATTAGCTGGACAGGCTTTATATAGCTTTTACAGATCAATTAAAAATTGATTGTCTCCAAGCCCCAATCAGCTCAAGCCATCCCTGGTAAATCAGAAATATATATATTAAGAAAGAACCAATAATGAGCACAAATTGAATAACTGGATTGACCGAGGGTAAGTAATATCTATACAGCATATAGTTACATTTTACTGTATTCTGCTCATATCACAGAGGGTCTAAAAGCTTTGTAAACATGTGTAGCATTATTTAACAAATAGCTGTGAAACAGTTAATGTTCTGTATTCTACAATGAAAAAAATCCATTTGAAATTCACATTTTGATTTACGTCTGGTTCGACAGAGTATTAGGGGATAAATCGGGTGTTCATTTTGTGGCCCCTTCTCCAGTTGTGAGGACTACAACTACCCCAGGCAATCTCATTTCTATTCATCACCTCAGTGGAAATTTCGAATTGAAATTGGCCTACAGTAGCTCTTTCAAACCAAAGCTTCTACAATTATGCTCATAAAAAAAAGTGTTTTCTTCCTGCATATTATTACTGTATATTTCCCATCCTTTCCTCTACCGCTGTGTTGAATGCATACTTTGGGTTTATTTCAGGAAAGACGCCCAAGAGATGCAACTAAATGACCACAAAGTCCTAATACTATATCCAGATTCCTAATTTGTTAATGTAATTCATTTTAGTTCATCAAATTCTTATTACTACTTAATTTATAAACAGACCTTGTTTTCTATGTTGCAGACTGGTATGAATTATATAAGGACTTAGAAACACAAGCCTCTTGACAGCATGTATTTTAGATAGCCTTTTGAACTGTCATGCACTCAGTGGGATCTGGGAGGAACACACAAATCAATTCTTTAACACCGACAAAGTGTTTGAAATGAAAAACAGTGGGCTTTTATGTAAGCTATCTGGAGAGCATGATTAGAAGAAGAAATAATGTTTTGACAGAGGTGTGCTCCTTTATCATGAAAGTCTACATATTACCAGGATCTTTCTACACAGCACAGCAAATCTGCGCAAACCAAACAAAAGGTGGCCCTTTCAGTACGCGGAGAATTCCCACACTCAGTCTTATCACATTTTGATTCCGGGAGAAACTTAGGAAGATGTGAAGGCTTTCAGTTTTTTTGTAGGCAGTGCTTAAGCTCTTTACTGTGTTTTATTGGGAATGTAACTTTTTCTTAAGGGTATACTTTAGAATTTTAATAGGCCAGGCCTGGAATGCGCTGAAGAATGACAGGATGGGGATGGTGGCATCTTTGTTCAGCAAGGCCCCAGGCAAGCCACATGTAGCCCTAATGAGTCTCTTACAATTTCAGGCTCCGCTTGCTCTCAAACACCAAAAGTAAACTTTTGTCTTTTTTCCCCTCACTATTCGGGGACCTTAAGAGGATTGTGGGGTCATTATTTATTCATGCCATTGTGTTTATTCACCAGCCTCTGTGTGTGATGGGAGAGGGAATAGAGCAGCTAGTGCAGACGGAGTAAAAGCTGATAATTATCCACTATTAGCATTGTTTTTTCACCCATGGTTTAAGTCGGCTCAGTTGATGATCGAGCTATGATAGAGGTCTCGAAACATCCATTTAAAGCAGATTATCGCATGCACGCCTTTGAAGTCGGCAGTCCTCCGCAGAGAACATGCCGAATGGGTGTGGATGCATTTACAAGCCAGTTTTTACTCCAGTTTTTCTCTACCCTTAAAGGAGATACTCCTTCACGATGTCAGTTACAAACACTCGCGTTGACCAGGAGCTCCTTAAAAGCAGACATCACATGCCTGCAGGATGTTGTTAACAGTGAGAGGTGAGAAGACTGGAACCTTTACTTTTTATCCTAGAACAAAGAAAGCCCTAGGGATGCTTGAATGGGGCTGAATGGAGGAATTTAGCAATGTCAGACCGCGTCAGAACTAACATTGATTCAAAAGGCTCCTGAAGTAAAAGCAAAAATAAATAAATAAAAAGAAGACGACAGAGAACCAAAGAATGGAAAAAAAATTAATTCTGAAAGACTAAGAAGTCTTGAAAATGGATTTGTGATTACTCTAAAAGAGCAGTTTGGAAACTTTTCTTCATTGTCCTTATTGTAGTGCATCAGCCGAGCTGTCTTGACATGGTTCAGGAGTTGCCGCTACTAGACTTTGCTATAAAGCTCGCAATGCAGCAGTCATATTGTTACTCCTCAAGTGGATGACATTTATATTCAGTTTGTTTAGGGTTTCAATTTCACATTTCCACTCTGATTTATTGTATCACAGAGAAGTCGAAACAGATGGTGTCTTTCGGCTGAATTGCAGGCCACACCGTCTCTCCAGCGCAGTGAAATAGAGTGGACTGGATGGTTGAGAGTGGCAGAAGCCAGGCAGGGATGCGGGTAGAGGATAACTGGGGAAGGAGTCGGTGTCTATAATCATCCAGAGCAAAAATGCTGTCTGGAGTCTCTGGCTTCATCTTCCTGGGTGATGTTCTAGAAAGCCACAAGTATCAATACACTGCTGCGTGCCAAGACCTGTATGCTACTCCTGAATTCTTATCATACTCAGATGTATCCCTCCTCCTCCAATCATCAGAATAGATTCACAGTCAGTGATTATATTCTCCTACTTGTGTGATTTTTAAGATCATGGAGATGTTCGAGCTGTCAGGAGCCCCTAGCCTGTGAGTGTGCTCCTAATTTTGTTAAATTCACCTGTGTCTAACCATTCAAATTCTAACCACTTCTTGCATCCAAACTGTCTTAAAGCAACAGAATATTAATATTAATTGTCATGTTGTTTTTTCTTGGATTCAGAATTTATGCTAGCCGTCCATTTATAACACTTCAAGAGTGTACAGTAGTTCTAAGTAATGGATGCTGGCCTTAAAGTGCCGATAGAAATGTTATGAGTCAGCCCTAAGTGGAATTGTGCCTTCTGTGGTAATGCTTTTTTATTACACACAAATATAATTTCCATTTTCTCAGTAATGGTTAGCCCTGTCTATAAAAAAAACATTTATGGGTATTTACAATTTGTTTTCAACCTTATCATACATTATGTTCACTCTCGGTTATTATGATATTGATTCCTAGCGAGTAAAGGGCAATGTCAGAGATTTTTTTTATCATTTTTCCAATGTTGGCTCATAAAAGCTCATTTCCTACTTCCTCTGCAAGTGTGCCTATTTGTGTTGTTCGGTGTGCGGTTTGTGGTAGGGTGTTGGACCAGGTGCAGTGTCCTGCAGATTTGCATGTTGCCTGACAATTTGATAAAATTGCACTTCAGCATCTGTGAAGGTTCTTGTAATCTTGTTGCAGCCATATGTTTAGAAAACCTGGCATTGATGGTGTTAAATCATTAAAACTCTCCCATTATTTAGCCGGGTAAAAAAAGTTACCATGTACTTTTGCAGCACTGCTTATCACTTGGATTTGCTGCATTAGGCTTGTGACTTTTAGCAAAACTGTCCCTATGTGCTTGCTGTATCTCATTTGTTTTTCTGGTTGTGCTTTTACTGAAATGGGATCACCTATCAAGTATTAATTTTATAATAGGGTTGTTATTGCTAGTAGCAGTGCAATAGAAAACAATTATGTCATTTTGAGAATCCTAATAATGCAAGAAACAGAATTAAACCATCTTTTTTGTGTTGCCTAGGGAGCCCTGACAGATGTAATTACTACCTGAAGACCTACATCAATAACTCACATGAATATCAGTGAGTTCCTAAAATATAGAAGTCAATTCAAAACTTAAAATCACTTTACAAAGGGAATCCATTTATAAATTCTCAGACACATTTTACAGTATTTTAGTTTTCTTCCTGATAAACATGTTTGAATCTTGTGACATCTCATTTAGATGGAATAAGTGAAGTTTATAGTTTCACTATTGCTATTTTATTATAATATTTGGAAACAGTTTCGGAAAAAAATCTCTAGCCCAATGCACAGGAAATATATAGATATCTTCATTTGATTTTGCATGTTGTCATTATCAAGCAGAAGAAAAAAGAACAGTCTTATTGATTTCCTAACTTGCATTAGCAGTAAAAATGCAGTAAAAAATATTATTGTTTTCTCATTTTACAAAATACAGTTAATCGTCATGTCACCCAACCCTAGCTGCAATGTTGGTCTGTTAGCCAATGCTCACTCCATCTTTCATCATGTTCCTTTGCAAAAACACCAGCACAGAGCTTTATTTCCTTCAGTCACAAAGATGTTGCATTTCTAAGACTGCCACTGACACAAAGGCAGGACTAACGCTGCCTTTCCACACTCTTTGAAGTTCAGTCCAAACCATGAGCAGTGATACTGTAGGCAAGAGGGTGCATTTAATCAGTCAAGGCAGAGCTCAAATACTGCCAACATGTTAGAAAAAAATCAGAAAGGGCATCAAACCTCCTTTCATGGCTTTAGCAGCTCTAAAGCCTTTGTATTGCAGGACATTTTCAGGACATCTTGATCCTGACTAGTGGACATCTGTGTTTCACACTGTAAACATGGCCACTATAGGTAAGCAACCAGACATCATTAGGGACACAAAGCAGGAAGGCGGAAAAGATAACTGATGATGCTCATGCAATTCAAACACAATTAAATATCCAATTAAGGTACCTCGTTGGCCACAGTACCTAGGCAAATATAACTTAATTAATAGACAATCATTTTTCCTAGGTTTGGCATAATACTCTTGTTAATAAAACCATTTCCTTTTTTCACGATCAGGCTCAATATATCTTTTCTTTAATGCATTATTACCACACTGAAACTAAAGTATGATGACTTATTTTGCTTTGTTCTTTAGTCTAAAGAATCATCAAAATATTAATAATAAGTCCATTTTGACTTAATAGCTAAAGAGTTCACACTGCTTATGAGTCAATATAATTACATTACCCTTAAAATGATGTCTTGTCCAAGCAGTTGCATGCAAGTTATTGCATGCAGGAGGATTAACACTAGCAGTAGTGTGCATGCATAACCGAGCCATGTGGGTGGCTCCAATATTCCATGTGATTTTTAAAAAATCCATGTGTAGTGTCAGACTGTAAAGTATGCTGAGACATAACAGACCAGTGTAGCATGAACAAGAACAAAAAGTTTGTTTAGTGGGTTTAATCAAGGTTACCAGCTAATCTGGTATGCATAATATCACGCACATAGACACTGCAGAAGGAAGACACACTTTGAGATGCCTCCAAGGAGAGAGGTAAACAGCTGAAAAAGAAGGTATTCATATGTGGAAGCTGATGTGGCTGACAGATACTGGTTCAAATCAAACATTCATTTTTGGAATACCTTCTTGGCGCCACTCCTATAATCAGACTTTAAAGAAAATCTGTGTAATTAGAAGTGTGATAATTGGAGAATGTATAATGAAGTCAAGCAGACAGGTGAGAAATACATAAAAGGGGTCTGTGCGATTTTGAGGAGAATTGAAAAAGTGCTTCTCCAACTATTAGCAATGCAAATATCGCAGAACACGTGTGGTGAATTTTGACCAATACTCTGCCGTTAAGGAAGGTATAACTGGCATAAAACAGCACATAGGTGGTTTTCCCTAACAGTTTGGGAAATATGCAATGTACCACGCACAAGTAGAGCCATCCATTCCACTGTCACGTCCACATTACAATACAGTCCAAACTGTCACAGGAGCAAGAAGGATCTGAATATTTGCAGTAGCAGTCAGTATAAACCGTGTAAAGACAAAATGGCAATCTTTTAGACATTCCATAATTTAGTTTAACATTAGCATTGAATAAATATGCTGGTTGCCAATTTACTACTAGTTTAAACACAATCTGCATTTTACCATAAGAGTGTGGATGAAGACTCGTGTCTCCAGTAAGAGTCTTGAGTCATTTCTCTGTGCCCTGTATGCTTTGCATGCCACATGCCCTCAGTTAATGGTATAGGCCAGGTGCTGAGATGTCGTATTTTTCTGTACAGTTGATCTGACAATACAAAGCATTTTTATAGATGCTGCCCACAGC
This sequence comes from Channa argus, assembly GCF_033026475.1. Taxonomy (NCBI): domain Eukaryota; kingdom Metazoa; phylum Chordata; class Actinopteri; order Anabantiformes; family Channidae; genus Channa; species Channa argus. The sequence continues at coordinate 24,149,412 of NC_090202.1, forward strand.
CGTAGTCTTTGAGCAAACAGATTCCCGTCACTGTGGAGTCACACGTCTGCTTCACCTCGCTTGTTGCAGTCGATATGCGGAGCATTTAACTAAGGCATCCATAGATCTTATTTACCCTTTGTGTATTTGAAGAATGACAGCTTTTATGTCCCTGAATAAATCTTAATTTCTATGTATAGCTTCACAATGTATAGCAGTTGGAGAAAAAAAATCAGGAAGATTAGCTAAATTTAGAGAGAGACAAAGAGAGAGAAAAAAATCCAGGCTCTCCAGGTGAAAGATGTTGACTCTTCCTACTCGATTTTCTTTTCACTCGATAACGTCCTCCCTCTAAATTATATTCTCTATTTACCTGATTTGATTTTCACTCCCTTGGCCAGAGGAGCCTCCTCAAATAAAGGCATTTAAAGACAAATTTTCATGTGTATACTCATGCAGAGATGATTATTGATTCTGCCTCTCTCATGTTAAAACGTCATTGTAATTACAATTCCTACATTAATGATTGCAGTTACATCTCAACTGTGCCAATGTCTCTTCCTGCCTCCATTCATTAGTCAACACATATAAATAACCAGGACATCAGAGACCTGCATGCACAGATAATCACTAGAATGAAGCAGATGTCCATTTCGCATTATGAAATAAGTATTTTCCATATTCCACACCACTGCATTTGGTCATACTTAATATATAAGTCAGATTGGTCCCATAGCAGGAGAAATTACACTGCAATGAAGTAATCACATGCTCTATCACAGCAACGGGTAATGCTTGACCTTCAACCACCATGTATCCCCTTAACGTTTTCGAGTACAATCCAGCCCCTACTTGCTTATTTATTGTTGGTTTTAGGGTTGTAAAAAATATATTGATGCATTACTGTCCAGCCACTATTGCATTTTTCTGCTGCTGCTCAGCTTCTTTGTCCTATAAGTACTATATACAGTACAGTTTTTCCTTGAATGAACGTTTTCTTAACCGCGTTTTGGTTTGTTTTAATTGTTTTCTATTGTGGATCTATAGGACAATTTTAAAATTCATTTTATAATCGTTCATTTGTTTGTTGTTCATGTTCCCATAGAATCACTGTTGGATTGTATTGTTCTACCTTTTACTAAATTCCTCTGAATGAGAACATCATTATTATTTTCTCATTCCTTTTAAAACATGTAGCTTGTATGTTCTCTCAGACGTGGTGGTGAACTGAATTATACAATTTCAGTAGCAGTTATCCCTTTATCAGCAGATCACAGTCATCAGTTTATTTGTTTGTCCTTTTAATTGGGTTGTTGATTAGTTAATTATGGCCTTCACTACAGTGGTTGGTGGTCTGTTTTTGCACTTAGGCCAAAGCAGGGATTCTCTCGCTCTTCCTGAATCTGTCAGAGACTAAAGCAGTAACACATGGTCTACAGCCTCCTAAGTAAAGGTCCCTTTTTGCTGCTGTAAATATAGTGAGTGAAGGCAAAGTCAATCAAGTCTGGCAGTCAGAGAAACTCGGCCATCTCAAGCTCTGCAGGCCTCTAGCCTTCCAAAGCCCCGTCTGTGACTTTTAAGTGCATGTGGATATGAACTGCACCAGCCAGCATTAATTAAACACTGTGAGACAGTAACGCCTTTGTGTGAAAGACTAATGGCTGCTGAGCATGACTACCTTGACCTCATTAAGGTTATGACTTTGACCATTTTTTGAGGACTTTAATCTTTTCTTGTCTCATTGATGAATTCTGTCTTTGAGGTGAAAACTGCAATATTCAGTCAGAGCAGCTCATATTGGTCTTTCATGTCAAGAGTTTCAGTCTTGCCCCTGGTCTTTTACAGTGGCAGGTGCTAGCTCGATTAATGATACTTGATTCAGCAGTAGTTTTATGCTGTTTTGACACAGTCTGAGTGTAGTGTCTTAGATGTATCTGAGAGATAGTGGGATTGACTTTAATGGTCCCTTGAACAGCTCTTCCTCTCCCAGCTGTACATTGCTGTATATTCAAGCACAACAGTGTCACAGTCATTAACCCTCAGCATGGCCACTGTGCCTCTGCACCCATTATTGCACTGGCATTAAAAGGTTGAGAGAGAATTGAAGTGTGTGGTGTGAAGTATATACATTAAGCACAAACGGTGACTCTCTGGGGCAGTGGGCATTTGCTTGTATAGGGCTGCGGCTGATATGTTAATATCACTAATTGTTTCCTAATTAGATGCGAGTCAGTGAGTCGTATTTTAATACTCTTTGGAGATCGTTACAGAGCGAGAGGAAATTTATCTCTCCTGATGGATTGCAGTCTAGTCAGCAGGAATTTCAACGTCAACACCAACGGAGTGGTGGGGAAGATGGGGAGAGAACCAGACTGATGGCTTTGTGCGCTGCAGTCATGTTCCTTAACTACTCCATTTTCAGTGTGGTACAGAGCTGCATCAGAAGTTAATCACACACTAATAGGAGCTCTGTGGAGATTTACCATCTATGGCAGCATGGGAATCAGAACCAGTACCATTGAAAGAAGAAATTGCATGATCTTCATGTGTAAAAATTTGGGTTGCATACTATTATATAACAAGGAGCTGATCACACATTTGAATCCTATATTGGTGTTCTTAGGGTGAGTGGCCAGTGTGGTCCTGTGGTATTTTACTGACACGTAGGGAAGCTGAGATGGACACAGAGTACAGAAGACATGGTAAGGATTGGTTCAGGTTGGATTCATTTCTTGGCTGGCAGGGGTTATATGTGCTTCCACAGGAGGGGGTGTTAGCAACCCTGCCATATCTAGGAACACATTATTCATACGCCTACTGCACAGTAGACAAATTTGAGTCTGCTAGTACTTTTTGTAGTTCAGATAAGTGTTGTTGTGTTAGATAGTGTGATTTTGAAAATGAGCATGTGTAGAATGTAGCTAGCTTTGGATGTATTTTCTTACATCTAGCTGCCTTCATATGTAGTGTATGCTGGCTATGCTGGGATGTATGCATGTTACAAGTGAGCCTTGCTATCTTAGAATTGTTCTCTCTCCTTTTTTCACATTTAACATCCCTCAAAGGTGTGTTTGTTGTCTAAAACACCACCAGTCATTTGCCTTTTCTTTTCTATGTGAAAGTCATTTCAATTGTTTGCATTGTTCTTCCCAGCTGGGGTGAGGTGGCAGAGACAAAGGCAGATGTGTCCCTGTTTGTTTTTGAAGTGTCAGAGAGTTAAGTCATGCATGGGTGTGCGTGTCTGCGTACTGCTCTTATGTGATGTTGCCTGTGTTTGGGTGTGTTTCATTTCCCCCCCATGTGTTGTCTCTGTTTGTGGTCCACAGGTCCTCCGCTGCATTGTTCATCCGCCTCCTCCTCCCCTGTTGAGCAGCTCCCATACCCTCCCTCTTCCATTGCAGCCAATGAGAGCCAGGGAGGGTTGCTAGGTAACTGTGTGGCTCAGCCAGCCCAGGACTCTGACTCTGAGGATGAGTTTGGCCCCAATTCATTCTTAGTTAAAACTGGCTCAGGGAACCTGTATGCTCCTGCCACTGCAACTGCTGATGGTGAGTTGGTTTTCAAACTACTGTTGCTTTCTAGAGGTTAGCCTTCCCCTGCTCCTGAACATGTTGTGCTATAGGTCATGCAGATGGCTATAGGCAAGAATATGTCCCTTTTTTCTGAGCACCATGAGAGAGAGTAAAAACTTTAAGTCGATACATAGCCTCAGGAAATTGACAGAACTCTCTGAAGCAAGGTCTGCAAAGTTCAGATCCTCACTCAAAGAGATGGATGATTTTGGTTCAGCCGGAGATATTTGTCACAGATATTTCTCTTCAGTTTCAGTGCATGCTGGTGGGAGTTACCTTCTACATTGCCTCTATAGACTTTTCAGAAACAGCAGCCCGCTTGCATCCTCCGCACCCCAGATAGGAAATAAGCAAGAAATAAAGACAGTTACTTCATACCAGGTGCAGTGTTGTTCCTGCTGTACCATCATATATCACTGACTCCTTTGAAGTTATATTAAAAACAGTCTTAGTCCCTAAAAGACAGACTGCAGTTTTTTTATTTTGATAAGAACTTCCTATATTAGATCAGTCTTGAAGGTTCCTTGTTTGGTTTCTCATTAATAAATGTCAGCTCTTCATTCCTCTTCAAACTCTGTTGGCTTAAGGCTCAGTGAGGCTGATGGAATGACATTTGTGCTAAAACTGCAAACACTCCATTGACAGTTGACTAAAATCGACAGTAAAAGATGCACAGTAGATTTAGTAGGTATGTTTGTTACACCCTCTATCAGCAGTCAGCTCGTTTAAATATTTTATCAGTTTATTTGACATAACCATGAGCACGAATGCATAGTCTATGACCTTTCAATACAGTTTTGTTAGTCTGTGGAGTGATTTTGTGTTGCTGAGCTGACGTGCTGTTTGTTATATTATTTGATTGCTATAGATTTATATGCTCTTGTGGATTTCCTATTGGCATGGAAGGCCTTGATGCGTACTAATTCAGTGTACTTTGAAACACCACAAACACACTGCATGGCATATGAAAAATGCATGGACAGGAGATCATTTCCTCGAGGTAACCTCAGGACACAAATTTATTATTATGGTCGCAAAATGTCACAGGTCACAATTGTGGCAAGTTTATATAATGTATGGTTTAGGATTGTATGTAAAACATATGTGGGGGGGGGGGGGGGGGGGGGGGGGGGGGGGGGAAGCATTTTGTCATTCAAAGTCAGTGATTTATGCTGCTTATCTCCCATAACTCATCAATTTGCATGATGAATACAGTATTTTTTGATATTTGAATGCACATGCCTTTCAACTATGGCAGCTACGTGCTTCTCCCACTGGCACAGCAAACACAAAACAAAATAAAATGCTCTAAATAATTGATCAAGCTTACAAGTTAACTACCCAAAGGGTTGAATTACATGAAACTCCAAAGTGCCCCAGCTGCCTGCTTGGTAAGCCCGGAGAATAAGTTATTAATCCCATCACAACCTCCCCCCCCCCCATTCCACAGTAGCAACATGCTGGTCACCCAGCAGTGACATGACTGTGCTCACAGGGACAGGGGTGGGGGAATGGCCTTTACCTCGGAAGATTTGTCTCCCAACAATGACACTGATTTGCATAGGCACAGTGTTTAGGTTGGCCTCTGGTTGTCAGGAAAGAGTAGGACAGGACAAAGGAGGAATAAATCCAGCTTTAGTAGCTACCTTAGTCATTTTCAGCTTTTCATATTAATCCTTTTAAGTTGCAAAGTACAGCATGTTTCTGTGTAGCTTCTGCTGGTGGGAGCAAAGTCCCACATTCATATCTCAAAAACATCAAATTACTACTCTTGATTTTGATGTCCACTCTGAGGACCCTTCACCTTATTGCTGTATCGCCCATTATGATAATAAGTAAATAAGTAGTGAAATACGCAACGTAAGCTTTTCATTTGATATTCTCCCTCGGCGTTCTTCGTTAGTTAATTACAGAACATCTTTGACAGAAAGGACCCAATTACAATCAGAAAGAGAACAGAGAAGAGCCTCCACTGTTTTTTCACTTAAACCATCTAATGAACCGTGTAAGCTTGCTGCATTCCTTCGCTAGCGATTTCCATATCACATCCAAATATTTTATAAGCTCACAGATTTTGTTAATTCAAATCTGTGTATCTTTCATTTTTGGTTTAAATTTGTTTTAGTTTTTCACTCCAGTGAGCAACACAAATCACTCCAATTGGCTGACAGACCATTGCATGACTAATCCTGATTTAAGTTGGATATTACCAATTTTAGCCTTGCTGTCTCATGGAGGAAGTGATAGTCATGTAGATTTGCCATAGTGAAAAGGGTTATGGCAGCACAACAGCATAGTCAGTGTGATTACTACGTGAATTGTCTAATCAAGTAAATGGAGAAGGAATTATAATGTTTTATGTTTAATGTAGAGGTTGGGATTCTAGTTGAAAAAAATGTGTTGTCAGTTCTGCTTCTGCCGTTTTCAGTGGGAATAAGATGAGCAGAAATAGGTAATTTAAAAGCCAAAGCCAAAACAAAGTGATGTATTGACATACAGATCAATTATTGAAGAAATCTTCAAATTCCTGGTACAGTAAATATTTCCTTTTCATAGTCAGGTGAAAAACCACAGAAAACTTTGTATGCTTACAATAATTGGCCCACAGTGTATCCGCTGCACTGGATAACAGCAGATTACATTTGCTCAAGGTCATCTTTGAGCCCACATACCAGACAAAATGTTGAGCTGTATTTTGAATAAATAAACGCTCTCAGCAGCATGTCGTTATTCACATTATTAGCCACCAAGGCTGCGGTGTTTTCTTTATTTTTTCAGGATGCAGTTTTCGTTTGGAAGAACACTGAGCCAGGGTTCCTGTAAGGCTAACAAGGCTGCTCGCTGAAGCCTGCAGTCCTTTTGTGAAGCATGTGTTTCAATGTGGCCCTCGGGTTTTTCTGGGGGGCTTCTTCCTGGGGAGACTGCCAGTGGGAGCCCGCTGCCACGCTGAGCAGCAAGATCTGAGACATTGAAGCCTCCCAGCATTAGCATGTCTTAATGCATAACAGCATGGGGTTGGCCAGTGTTGGCTTTCAGTGCAGCCGGGCTCCCTGGTGAACGGGCCAGTGCACCACCACCTCACAGCTGACCAAGCAGGAATGCTGAGCTGGGTAGAAGGCTTTGGGACGTGGCTGTGTGTGAATTCAAATAAGTCTTCATTTGAACCACTTAATCTTCTCCCTGTGTCTGCAAGGAGCAGGGGAATCTGGTTAAAAGAGGTCACACCGGAAAGCAATTTAGCCACAGACACCATAAGGAATGAAACTATCCGAGGCTAAATAATAGTTTAATGAGGAGCACATGGCACTTGCATGCCGTGCCCCTGTTTTTTCTGAACATTTGAGATTTATGAGATGTCACATGTTCCCCTTGATATTGATTGTGAGTTATCAATGAACTGGAGCCAACGGACAATTTGGTCGGTTCCATACAACTTGCGGTTCGTCAGAGCAGAGACCGTGGATAATGCATTTTGCATACCTACATACCTTCTTTTCACTGAAATAAATTGAGATGCATTGCTTTCATTCCATGATCATTGCCGACCATCTGTGCTCCTAACAAAATCTCCAACCTCTTGATGGATATGCAGCAGAGTGACATGCAGAACAGAGCCTGCATAACCACTTGTCTTGTACTCACTAAAGCAGCTCAGTTATTAGTTTGAAAAAGAAAAAAAGAATACATTTTTTTCATCATGTTTTAATGTTTGAGTTTATTTTTGCAAGGACTTGCATTTACTTTTTTACTCCACGTATATGTAGAATGAATAATATAAAACATGTTTTTTTTCGTGCTTAAAGCCTTATTTAGTGTCCTCAGTGAAAGCTGGTGGCAGGAGGTTATTTACTGTTTTTTTTCTCCTCGACTTAGTAATGAATGTGAGCTTATATTCGGATTCCAGAAGGTCTTATTCCCCTTATTCCCATAGCGGAGGACGAGTGGAGAGTGTTATACCCACCATGTGTTGTTTGTGGTACCTGTTACCTCTCAAATGAGCACAAGAAAGACAGCTAGTATTCCCGCATGACTCTTCCCTTCAGACGTTTCTAATGGTGTAGGAAACAGCAGGGCCAGCAGAGAGAACCAACTTCAGGGAGCCAAGAGAGAGTGCAGCTTCACTGCCTTCATGACAAATTCTATTTGTATTTTTATAGACAAATGGTACTCAACTGGAAATTTTGCTCCTATGATTAGCCACAGGGGTTGTAGCAGTAAGCAAGATTTAATGATTTATCTGGGCACTGGATAGCTTTTGATTAATTCTGTATCGAATGTCTCACACCTCAGCGCGTTGATCTGGTGTCCGGGGCATGTCACATCACTTTATTTCATCAGGTGTGACCACCAGTGCTGTGGATTTTAACCACTGTCCTTGTTCAAAAATAGACCTTCTCCCTGGACACTGCACACAGTGGCAAATTAAGTCCATTGGAACACACCTCCGTATGCAACCAAATGTGGAAAAGCTTCCATCACTAGAATGTTTTATTTTTTTATGTGTAGATGTCAATATAGGGTTTTTTTTTTTAATAATTGCTACGTGTCAAACTTTACATTTTAATGAACATTTTCATGGTTTAAAACTGATGATAGGTTGGTAACTTTACCAAATCTTTACCAATAGGCATCAAATGAATTTGATTGCCATTGCATGCCGCATACTTTACACGTTGATTGTGCAGTGTTAAAACTGCATATTGTGTACTTACAATAGCTACTCTCAAGACCATGTGAAATATGTATCCGGCAAAATAAAGGCTGATATTTTAGACATACTGTAGATTTACTGCTACAGTGCAGTTTATTGAACTGTTTCCATGGCTACTGTCACGGATTTTACTCAGATAGGACACACGGCAGCTGATGTGGAGTGTGAGATTTGCAGGAGTACTTGTCAGTTGTAGAGTGGCATCATTACTGACAAGTCAGTGCTAGTGGGCTATTTTTCCAAAATGTAGTCAAAGAAACAGGAATTTCTTATCTGATAAATAAGGTCACTGTTTGTTTGTGCGTGTGTGTGTGAGAGATTCAGTCTCCTCACTAAAATGACAGACATGAGTTGTAACATGCTGTATTATACATGTGCTTTCCTTTAAGTATGTTCAGTAGTTAATGAAAAGTGAACGTTGATTGAAATAGTCTATCACCACTGTTGTTTTTATAGAAACCGTCAAATCTCCATTACTTTAAATTTTACAGCATAGTGCGGTTTTCTGTTACTTCTGAAGTTGGACTTTGAGCAATTTTACACCTAACCATTAGACACACATTCCTGTTATCTCCCAGGGTGGGAGTGAGGTCCTAGCTAATGAAGTGGATTTGCCTTAATTGCTTGTCTAGAATAACATCAGGAGGCTTTATATAAGAAAGAAAAATGAAAACTCACATTCCCCAGACTGAATGGATATCTTTAGGCTTCTATTATGAATGCCTTGTGAAAGTCTGGCTATTGTAGCAGCCCCCTCCCTTCTCTGTCTTTCTGATAACAAATTAATCTTCTTTTCTTGCCAATTCTGTTGTGCAAAGCAGGTCAATAGAAAATCATTTATTTTTTCTGTCCTTTGGATAGTAGTGAATAATTGTTGCTGAATCACCACATCTGTGGGGTTCCTTTGGCCCTGGGCTTTGCCTCGCAAACAGTCTTGCTTTTCCTCTTTCTGTTCATCTCCACAAAAAGAAGTGACTACTTACTTGGCGGTTGAAGCCTCATTGGAGCCACAAGGGCAAACATGCATGCAGTCCGGTAGTGGGTTTCAGTTAGGAGTGCTTACAGTATGTAGTATATTTCTGTAGAACATGGCCCACTATGAAATCTAATGGTTATGTCTTTTATGCAAATAAAACATAATCCATCTTGGACAGCACCTTATAGCCAGTACAGCATTTGTTTTCTGAGTAGTCAATGCATTCTGGAGAGTGATGAATTTGGCCCTGTCATAAAACCCTCTGTGTATGTCTGTGCTATGTATCAAATTAGCATAACCTTTTTATTAAACAACTTAGGGATCAGGTACGTTACTGAGCAGGAGGGAGGTCATCAGCATCTGTGTGGTTTAATCGCACACCAGCCTGTTGTTTATAAGGACTGGGGTGTGCCTCTCTCTCACTGTCTTAGCTAATTAAATAGGCAGCATTGTGCAAAACTGTGCTTGGTTTGGATCCATCTGTCAGTGTGACAGATGCATGACGTAAGATCTTCCACCAAATTGAAAAGCAATAAAACAATTTCTGTTGTTGAGCCTATAAAATATGTGCACCACTGTATGTAGCAATTAGCCATGTTAAAAAAATAAGTCTAAACATTACTTTTTGTCCTCTCCTGTTTTTTTCTGTCGATCACTAATCATATGCACAGAATATAAACAGAAAAGAGGTGAAACACTAATAATGTGAGAATGTGCTTCCTGTAAACCACGTGCGTTCTGGAATTTAAATGTAGCACATTGCATTTTTGTCTTGTTTTTCCTTGCTGACCATTAGTTAGTGCATTGTTACTACACTGTGAACACAATAGGCTGCCTTCCCACTTTTCTTAAGTACCTAAAGCACTGGAGTGTAGTACTATTTACTCTCAGTACACCCATTTTTGCACCTCAGCTGGTTATTTATCAATCTGCCTTGATTGTCATGTTGATATGGCTGCTTTCATGTTCCTAACTACAAAAAAAATCTAAATCTTTACTGGTGAGACTAGGTGTATGGTATGAAGGAGCTGATAATCTGTGTGTCTTTGTTCCACTAGCTCTGCTGTAAATTGGCAATTTAGTGTTGTGGATATCTGTGAAATAAAGGAGGGTTGCTGCCTAAAGAGCAGCCATTCTTTTGTGGCTCATTCTGCGGAAAGCCAGGAGTTCATTGATTGATGAATGGCTTAGCAGATGTGGAAATAAATGGATTCAGAGTGCACAAGCATTGGTCTTCTATCTTGTGAAGTGCAGATAGTATCAAATAGTGCATATAGGACCACTGGGTACAATATATTCTTCTACACTTCATATCTAATAGGTTCTAATCTTCTCATGTAAAGTGGCAACAGAGCTGGTAAAGGACCAGAAAAATAGAGCTCGTCCTGGCTGCCAAAACCTCTTTTATAAGGCAGCTGATAATGACAGATTGTGCAGCGAAAGATAAACTGATGTTGTTACTTATTGGGTTCTCTTTCAAATCTTAAATTTGCCTCTACTGAGATTTGGCAGTGATAAAAGATTTAACGTAGAGCAGAGTAAATCAGGCTATTGTTTAGAAAACATGGGCTCAAAGAACCATCCTGTGTAGATAAGCGTCCAAAAAAGTTTTAAGAATTGGTCACTTTCCAAAAGAGGCCGCCGGCTTGTCGGTTTGCACCAGATTCAGTGGCTGGTCTGTAGGAGACCTAGAGCACACACCTGTAGAGTCCACTGGGGAAAAATAATCAGCAGAATGACTTTTTAAAGAGAGTTTCATAGGATTTGTAGCTCTACAGTGAAAAGTGTTTATGTGTTAATTTATGTGCTGCTGATGAAACATGGCTAATCGTTCTTCAGTGTAAATGTTAAGGCCCAGGGAGATAAAATAACACCGCGAGGCACTAAATAAACAGTGAATTCTTCTCAACCTGCCAACACACCCAAAATACACATACACACACCTTCACAAACCTTTTGAAATGTACATCCTCTGTGACTGCAGTAGTTTTGAAACCTGTTTTGTGTTGGCAAACTAACTGTGAATCTAGGTATCTTTGATGCAGCATCTAAAGATAACCAAGATCCAAAAGTGCCTCAAACCACTCAGTGAAGGAGCAGAGTATAACCGTTAATCTTCTAAAATGTATATAATGCGTTTTTTTTCCCTTCTCTCTTTTGCTTTCAGACGGAGCTTTTCAAAACCACTCTCGGCTGCGGACACCTCCTCTGCCACTCTCCCACTCCCACTCACCTAATCATCAGCACCATGCGGCCTCCATTAACTCCTTGAACAGAGGAAACTACACTCCACGGAGCAACCCGAGTCCGGCACCCACGGACAGCTCTATTCTTCCTGAAGGTCCGGCTGGTGGTCAAGATTCCGGCAGCGCACAGGACAACTGGCTACTCAACAGTAACATCCCTCTGGAAACAAGGTACGTTGTCTCTCTGACAATTTACGTAGATGTTTGCATCTGTAAAACTGAGCTTGAGCTGGTGCCATTGAACACAGCTTCTCACACTTTCTGCTCCATGTTAAATGACGGCAGTTCTACCAAGAGGCAAAGCTATACAATGCAATATCCTACTAGGGGCAAAGGCCTACATTTGTGATGAACGCGACTTTGTGGCAAACAAGAGAAAAGTCCTTCTTTTGGGTCTTTGTCTAATGTCAGGAGTCATAACAGTGGATGCTGGGGAGTTTAAACAGCAGAGTAATTATAATCACGCTGGAGATGAAACAGTTCTTGCAAAATTACGTTCAGACTCCCGTGAGCAGGCTTCATAGCTCCTCCACTTCAGCCTTGAGTTTTATTTATTTCAAATTAATCAGTATTCAGTTCTCTAGCACATTTCTCAATAGGAGGCCCTTGTGTGAAGTAGATCTGTCAAGTGTTATTGTAACAAAGGGAATATCTGTTGGTATTTTTTTTTTTTCTTTGGCTGGTCTTATTGCTAGGTGGTATGAAATCAAGAATAGCAAAGCAGACTGATCCCAACCTTCCTAATGATCACACTGCTCTGCTAGCAGCAGAAAAACTCTCCAAACAAAACATTTACAGTGTGTATTCTAACAAAAAAAAACAAAACGTATGAATAAAAAACACATTTTATCTTAAGTTAGAGTATTTAGTTATTCAGATACATTCAAAGTTAGTGAAAAGCCTTAGACCACACTATTGTCTGTAGAAGTAGGCATTCAATATGAGCGTGCTATTACACACAGGCTCACAACTCACAGATCTCAGCAGTGACAGATCCTGAACATATATGTATGATGCTCAACACACACTACAGCATAGTGAACATGCTATCAGATTATGATCGATAGCCAGAAGACAGAAGCCTTAAACTAAATGAAGTTATGTGATGAAGCTATTTTGATTTGATATGATTTCATGGTATTGATCAATTTGCTTTTATGCTGATAGGAAGCACCTCGAATTGCCACCGTGTATGAAAAGTGCTGTACAAAAAAAAATTGACTTGGCAAACCTCATATCCGGACTGTGCTAAAGGCTGAGTTGTGTCAGCGGTTTTGTTCTTTGTGATGTAATTAGCTGTAGCATAACTGCATATTAAACAGTTTTTAATGTGATGATTTTGATATTTCTTGCTTTCTTTTTCTCTTTTAATGCTTTTGAAAACATAACATAAAATGATGATCCCTTGGGCCACAACCCTAAGACACCCCAGTAAACTGTTCAACCACATTTATGGGGCCACATACAGTATCTGTAGTGTATGTGCTTTTTAATACATTGCCGTAAATGAAACTATTGTTGACAGTTAAACGTTAATTTGGAATGGCTAAACACTCAACCATGTACAGACTTGACTGTATTTTCTTTCTTTTTTTCTTGAATGGTTCAGTCAAAAAGAAAACGAGCTTCAATTTCAGCTTATAGAAGGACAGTTAGAGCTATAATGAATGATTACACATCATCCAGCTCCAAAGGTAATGCTGCACAGGTATTCCCTGAAGAGCTGAAAACAGATGGTAAGGAGAGTAGATCTGCAACAGGCAACAGTGCTGCTGAAACAACATATGTAGTCTTTATGACCCATTACCTTGCAAAGAGATTAACTGTTAAAGCTCCATTAATAAAATTGAAACCTTTAGTAAAATCCACACTGACCCTGAAATATTGAATGTTACTTCCATCCGTCCGTTAGTCTACCCATCCATTTTTACTTGAGGTGGAAGCAGCTGTATTTAGAAAGCCCTTTCCCCCCAGCAGCATTTTCTAGCTCCTTTTGGAGGATCCGAGTCATTCCCAGGCCACATGATACAGGGTATATAATCTCTCCAGTGTGTTCTGGGTCTACCCTGGTGTCTCCTGCCAGTTGGATGTGCCCAGAAAGCCTCCAATGGAAGGTGCTCATGAGGCATCTCGATCTGCAGCGGGTTTCCTCCAGATCTCCAAGCTCTTTCACCTATCTGTAAGGACGAGCCCAACCACCCTACAATGTCATGATTACATCACCCACATCTCACGACCATGGTCCTGACCAGACCATACTAATCCACCTGTTAATCCCATGCTCCATTTTAGCCTCACATTTCTCTTTCATTTAGGTAATAGTATGGCACTTTGTTGTCACTTTTGTGATATTTAATGGCTCGGATAAATTGTCCACTGGTAGGACATTCACTGCCACTGGAGAAATGCCAGCAGTTGGTTGGCCCTATTGAGACTCATCATTTTGTTTGGAGTTTCTGCCAAGCATCCATCCCTCCTCATTAAAAGTTGCATTCTTCACCAGAACTTCCAGCTTGAGATACCATAGGCTTCGCTACTGGCCTCTAAGGAGCAGAGATGAAAAACAAGGCTTTTCTCTTGTACCACAGAACGTGTTCAGCCTGCCCATTGCATGTGGACAGTTCATTTCTCCATTGCTTTAGTATTTCCTTATGGAACTGAGCTGTCATGGGGAAAGTGTATTATGAGAGAAATGAGACATGTGCCTCTAGAAACTTTAGAAACTTTTGTTTTTTTTCTGGATTGTTGCAACCATTAAATGAAAAACAACTTCAGTTAAAGATACTATCCAGTGTGAAAAATGTTCAACTTTAGTGACAGTTTCACTTGTAATTTGTAAAACTCAAATCAATCAAGCCTTTTGTTTGAATTAATTGTTAGCGACCTACTGTAAAGGTTCTTATCTGTAAGTGATGCATTGTTTTCTTCCAATCACAACCTTAAAGGAGCCAGAATACACTAATGTATATCAGAGAAGAGCAAGACGTTTGCAGAGAAGGGCAGGGCTCGTACAAAACAAGGTATGACAGTGCCCAAGAAAGGGGAACAAAGAGAGCAAGATGTTATTTGTCTCACACCTTCGTAGAAGTAGTTCCATAAGGGCCTTGGTTTCTTTGTCCCACACTGTCTGTCTCGATCTTCATTTGCCAGTTGTTGATGTTGCTTGGTGAACACATACTGTATTGGCATTTGTGTTATTTGCACGCAAATCTCACCCTAGCTTCATATCCATCTTTCCACCTGTGTGTAGAAACATAGCAAAGCAGACATTCCTAGAGAATTTACAGGACAACCTCATTGAGATGGACATTCTGGCATCAGCACGCCATGATGCCGCGTACAATGATGGGTATGTTGCATGTTTGCTATCTGGCTCACACTACTGTCAGAATCTCCTTTTTTGCCATGAAAACAATTGCCTGCGCTGTTTTCCCATCAAACATCCTCTGTTTTGAAATGCTGTCAATCAACAATGTGTGTCTTCTGTAGTGCTAGAATCTTTGCAGTATTTGTCCCTTCCCTGTTTATTACAACTAACAATTTGCATTAAGTCACATTGTTGCGTTGAATTGTTTTTGATTCATGTTAAACATGACCGCTTTATGAAACACACTTGCTCATGTTATCTCCTATTGCTACATAGGACGTGTCAGAGATTTGTCCAAATGTTTATGAATAAAATATGGCCTCAGTGACTTTCCACATCATTCATTGTAATGTGACGTTCAATCACATTCATGTCACTGTCGCTCGTGAGCTTCTTGTAAACTTGTCAGTAAAATGGCCTTGACAACAGTGCTGCTGCCACTGACTCTCTGATGGGCTGATCATACAGCACTTGGACACGCAGCTCTACACATGTATTCTGAGATAGCCAGCCATGTTTTTCAAGGGCGAATAAATCTGTTCAGCTCCATACTGCAACCTTACATTGTGTATCTCTCCTCTGGACCGCTTTGACACATAGTTATAGGGAATTACACTTCACCACGTTGGCATGAGCACATAAACAAGGGCCAGCTGCAGTCATTAGTCCTGTAAATTACATATAATATTGATTAACAGTTTAGACTGTGCAAATCCCAGTATGCTTTAGTAGTCTCACTAATCTAGAAGACACATGACTACAGTAACACTATGTGCTTTGAGACAGAATTGCCTACCGGTGGAAAGGAAAGTACTTGTGACCAACAATTATACAGACTTCCCAGAGCACTGAGTGTTTTTGTTGAGGCTAAAAAGAACCTGTGTTTTTTCCAGGCACTTCTTGTTCAAACCAGGTGGAACGTCACCAATGTATTGCACAACATCACCAGGATACCCTTTGACCTCCAGCACGGTGTACTCGCCTCCCCCACGCCCCCTGCCTCGAAACACATTCTCTCGACCTGCCTTCAGTTTGAAGAAACCTTACAAGCACTGCAACTGGAAGTGTGCTGCTCTCAGTGCCATTCTCATCTCTGTAACACTGCTGTTCTTATTGGCCTACTTCATTGGTAAGTCACCTCTGATGCTCCTGAAAGCCATCCTGGTTTGTAGGAGTCCCCCATCCCTGACCCTCACTTAACTGGCAGACGAAGGATGAGTTCATGCTCTATTGTGTTTCCTCTGTCGCCCGGTTTTATTAGTGTTGAATCTGAACTCTGCACCTTACAGTATGTGAGGATAGTTAGAAGGGAATTCACAGATTCTCCATACACCTCATTGAAATAACATTATCATTCATAGATGGGCTTGGCTAAATGTGCAGCGATGAGCATTCCAGTTTCTTGCTCTAGTGAATAGGCCAGGGAGGGAATGAATTAAAAAGACCTCAGCCATGACACAAGAGAAAGCTGCCCATTTAACATATTTATCTCATTGAGTTTTCATTTCTTGACCAGCACACCTAGTTCCAAGCTGGGTGACAGACCGTCGGTTGTGATATTGGAGTTATGCTATCAAATCAGTTCTGCTCTAAGGGAATGGCATCCATATCTGATAATACAGCATTTACATTATCTGTGTAAAAGAAAAACATTCAGTTATCTATATACAACTCTGCTAAATAGCCATCCAGTCCATGTTCTGTTTATTCCAAGCAACCTGCTCTGCCAGCAATGTAAAAACCAACACTTCACTAGGGCCAGAGATTTGTTTTTATTTCTTCACAAAAATGATTTCCCAAACCTGTTGTTTAAAACAAGTGTTTCCAGCATTGTACTGAAACTGTCTAGACGTTGGTTCAGGGAAAATGTGACTTTGGCTTCTTCTTCTGAATGGGTTTGCGGCCATTTAAGGTCATATGCCGACAATCTTAAGGCTCTGCACGAGTTTCGTGAATCGCATGTTGACTAAATTGGCCAAGTAAGTCTTAGGTTTGATGTCTGTTGTTCCAGAGATGGGGTGATCCAAATTAAATCGTTAACAGTAACAGTAAAATTGTGCCTGATCTGTCAATTAAGGGATATTTCAAACGTTAATGCATTATTTCATATGTTTACCATTGTCATATACATTAGATTTGTTGTTAGTACCTGTTTAACATATAAATGCACTCTGCTGAATTCGGTCTCCGACAAAAACAAAAATAGCTTTTAAAATAGAGCAATGGTGACAACACAGTAGTTAATTTGCATGAACTCAGTGCAAGGGCAGCAGATCCTTCTGCATGGCCTTCGTCAGTGAGATAAATTAATTCTTCATTGAGGACATTTGTTATAGATATGCATTATGCTATAACAATCATGAAAGCTATCGTTTTTGCTTTTCCTTGAGGCCAAACGAACTAAAATCCGATTATTCATTTTTTTTGTTACCGCAGCCATTTAAATTGTTTCATTTGTAATTCAGAACAGCGCTGGAATAAAAAAAAGGAATCAGCTGGTTGGGGCTTATGGTGATTATCTATGTACACAGCAATTTTAAATCAATGATGTTGAGAGTGAGCAAGTTCTGGTTTATTTCTGGCATCAGCAGTGTGGCCTGGTTATAGAAGTAGAAGAATAATATCTGTCGACTGTTTACCGCTTGTGACCTGGCCAAAAAGAACGGCTCATCAGCCTGATAGTGCTTAATCACACTGTGTAATTATACCCTGCAAAACTCAGGCCATCTCCCGATGCACCTCAAGTAAACATGTTGGAAACAAAACCTCTCCCTAAGACCGGAATTTCCAATCAAGAACGGGGGCCATATTTAATTAAAGGCTGATGAGAAAATACATTTAATTTCAAGTGCAATTAATTATTGAGGCCTGTAATTGGGAACTCTGGGTGAGATGTCTAATGAACCCAATTATGCCTCATGACAGATGTTTTGACTTGCATCATGTATTTATTATGTCACAGCTTTGTAAATCTGCACATTTTTGAGGCGCAAAGAGGTCGGGGGTATAAGATGGCACTATTTTCTCTGTGGCCGCTCACTCATTAGCACATTTGTTATATTCTCCTCATTTTAAGGTCATCAGTATCCTCCTGTGTTCGCTTCAATTCACCCTGGGTATCTAGCCAAGGACAAAGTGTTTGGGCCTTTCACTAAATCATCATCCAGCCCAGAAAAAGCCTTTCTGCAACACAGATTTAACCATTTTTTTTCTTCCAGTAGTTAAGAATATTACTGCCGCGTTTGATTTGACCTTTCACTATCCTACAGTTTTATTGCATTTGCAGCATCCTCTAGATTTGTCAATACTGATATTACTCGAAATAGAAAAGAGCTTAAAGAGATGGAAATACTCCTCTGTTTTCATAACGAATGAATGGGTATATACATCTATATACTCCATAAAGACTAAATTACTAGTAAGACAAAAAAATCATTACTTGGGAAAAAAAATTGATATCATTGTCATGTATACAATTAAATGCTTTTATAAGAAAAACCCCATGACACTGTATTTAATGAATGCATTCACATCTCAGATACCTATCCCTGCTAGGTCAGTGGTCCAAAGCCCACCACAGGGTAAAGCAAAATCTTAAGGCACACCTGTATTCATATACGAGCAATACAGACTTGATAACAAGTGTTATCAGACACACACACTCCCTCCCACATTGCAACTGTGTGTCTCTGTCTCTTTCTTTAAATACAAGTTCTTCTCATCTGTTTGTTTTTTGGTTGTTTAAATTAATATCAACATGGCCTTGTAGTTATGTAGGAACCTTTCGCCATCAAACAGTTGAGCCAATTTAAAAAGCCTTCTTCTTTATGCCTCACTTTTAATTAATAAAGCCATTAATCACTATGGCTTTGTGCTAAAACTAGATTCTTGCTAATATCCGACATATAAAGACCCCCTGGGTTTGTCTTTAGCTTTATCAGTAAATTTATTTTCCTCCCGAAATGTTTTACCTTCAGAATAGAGTGAGTGAGAACATCAACACGGTTGTATTTGATCATGTAACTAGATCCAATAAATTTCTATAACTTCTTTTATAGTTCTCTCCGAGTATAGGCAGGACAGGCTGTAGTGCAGTTGTTAGAGCAGAAGGCTACAAGCCACAGGGTCATTGGTTTGACTACTGGTTCCCTCTGATCCATGCTAAACTGTGATTGAACCCCCCAAATTGCTCATGTGTTACTTTTAAGGAGCCCATATTAGAGCACGCTCTGGATAAAAGTGTCTGCTAAATGACTAACTGTAATTGTACTTCTACGTTGCAATAATAATTTAGTTATGGTTGTCAAAAAACCCCATGGGACACCTGCACTTGCCTGGCAGCACCATTTTTGGAATAAGGTTACCGTATTATTTAGCATGCCACAGTTTCTGTCAGAGTAACTGTGTGAGCTACTCTACAAATATGCCAACAATATTTCTCGATGTATTGAGCAGAGAATTTAATGTTACTAAAAAAAGATCAGTTGAAACAACTATATGTTCCTATATGACTGCCACTGATGGGTGAAAATTAGTTGTAAATATTGGCAGTCCACACAAACAAGGAAGTAATTACATGTTGACAAGCTTCATTCAAAAAGCCCACACTCAGGTCTGACCTTGACCTGTAAAGGATTGGCTACAAAGGTAAAAGGGAAAATCAGTGATAGAATGACTGAAACACAGTCAGTTGTATTTATAAACCTTTATTAATTTATAGTAGTGTCAATATGATGTCTCTGTTTTAGAAATGTCCCGTTCATTTACACAGTTACACACACTCATGCCTGGAAGCCGCCCAGTATGAACACATTCTGACCTGCTGGCCGATCAGCACCTCCAGTTGAATCAGCTGGGTTAAAGGGGACCACAGGGAGGGAGGGAGGAAGGGAGTGGTCAAGCACTGCTTTTTCACTTGTCCCACCCAGATTTTATCCTGAAGGTGCATCACTGGACCTGCAGGACAAACATATAAGCCCCAACATATAATATCCAATTCAAGTTTCACAGAAAAAAGCCTAAGTCAGTCATTCTACACATTCTTCACATTCTACATTTTTTAAAATTATGTGCAAATTAAACTGACCCACACGAGTTGAGTGCAAGAGCTGTGATTTACACAAATTTAGACTGGCAGAGTAAGAGAGACGTATAAATCTACAGTAGTTAAGTGAGAAATTATAAAGTGAGAAACACCTATTCATGTTCCAAGAGCTTCATTAAAACGTATTCACTCACTCCAAGGCATTTGAGAATAATTTCCATTCAGTATTTGTTTTTTTAAATGCATCAAGATAGTGATAGTTTTGACCGCTAAGATGAGAAATTCAGGTTCTACTTTCATAGCTTCCATTGCAGTGTGCACTACTTGTAAAGTGCTCTTCTGATCAGAGGATAGAAGCACAGAAATGCTGGCAGATGACCCACGGCAATATGTGCTGGCTTCCTCGTATTGGCTGATAGGTCCTTTACTACAGTACCTCTGCTCCTAATTGGCACATGGCGTGACCCGACTTCCTACCAAGAGATAAGGGAAAGGAGGGCACGACATGCTTAGGACAAAATGGGTGATGCTGCTAAGTGATGTAATCTTGACAGGTCAATAGTATTGCGGGAACACAGACACAGCTTGTCTCTGCCAGTGGCCGTCTCGTTAGTACGAGTACCTCGCGACTCCAACAACCTGTCTTCATTTTGCAGCCAATTGCAGCAATCCTGAGTGTCATTGAACAGTGTTTGCAAAGTTTGAAAAGCAAGCAAAACAAAATCGGGAGGCTCTTCACTGGCTCACGTCCAGTGCTCTGCATATCATAGATACCAAGAAGGCGCTGAAGTAAATCTTTAAGGATGAGCGAGGGACGCCTCTTCAACCGTTCTCCATTAGAGGCCTCAGGGATGGATAGGATGAAGAGGGAGGCTCACAAAGACGTGATTACTAGGACTCTTGGAACGAGACCCTGCCTGGTGACTTTGCGATAGTTCTGTCAGCAACATACAGTGACTTTTTCCATTTCGCCAGTCAATGTAGAGCTACAAATCAAAAGCAGTGTATTTCTGCAGCTTACAAAATGATAAACAAAGCCATCTGTCTCTTCGCTGGTTGTCCTCTACTGACACACTGTCACTTCCACAGGCACTGGGCAGTCACAGAACAGATGCTGGTATTGCGGTTGAACTTTCAGAATCTTAGAGAATGTTGCATTTTCTCTAATAACTAGACTATTGCTACCTGTCTCTTAAAAAAAACCTATTTACTGTAAATATGATATTAAATATGAAATTATTAGTTATTCTTGTGTCATTTTTTTATTGTTTAAGGACAGACAATTAATCTTGGCCCAAGCTCTAAATAAAGTAATCAGAGTGGTGTTTAAGATAAACAAATTTTTCATTAAGTTCCACGGGTATGTTCATTCTTTTCAGGTTTCTGATACATCAGTTTGGCAGAGGTTCCTGCAGTTTCCTCTGACAATGACGCAATATTTTCTATTCACTGGACACTATAGCTTGGTCTGATTTACCACTTCACAGTCATATTAGCTTCAGTTAGTGACAGATTTAATACTGTATCTGTTGCTTAATGAGGCAAATTATGGTCTTTAGTTTAGCATCTGCCTTGTAAAAAGTCACATTTTTATCTAAAGACATAGCAGTGTCAGAACTTGGTCTACTGAACTGTAACAGTCTGCAAATCAGTCAGTGCACTCCGAGCTTTTTTTCCCTCACTAACATCAATTATTAATGTACTGTATATTGTTGAAAGAAAATGTAGCTCTTAATAACTTCAGTCATGGCTCTTGTGTTTTAACCACATTCTCTAACCCCAGGGTATCACTGGTTAATAAAAGTATAAAAGTCCTTTTGACTTGTGTGTTTTTGCTCCTTTGTTAATGAGCATAGTTTACTTAAATTAATCACACGCAAATATGTAATCACTATGCTTTTTAACCAAAGAAATTCAACTGTAGTGTGTGTGTGTGTATCAAGCTCTGAAAATAGGCATTAAATTTGATTTATTATACATTTATTTAACATACATGAAAAAGTATAATTAAAGCTTTTTAGATTCCACTAACACATAATTAGTTTAGCTTTTAAGTAATAACAGGCACAGTCAATTGCTTTATTGTCGGAATGGTCACATTTAAAGAAAATGACATTGAGGGGACTGAAGAGAACCTAACTCCCAGCTTGAGCCTAAACTCTAAGATAATTTTTATTCTTTGTAATTAAATTGTGTGGTTAATTACTTGAGGAGCTTAAGGGAACCAACAAACTGATAAAATAGCTATATTGAGTTTCTAGGCCTTTCCTGCTGACTGTTGACTTCCAACGTGGCTTTTGGCTTACTAAGCTCGTCTTGTCCATTCTCTTATTGGTGATCTGTCATCGTCAGCCCCTCCTCCTCTGCCCTGCACTCCACTACTATTGTTCCAAAGGACATTTCTTTTGTTGACCTTGTAAAATATCAGCATGCTTCATCCACTGTGTTCACATTGAAACACCCCTGGTGTCTTCCGGCTGTGTGTGTGTGTGTGTGTTTAGTAGGGGAATAGAAAGGTACTAGGCGGGAAAAAAATCACAGGGCCCTGGGGACAGTCCATGCCATGTCGCTGTGGCGAGACAGATGTTGTCCTATGGGGTCAGGATAGCATTTATCTCCTGATCTCACCACTCAGCACTTTTAAAGAAATGCCATTAACCATTAAACCAAGTATTGTTCCTTATTCTTCTAAAATTTACTTCGTGTGTCCCCACCTCACAGCTGTCACCTTGGCATTAAAAAACTTTCATACAGTAGTTCCTTGACAGTTTAGGGAGTTATTTCATGTTTGATTTATGGAATACAGTTTGTGTTGCTCAGATGAAATGCATTAAAGGTAACTTAACCTAAACCAATTCTGTCTTCAATATTTCAGCCATGCACCTTTTTGGATTAAACTGGCACCTGCAGCCCATGCAGAGACAGATGTACCAGCTGTCAGAGGATAATACAAGTGGCCTACCTTTTCCTACTGACCTGAGCTTGCCACCTTTAGGCAACACAGGCTTGGAAATATCCGACCGCAGGGGAAAAGATGACAGTAAGTACATTTATAAAAGGATAATACTTTTAAAACAAATTCTTTTCCACTGAATGATGCTTAAGTAACCATACACAGATGCAGCAGATTCTTTTAGGATAATTGGATGGATCTCTGAACACTGATGCATCCACATCAGAAAACGCCGCACAGGGGGAGGAAAAAAAAGTTTTTCAAATCTTAAAAGTTTACTGATGACATTCTAAAGCTGAAGCAAGTTTGTTATTATTTTGTCATCCAGTTTCACATTGTGTTCACTTATCCCTATGGCATGCACTGAGATCTGCATTGTAATCCTATGAAAGTTGTTGTAAGTGGGAAAGTGTTATTTGTTCCTGGAGGGAGAAAATGGGACAGCTTAAGGGACTGTGTATCCAGGGGCTGGAGGGGGATTAGCCACTCTGTCCCCTTCAGAACGGATGTGATCCTTTCATCTCCTAGCCTGGGCTGCCTTTCCTGGCAGCCAAAGAAAGCATGTGCACACCCCACGGTACCAACTGCTTGACTGTAGAAAAGTTTGCTCTGTTCCATTCTTTAGTAAATGGGTCCAGATTTGAGCATGTGATATGCTACTGGTAGAGTACAATAGGTAGAAGATGGGGTCATTACCATATAGATGAATCCAGGAGTTGTCTTTTTTATTTACTAGACGGCAGAAAGTGTGTTTGGCTAACAACGAGCATGACTACATCTGAGTGCAGACCACTGCATGGCAGCTGTTGCTGATAGGAAATCAATAGCCATAGTTTTTTTTAAATACATCTCGTTCTGCAGTGCTGTCGTGAGAAGCGGTGGTGAGCGATCTAATGTTTTATCAAGGTGATGCAGATGAGTACAGTTTTTAAAATTCAGTTTGTTTCTGACTTTCTGCGTCTTTCCTTCAAAGCATCATGTCGTATTTTAGCTTGCAGAACAACAACCATTTATTTAAACATGTGGCCCATTATCTCTGGTCTCTCTTGATGATTTCTTTAAACAGCTGATGAGTACACCGAAAATGTGCTGCATAAATAAGTCCACACCCCTACATGGAAAAGGAGCCTGCGTGTGGTAACATTATGTAATACTCGCATCCTGAGAACGAGGACTCTGTCTACTCAGATAAAACCCATTGCCATTGATGGACTTTTGACAAGACTGCCATCTGCCGTGCCACGTGTAACCTAAAGCCGTGTCTGCCACCAAGTCCTGGGGGTAGTTTGTATGGGCGTCTGCTTTAGTAAACATCACTGCTGAAATTAGCTCAGCTACATGGGCAAACAGATGTTGCCATCTCCACAGAGTCCAATATAAGTTGTATTATGGAACATATGGACAATTTTTGGCAGTGAAAGCTAGTACCTGAGCGGGTACTAGTGATAGAGATGCTTCTCTGTAATATTTACAATTTTCACTGCATCACTTTTTTCAGTTATAACAATTTTATCACAGTATTAAAGCTGTTGTGTTTTTTTCTCAACTATTTTCATAACCATTTTTACACCATATGTTTGGTCTTTTAAATTGTATTTTTAGAACCTTTTGTCACTATTTATTTTTTATTTGTTTTTATTTATAAAACGTGTTCATGTCCTTGATTCATTCAATAATCAGTGCCACCTGTTATAAAAGCATATTTCATCATTGCCAAGACTTTTTTTGTTTGTTTGTTTCAGTCAACAGTCAACAGAAGATTATTGTTTGAGGACCAGACAGTTATTCAGTCAGGTTATTGAGAACTATTTGCAATGGTCAGAGGGGTCATTTATTATATTTCTTCTCCGTCTGTCAGTGACGTGATTAAACATCTGTGATATGGTCAGACTATCATGCTTCAGCAGACTCCCTCTGCCCTCCACATGCTGGATTAATGGTGTGACATCTTTGACCGATTTACTCTGTGTGCAATGCAGGCAAATTGGACAGCTTGTTCCCAGATGACAGCTATATAGATATGGGGGAGATTGACGTTGGGCGCAAGGTCGCACAGCAGATCCCTCCTGGTATCTTCTGGAGGTCCCAAGTCTTCATTGATCATCCCATGTACCTGAAATTCAATGTGTCCCTTAGCAAAGATGCCTTAGTAGGAATCTATGGAAGGAGAGGCCTACCTCCATCACACACACAGGTAAGGGGATATTTGAATGTTACGGACACTTGTTACTACTGTATATTAATTATGCTCTTTTATTGTTATTAGTAGTCTGAGTTTGAAATTTAAGTGTTTTGGGAACTTTAAGTCAGCACATTTCAGTGTTTTCCGTAACAAGGCCTTACGAGTTTCACAGTATTGTTTGTGAAAGACAATGGTAAATTGTTAATGCGATGCTGTGTGAAACAATTTACAATCATCTCTGCATAGTCTAAGGATTCAGCTTCTTTCCCATTCTTCCTCCGCCGCAGAATATAAATTGGGATATTGTTTAAAAAAAAATCTATCTAACCATGTAGGAGCCTGTCATGAATACAAACCAATTCATAAATCTCTGTGTTGTATTATGGATCACTTTGTTGCAGAAAGGATGTATGGTAAGTTTTTTTCAGGTTCAGCATCATCAATGAATCAAACAAAAATACAGTGCTCAATTTTTCTTACCACTAATTTCCTACGCGTGTGCTGCACAGAATCATATGTAACGTGTTATTAATCGCATTGGTCTGTGTTGTTACCACGGTTTAGATTTGTGCTGTAAATTTAACTGTAGTTCAGCAAATTGTTCATAGCATGATTTTTGTTTGCATTAATATCAAGCGTGATTTATTTTTCAGTCAGAGGATCGTGTTTGTCTCTTTCCTATATTTTTACTGAAAAGAAAATAATCTAGAGTGGAGTTTTTGTACTGTGATTGATTGCGCACAGAGTGGAGAGTGCAGATGAGTCAAGATTCCCTTCCTTATGTAGATGAAAATGAATTGCAGTCTTTGGTATTCACTGAGTCCCTACTGAAATGAAGCTAATTGTTGCAGATGTTACTTGGTAAAATTCAACCCCAAATTTTTTCCATGAGCTTCTCTTATTTCGCTTTAATAGCTACAAACAGGCCTTCGTTTAAGATATGTGAACTATGAAATGATCACAGCCCATCCAGCCACATTGTGTCAAGACTTGGATTTGAGGTATTCATGCAGACCAAACGATGCTCTGCTATAAAGAGGACTGAAAGCACTCAAGTGTCATGTGTCACTCTAATGGCATGTCTGCAGTCAATCTGTCAGTCTTACTCACTTTCTCTGTGTCCGTCTGCAGTTTGACTTTGTGGAGCTTTTGGATGGGCGACGGCTCCTGGCCCAGGACGTCCATGGTTTGGAGGGACCTGTGGGTATGCAACGGAGTCTAGTACCCATCACCACACATGACACAGGCTTCATCCAGTACATGGATTCAGGCATTTGGCATTTGGCCATCTACAACGACGGAAAAGAAACTGAAACTGTGTCCTTCCTCACCACTGCCATAGGTGAGCACCCTGGGCATGACCTGCTGCTACAGTAAAAACTGTAATATGAAATGCACGTAATCCATATAATGCCTGCTAGCAGCACTGCACAGCAAACAGTCCGGACTTGGAGCACGAGTCAGAGACAATTTTTGGCAGATTTCAATACCCAAGAAAAGTGCAGGTTAATCAAGGTGAAGCCGAATATTACAAAAATCAGGACATCAGTGCTATCCTGCCATGCCCCTGAGTAGGGCATTGAGAGATCATAATATCCTCATTAGCCTGAGTGTCTTCCGAGCAAATCAGGGGTCCAGCTTCTGGGAACCATTTGCATACAATTGAAAGTATGATTGTACCCTCCTGCTAGTGCCATTTTTGATCATGATTTGCTCCAATTTCCATCTACTTTCCATTTATCAAAGTAGGGAAGATAGTTCTCTCCTCTGACTAACTGTGAGGCACACAGATGTGTTGTAGACATACATCTTTCGTTGTGGAGTTGATTCCGTTTTGTACGCTCCTCCTTGTTCTCCCTAAAGCGCCTTTGATTAGCACTGCTGTATCAAGCAAGGTGTGAGAGGGCTAGAGGTGTCGACTTTCACAGTGATGGCAGCTGGGAGCTGTTCTCACATGCTCTTTAATTAAAAGCTCCTGGGCCAGAGTCCATCTGTGACAGGGTTTGTGCCAGGCAGCAGATCGATGAGAAGCTGTCCTCATCACCAATGTAACACCAAACGGAGACAGGCAAGAGATGCACTATGCCCCCCCCCCATGTACCAAGAACAGCTGTAATTCAATACTAAATATATTATATGACACAAGCAGGGGAAGAAGTCAGGGCAGCATGTTTACTTTTGCTTATTTCTTCTTGACTGGATGCACATGAGGTCTGTGTGGCCTTTGGATAAAGCGTTCTGGGCAACGGATGGGGATAGGATGGGGTGGTGGCTTAGTCAGAGCCAGAATTCTGCCGCTGTTCATTTGTATCGGAGCTGATCTGCCCACAGAAGCTCCAAGGGAGGCAGAGGGGCCCTTTTCTAAAATGGGTCACCGGTTAAGTGCCCTTCAGCAGAAATTGAATCTCACCAACTGCCTGAATTGTATTGAGCCGTAGAGGAATGGAGTTGACCTTCAAATAGAGCAGCCCAGGTATAGAAATATATGTGAACAATATCTAGAACAGGTGCACTGAGAGACACAAGCAGCATTGTTTATAAGACACTAACAGTAAAATTATTTTAGTGTTTCTGACAGCGTTGGTAGGAAAAAAGGTCTTATATTACTGTCTGTGAGGCACCATGTTCTCTTCACATGTATTAAATGGAAGCTTCTTGCACACAGCCATGCCATACTAATACATCTGGGGGGATAGAGTGTCCCTGTCTTTAATCTGGGTTACTCCTCATTACTTGGCTGTGGCTTCATGGCAATGTGAAATGTGTCCCCCTGAATGTTTTGTATCACTGCCCTGTGGAGCATGAAGCCATTTGTCCTTGCTGCCTGGTGCCAGACATGCTTCAAATCCGACACAGCTTCCTATACAGGGGAGAAACGCAAGGGAAAGCACAGACCCAACACCAATGTCTTACTTTACATCTGGTTTCACTCTATAGCAGAGGCTCTCTCTGTACACAACCACCCATCATTCAAAGGTGTGGGACCATCCTCTGAGAGCATGGCAAGACGCTGATTAAACCTGCCTATTGCAAGCTACTCTGTCCTTACCCACTGCAGAGACTCACACAATAGTTAGCTCCCCTGACATGAAGGGTAATGAATTTCAATGAAGCTCTGCTTGAATTCATGATTTATGTGTTGGCCTACGTCGAGTGTGTGGCTAGGAGATATTCATGGCCTCTCTTCCATGCTCTCAGAGGAAACACATGCAGTAGACCCGGGCAATATGCAGTCTACTAAAATAGATTTTAGAATGGAAGAAATGTGGTTCAGCAAAGAAACACTCATGATAAAAAAAGGATGGCTTAATTAAAGGTGCATTCATGTAAACTAGTTGCCCGCTTCATATGTCAGGGGTTTGCTTTTTGAAGTTTAAGTAGGATCTCTCTAGATGAACTATAAACTACAATTTTTGTCTCCATGTGTGTAAGCTGCAAGAATCTCACTTCCATAACTGTACTTCCTCAAGGAATCTCTCCTGCTAAGAATGCACACATGCCACACCTCTCTCCAACGCACCACTTCACACAAACACTGCTCTTTTTTCTAGCTGCAAGGAATAAGGCCTAGGCCTCCTGTTAGATGTTCTAGACATTTTCAAAACCACACCAAAACGCTGACTTGCTTTCACCCCACCCACGGGGTAGACTTTCCTGCATCCTTTTACTAACCCACCATGGCAAAGGCAAGCATGCAGCACAGAAGACAGCAGCATTTTCCCTGCTCACTGCCTACCCTCCTCTCTTTTCACTCTGTCTCTGGGCTGTCTCCTTCTCTCTCTCCCTCTCTATTTGTCTCTTCTCTCTGTCTTGAATTGCATCCTCAGTGATGATTGACTCTCCAGAGTAAAGGGAAGCCAAATCCACGGCTCATATTTCTAGGCCTTTGTGGAGCACAAGAGATTCTTTGTTCAGTAAGTTTTGCCTCAGAGCTTCTTCTGCCTGAAGGCAATGGACAAGATTGAATATTTTTCAGCACCATTTCAGGCTTAATTCAGTGAGCATCGTGTTTCAGGATTCTGCTGCTGTCGAACACCTCAGAGATCAGTGGTCACTCTTATTTCAGCTGAAACAAAGTGTCTGAAGATGATAGTCAAAATACTTATTTTGCCAACATATTTGATTTAATTAGATAGATCAATAGAGGAAATGAGGAGTGGAGACATGCTTATCTGATTGTTTTGCACTGCACAAAATGCCCTCAGTCTATTAGCAAACAGAATCCATGGGTTTGTCATTACGGAAAACATGTGTTTCCATGCAGGTTGAGGCCTATAAAAAATGTGAAGGTCGATGTTTAACATATGATATACCTGAAAGACAAAGAGGGGACTGAAGGCATCATTTAAAGTAGAACAAAACATTTATTATGATCTCTTATAAACAGGTACACAGGTTAGTCACACAAAGACGTTTCTACATGGAGATATTCACAGCTACGTTCAGTGTTTTCCACATCCGGCCTTTCATATGACAGTGAGAAAATGCAGCCGATCCAGTGCCAGTTATTGTCAGTCCTTCAACTGCATTTGGAACTTCTGAGAGTTTATTTGCTGTACTTTGAAAACTTTTGATGGAAGCCCAGGTGATCAGGCCCTTTTAGTGAATTCTACCGAACATTAGTAACACTAAAATGTTTAGCAGTGAAACAGAACTGTTGACAGAATTGTGGAGCCTGTGCTTATTACTGTCATTAGCATAGGGATAATAATCAACCCAGAGAAAATTAGTGGGAGGAAAAATGTTTTTCAAACCGCATTACTCAGAAAAGCCCCTGATTGCTCTCTCGCAGATTCTATTGATGACTGTCCCAGTAACTGCTTTGGGAATGGTGACTGTGTTGCTGGAACATGCCACTGCTTTTTAGGATTCAAAGGACCTGACTGTGGGCGAGGTGAGTCACTTACACAGTCATAATGTCTTTATTGATCTCCTTTGTTCGGATGCATAACGTTTTTGAAATCCTGATCAAATTCTACTCACCATATGACCAGATCAATGCAATTTAAATTGTACAATTACTTTTAATTGTACTCCCGATCTTTATTATTAAATCAAGTAGTATTATTCAAGATAATTCATTTTTACATCTATCTCTCCTATTGCTGTATTGTGTTACATTTTAAAGAATAGCTGTTCAGGGATGAGAGCTTCACCTGCAGGGCTTGTAATGATATTTATTTGATTGATTTGATTGGTTTTAATGCTGTATTTATTTTTCACCTAATTATATTAAAACCCCATTTTAGGCAATGTTTAGATCAATAGTACTGTAGTTTGTTTTAGTTACATACAGTTTACAGTTACACATTCAGCGCTGCCGCCTGTTATCCATGTGTTGATTGGCACCACATTTTACACTTTATTTTAACTCCTCTTTATTTTTAACAGCTTCAAAACAGCCATTGTAAACGTATGACATATGTGTTGCGTGTTTTTGTTACAATTTGGGTCACAGCTGCACCAAATGGTAAAAGGCAGTAGTTTGTGCTTTATTTTGCACACAAAAGCAAACCTTTTAATATTTTGGTCAGCAGCGCTTTGTCAGATCATTGCTTTTCCGCCCGCTCACTTTCGATGATGCTATGGTTGGAGGACTCTATTCAAATGGATGTATGCTGTCTGCTCTTTTCAAAGCGGCCTGTCCAGTGCTATGCAGTGGGAATGGTCAATACCTTAAAGGTCGCTGCATGTGTCACAGTGGCTGGAAGGGCTCCGAGTGTGACGTTCCTACCAACCAGTGCATTGACAT
Organism: Channa argus; assembly: GCF_033026475.1. Classification (NCBI taxonomy): domain Eukaryota; kingdom Metazoa; phylum Chordata; class Actinopteri; order Anabantiformes; family Channidae; genus Channa; species Channa argus. Next base: position 24,180,194 of record NC_090202.1, read on the forward strand.
CACATGCAGCAACCATGGGACCTGTATTGTGGGAACCTGTATCTGCAACCCAGGCTACAAAGGGGAAAACTGTGAAGAAGGTAATTGTTTCGATAAATCAGGCTAAAATATCCTATAACCGCCAGTTTAGCTTGTTAGCACTTGACATTTTAGCAAAATACTCATAATGAAGACAGCAATTAAGTTGCTATGGCTTGTTTAACACTGTGTATAGTAGAAAAAGGCAGGATATCCTCCATGAGGAGCATTATAGCAATAACTGTTGACAGCATGTATGCTGGATGACTTTTTCTGTATAACTCGTGGATATAAGGTATTACTTTAATCGGAACAGTCCATTTATTGTCTAAAAGTCTGACAACAATTCTGATGATAATAACCATTAGAAGCACCACATTCAAGATGCTGGCTTAGGGTTCACCAGATAAGATTGAAGGAGCTATTGTATTTGTCAGCTCTTGAAGGCTCTCATTTCAAGATGAAAAATGGACCCTGGGAGTTTGATAAATGGGGGTTTGTGACATCTATAGGCCCCCATTCTATTTTGGGTGGAGTGTTAGCCATAAGGAGTGGAGGAAAAAGGGGACGAGGGCCCTTTAACATTTTTACCTTTCTTCCGTGCGACCTTCAGCCACAATGATTAATTGCCAGGAGAGAGTTTCTTGTCAGTTAGCCTCTGATCTTTGTGCCTTGTGCCCAAACCATCTGCTAAGATGTGAGAGATCCTGTTTGTCTCACGATAACGGCCTTTATACCCATTTATGTCATGGTAAAGGGGAGCTGCCATGGCACAGCCTGCTGCTCTCAGTGGCTCGACACTGCTGCTACTTGACGCCCATTTGCCATATGTGTGTACCACACTGATATTGTCTGGTGGTATTGTTGTGATTGTATGCTCCCACAATTATCCCAGAATAAGTGAGCCCTTATTTAATACCATGTCAAAGGGATTAGATGCTATGGAGACAGGCAGTAATTTCATGATTTCATACTAATTAAACATGTAAGATGTACACTGATGCAGTGTGCAGAAGGAAGCCGCACTGAGAAGCTAGCACAAGGCTTTTTTACTCACATTGATCCTCAAATAGTCTGTAAAGTCAAACATGCTCACTTACATAGGATGTCTAGCTGTTGCCCCAGGCCTTTCCTTACTTTACATCATTTTCTCCTTTACAGTCTATTTATGTGGGCCTTGGTTTTCCAGCCTTCCGATCACTCATCATCGTAGCTTTCATTTTAGAGAAATGTGCTCCTAATAAGCTCCTTACCACTCTGGGAGGCAGTTTCGCTTGTCCGATGATAGAAACATGCTAACAGGAATGCAGGCAATATCTGTAGACTCATGCCATGAGCCTCTGTGTTAAAAACGCATTTAATTCACTTCTTATTAAAATCCCACCTTTCCAGGAAGGTGGGCTGACGGTGGCTTCCTTGCATCATTTTGTGTGTGTTCCCTGTGTTCACGTAGTAAACCGGTAGTTTTGTTATCTTATATTATTTAGGCTCAAATAGAGATAACAGGTAGCCTCTTTGAGAGGGGAACAGCAGTTGTGTCTCACTTTGTCTTTTGGGACTCTTTCAGTGGACTGCCTGGACCCAACATGCTCAGGGCGAGGGGTATGTGTCCAGGGAGAGTGTCACTGCTTTGTGGGGTGGGGCGGGCCAGGATGTGAGAGCCCCAGGGCCTCCTGCATGGATCAGTGCTCTGGACATGGAGCTTTTCTGGCAGATACAGGAACCTGCAGCTGTGATCCCAACTGGACAGGCCATGACTGCTCTACAGGTGAGTGCTTTCCTTCAATGAGAGTAAACATTAGACAGAATTACTCTTCACAGGCCGCTGCTATATACAAAGTAGTCTTTAATCTTCCTTAAAATTCAAGCCATCGTGCATATGAATAAAAGAAATTATCATGGTACTTAGAGCAGTAGAAGGTTTTATCATAACTGAATTGAGATGGACCCCTAAAACTTGTTGCATTTCAAATTTACTGTTCTCCCTCACTACTACACAGAAACAACAAAAGCAAAGAATATACTTGAAATCCTTGTCAGTTCATCTATGATAACATCCTCAGCTTTTTATCAGAATTGATTTCACTGCTTGATACAATATAACTGTGGTAATTGATAGACTCCTCGTGGAAGTAAACATTTCTGATTATGTTAAAAGGAAATCGCTCACATAAAAGCCTCAATTATTCACATCAATGATCAGTAGGAGGTCCACAGCTAGCAATCAAAAACTTGTTGGTTTTGCTCTAAATTTGTTTCTTTTACAAAAGGTTTCATCCTCAGTCTCACTGTGGTGAGTTGGCAGCCACAGACAAGAAAGAAATGTATAAATGTATAAATAATGCAAGTTAATGCACTTTTTGGAGTTAGGGTTGTCCTCACATTGGCACAAGGTTCACAGCTGATGATAGCTGTTTCTGCTCCAGAGGGTTGTTCCCAGTGTGTTCATTTTGTCTGTGGGGAATGCTCTTTCTAAGTACTCATGAGATACAGTTTTACAGCTAGAATATACCTTCTGGAGGCTCTTAGGATGAAAAAAAGGGGCCTGTACAGTTTAGGTTCAGCTTTGACAGCAACCTGCCTGCTCACATTTACCAAAGAAATATTTTACTGCAAAAACCTCAGTGAACTCAGTGGTAGATTGTTAAAGAGCTGTCAAATGTAGGTATCTAACATCACTGGCTTACAGCGATGGTAGATGCAATAGTTCCAGAATAAAAGGATTTTTTTGGTCTTTTTACTGTATAAAGCCTGCTGAAGAATTCCAGTTTTCTACACATACTGTATAAAATGCATATATGAGAATATATTCATGTTATTCGTATTCTCTGGCAGATTAAAGCTTAAGATAACTCTGTTTGAACAGTGGATAATCAGTATGTCAGCTCAGGTTTTGTAGCCTTGAGCTGTTTTCATTTAGATGCAGTGATTTGTATTCTGACAAAAATAAAAGTACTCAGACATAGGAAACTCTTTATATTCTAAGCAGACACAATGACCTATTAGGAAATCCTAGGGATTTTGAAAGAAATGGGCAGTTAGTCTGATTTTGCCCCGCAGAGAGAGAGAGAGCTCTGAATATGATGGTGAGTTGGCTCTGTGTCCTTCTTTATCCTGTTCCTTGTAGAGCATTCTGTGGTCTGATACAACACTAAGCTTGGTTGTAGGGTACTACAACTAGCAGCCTATTACCTCGTCATCTAGAGGGAAAACAAAGATGGAAAGCTTTCAAAATGACTTTGAAGGTTCTTTAATTTCCCCTCCCCAATACTTTCAGTCACAATCTCATTTTCTCATGCAGATTTGGAACAGTACAACGTAGGTGTGCACAGTTGGCAGCAATGCTGTTACTAGCCATAAATAATGCCTGGGGTTTTGTGTCCTTTAATATGTGTGTTTTTATGCCATTTTTGCCATTCTCCAGCCCAGAGGAAAGTTTGTTTACACAGTCCTTTAGTGCAAATGGTAACGGCCATCATGGGGATGGGGGTATTTCTCACTGTGGACTCCTCTGGCCATGGATAATGAGGGTTTGCCTGCAGGCGGTAATTGCATCTTTATCATGTTAAAGGTTTTTCCTTTGTTTCAAGTGAGCAGTTGTCTCACAGTCATTTTGAGTCTGTTTTCTCTGACCAATGTGTCCTAAGAAATCTAAGAAAAGAGCTGCTAGAGCAGTGTTGTTGTTTTTTTTTTTTTGTGATAATTAGATCGCTCAAGATGTTCATTGACACCAGCTATTTAACTTTGTTAAGAATGTCTTTAGAGGATGTTCATTAAAAGGCATAATTCAACAAGTAATTGTTATTAGAAAACGAATTGATAAGCAGATAAGCACCTCTCTGAAAGTTGTGATTTGGTTGTGTGTGTTATTGTGTTAAAAAAAAAAAGTCATAGTAGACAGGATGTTAAATTCAGTAAGCACATTGTACTTCTGAATCGAAAGTCAAATCAAAATTTGCATTTGTATAGTTTATCAATGTGCTGAACTGTAATTAGCAGAGGGCTGATTTTAAAAACCTTTTAAAGCTAGCTTTTTAAGCTCTTAATGTCATGTTATGGTTTGTGGCTGAAAATACCACTCAAATTCAATTTGTAGCAATGACAAAATAGGCACTGTAAAGGCAGTAATTGACTTATTAAAAGATTTTACCTCCAGTTTGGTCCCCTGTGGTCATATTTGAATTGATTTGGCTAATAAGGCAGGAATACATCGCTATTGTTCCTCATTGCCCATACTGCTAAGCCTCTTTTATAACAGAATAGTTAATAAAGAGGTTAACATTTCAATGAGATTCATAAGTAATCTGTCAGTGTTTAATTTCTTTGAGCTTTCGTCTTGTCATACTCTCCCTCGAGTTCATGAGACGAGGGTAATGTCCCAGGCTCTATCACAGCCTGTCAGGGAGGTCTTTCAGAAGCCACACAATAGTGCCAGCCAAGCTTTACTGTGGCTCTGTCTCTCAGTCGCCTTCATTTCATGAATGTATTTCTTCCTCTGGTACTGTGCACTTACGTTGAGTTAAATCTGCAGATTTGGATACTAGGCTTTGAATTCGTCTGTGGATTCCTACATCCTGCCTTTCTTAGTGTTGTAAATCACATGGCAGTGCTATGAACCTCACATGCACTAGAAAGGAAGTAAAAAAAGTCTAATAATAGCGGTTGTCCCGAGATTGTTGTCATTCCTGTAAGAAACTCCAGCTGTGTAATTTTTTTTTCCTCTTTACCTCTTTTGCCCAATAAAGGGGAATTTATAAAGAGGAAAAGAGGCAAGGAGAAGAATAAGTCTGCTAGGCTGCCACAATCCATGTCTTTTCTTTGTAATGGACTTATTAGATTTGTATTGTCAGAAAGGATTGCTCCTTATGAGGTGCAGGAATTTCTTTTCAGCTGCCATCAGACAAGGTAGTGGAGCGTGGCCGCCTTTCCTTGACAATAACTCCTGGATTTGTCTTTTCTTCACCCTTCCCTTGTCCCGTCACCGCCTTGTTTCCCCTTTCCATCCTGCCCCCCACCACCCCCATTCCTTTCTGTCCGTCTTCCCCCACTCTCTCTTTTTTTTTGTCTTTTTCTATGTCCATATCTCCCACAGAGATTTGTGCAGCGGACTGTGGTGGCCATGGAATTTGTGTGTCAGGCACCTGCCGCTGTGACGACGGCTGGATGGGCACTGGGTGTGACCAGAGGGCGTGTCACCCTCGCTGCAACGAACATGGCACATGCAAGGATGGCAAATGTGAATGCAGTCCGGGTTGGAATGGAGAACACTGCACTATTGGTAGGATGGGAAGAGGTATTGGTTTGGGTGGGGGACTCTATATGTATATGTCTCTGTGTTTGGAATGGGTTTGTGGGGCCAACAAAGGCATCGGCCGTCTGTCTGCCTGCGTGTGAATGAAGCAATGGGTGTGAGGGGAAGGGTCCAGTTGGAGAAGAGAGGGAAAAGCATGCTTAATTGAATTTGTGCAACTCGGTAAAGCATGAACAGGTTTACTCAAGGATCTGAGGCTTGCCTTCATGCATTTTAATGTGGGAATGTGCTAAGGTGTCCTTTCCTTTTTTCTCATCCTTCCCCTCATCTCTTTCTTTGCTCCCCTTCCATTTACTATTAATTTCAAATGCTGACTTGTGAGTCATTGTGAGCAGGTCAACCAACACTTTCAGCTGTATGTTTATACTAACAACTGTTCTGTAAACGCTTGCAGAAGATATGTTTTCAAGACCTTGACAGAATGTCAAGAGCTTTCTGGAGAGCTTTGGCTGACTTAAACCTCCAAAAAAGTTCAGACTGCGTTTCCATTGTCTTGCAGAGAGTAAAGTCATGTAACGCTCTGCGTTTTCTATTGCATTTTATAATTCTACAGCTGAGTATGTCAGGAGAGGTTTATAATTGTGTAATGTCTATTTCTTTTCTTTTTTTTATAATATTATTTAACTCCTGCACAAAGTTAATAGGTCAGAGGTAGAATGAGCTAACAGACGTTTGCAGCTCCGTGTCTGCAACCATACTTTTAAAATGTACTCTCAGTGTGTTTGCCATTTTGGAGTTCCAGAAGAGGTGGCTTTCCCGTTGTGAACATTTGTTTGTCACAACGAGCTAGTGACTGCAGTAATTTGTAAATACAAGCAAGAACAGACGCAGCCAAGCTGTTATTATAAGCTGTAGTTGACCTCTCTCTTCTGTTTAATTGCCCCCTGCCAAAGGGACAGCATGAAAATATTCTTTGACTTATGGTGATTGATGTTGACAGTTTTTAATGTTGAACTCATTAACACAAGCGTTTTTTTGTAGTAAGCTTCATGATATTTTGTCTGGACTGTCAAACCTATTCTTTAGGGGAGACCATCCAGAGGACATGCTTTGCAATGCCTGTATGCAACTTCACCATTCCGTCCCTGTGTTACTGTACATCAATTCCCTTTTCTTCTCTACTACTCTGTTTGGTTGTTGTTGGTGGTGGTGGTGGTGGAAAGTAACTAAATACATTTGCATTTACTCAAGTAGTCTACTTATGTAAAGCTTGATACTTGAGTATTTTACAAAGAAATGTTTTGTCTATATTCACCTGAATGTTGTGGTTGTGGGTTTTTTGTACTGTAAAAGAGTTACAGGTAAAAGATACACTGCTGCTTTGTTGACCTTTGCAGGCCACTGTGGTAATTCAATCATTATGATTCTATGATCCAACCACTCAACCATCAGAGAGTAATTGGGACCGAAATGACCACCACTTCCCCCTCATCCACAGCATTTTAGTGAAAGGAAATTTGCAACTCCCACACATTTGAGTCAAGCATCTCAGCAGAGAGATGATACAAAAGTTGAGAATGCAAATCCTATAATGGAGGTGAAAGTTTTGTTCCATATTCATATAGATAAAGATCATTTTTCCCAAAGTATTCTCCTGCACATCTTGGAGCAGAGCTGCCTGAGTACAGAGCCTTGACTCGGTCTGTGAATGTTTAATATGCTAGCCTTACATTATTGATGGGCCTTTTATAAGTGCCATATTGAGATCCCCACTCCCTCAACAAGAATATTCCTCAGTGTCATCCATTAAGAAGCCAAAGATCTCAATTTAAATCAATTTTCATTACCGAACACTCTGTGTTGGCCCCAGGCCCCCTGCCGTGGACTACTGGAGGTCTGATTTGGCCCCACCATTGTCAAAGCCTCTGGTGACCTCATCGGTCTATAGAGGTGTTTCAAGATTAAAAGCTCTTTTTGTTGAACATCCTGACCTCTTGTACGATATTGCTATAGAGATTTAGGTTAGTAATATGTGCATCAATCATGTTGCTTTTGAACTACTCCCCTGAGATATTCTGCCGATCCCAGCAGTTGATAAATGGGGACAGATTGAAATGTTCTTTCTGAGCATATCACTTTTTGCCCTCTCTCTCACTTTTTCTTTCATTTCTCCCTCTCTCGCTCTCTCTCTCTCTCTCTCCCTCTCCCACTCTCTCTCTCTAGCTCATTCTTATTCTCTGTTTTCCACAACCCCCCGCCCCAACTTTTTCCGTCTTTGCCCTTTCCCTCTGTGTTGGATTGTATTTGTTGTGTTGCTTGTAATGCATGATTTTGCTTCATGACAGCACTTTTCAGTTTCCTTTTTAGTTACCTTTTGTAATGTAAACTAACACCGTGCCTTGCTGTCTTGTCATGGAAGTGGCACTGTTCAAACCTCCCTTATATGTCCTGTCTTTTATCTCCCAAGCTCACTATCTGGATAAGGTAGTGAAAGGTACGGCATTCCTCCTTCCTTCTATTTTGCCCTCCTCCCATTGTAACTCCAACCAGCATTAACAAATCATGCACACACACCATGCTCTTCCCCTACATTGACATATGCAAAGACAATGCACCTCTTGTTGAACCAAACAACTCATTCTAAATATCGCCACCTACCATCAACTTTTTGCCATATTGTCACACGGTAATCTCCACTTAGCACTTTCGCACCTGGTGAGTCAAGTTGTGCTGCTTTTTTTTTTCTATGTGTTGAATATTTGGTTTGTGTGCGGTCTTGCTTTCTCAATAGGGGGGTGTTGGGAAAGGGGCTTTATAACCTGTGCCATGCATTATGGATGAGTGTGCAGCTGTGAGCAGGGCCTGATAGGTGCTGAGGCCGCATCCTCTCTAATTAAAAGAGTTCATGGTCTGGTTGGTGCAGGGCAAGCAGGGGGTGGAGGCTCTGCAGCAACCCTGTCTCTCTGCTCCCAGTACCCTCTCTCTATCTCTCTGTGTCCTTGGTAATGGACCACCTGGCATGAGAGTGGCTGCCAGAGGAGTCCTTCGAACACTTGCAGCCTCACGTTTGGAGCTGTTTCAGGCAGGCTTGGGCAGGACTCAGCAGGGTGCTCCTTTCAGAAAGAGCTGCCAATTAAGTTGAACTGATGCCAACAGAGAGTGGATCTTTATTTATGCTTGTAATAAACATTTGGAGCTTACTAATCATCTGTCTCCACTAGTCAAACCAGAGTTGTTTTGTCCATTTGCTCAATAAAAGGACAGCTAATGCCCAAATGTATCTAGGCAGCAAGACATTTTCTGATTGCATTAAACCTCAGTAGTGAGTCTCTTTATTCAGGGGAAACAAGAAAAAAATGGAGATGGGATTGTTAATTGTTCTAACAATTTTATTGCTGTGAAGTTTATGCCAATTATTCAACAGTCAGCATGCTGTTAGCATTTTTTTGTTATTTGCCTTAATTACCTTACAAAAAAAGCTCTGTTATATTTTAATATGAAACTTGGTTAACAGTAAAATCCATTATGCTTATGTAGTGGCTTTCTGTGTTGGACAAACAGCAGATCAGAAAGGAAACACAGATAGGTCAGGGATACTATTTATACTAATATTTTCTTAGTCTTGTTCCAATAAATTTCCAGTAAATTAATGTTTAGTTCTGCTTTGAGACATTTTTAATGTTTAGTTCTGCTTTTGAGACATTTTTAAATCGCCAACGTGGGTTGTTCATTGATCCACGGTTACATTAAGACTCATGTCACGATACCAGTCTCGTACTCTGTACTGCAACAACCAAACTGCACCTCATGTATCACTCGGCTAACCATGCAATCTAGAGTATCTACAGCTGTTCTTGTTGCTGCTTCTACTTTTTAATCTACTTATGTACTTATCTTAGTTTCTTTTCTAATTACTGATTCTTCCTTCAACTGATTGTTCTCTCTTTAACACATGTCCCCTGTTCGCCACACCCATCTTGTCTCCTTCTTTGCTCTCTCATTCTTTCTCCCTGTGTGATGTAAGAGCATCGAGACAGCCGCCCCAGTCTGTTTAGTTTAAAATGGGTCAGCTTAGCATTCTCTATTTCAAGGCAGCTCCCTAAAAACACAGAGTGTGACAGACTTGGTATGTTTGATATCTAGAGATGTTACCTCATCCTCAGCCTCTGTATCAGCGAGGGGATGCGAATCATAAGGTAGCAGATGAAGTCCAAACAGCCCTAGAAAAATGGGCGAGATAATCCACTGATCCATACCCTAGTGAGGACCTATCCAGAGAGAAACGTTTGGAGAGGAATGTTTCACCTGCCGCTCTGCTCCAGCCTGCTCTTAGCTCCCTTGGGGTCACATGCCTGGGAACACAGTTAGTGCAAACATAACGCCCCCCTGCATAATGCTCTTTAGCGCAGCCTTGTCCACTTCTTGCTTTTTTATTTTGCATTCGGCTTCTCTTGATGACAAAAAAAACATAATTTGGAGACTGTCGGAAGGAGTACACACAATGATAATTTTTTTCTGCTGCAGCATCATTGCAGCTCACCCTTTATTGAAGACTACAGTAGCAGTAATGCGATGAACAGAATGATCACATTTGAAAAAAGCATTAAATAGTTTTCAGTTATAAGCAAGTATGCCAGTATACACACCACTGCTCTCATTACCCAGCTATAGTGGCATAAATACAGGAGGCTAGTCTACTGTAGTAATGAGTGAATATTGATTTAGAAGATCCCACTTATCTGATTTTACTGCAAAGGGATATTAAAAGCTTCACAAAAGGTTTATCAAATTAATCAACTTCAGCTGAGGGTCATTATAGCTGCCTTCACCCATTTAAAATCTTAAAATGACTTTAGGCTATTGCAACCAGAGACATTTTAGCAATTAAATGCAAGTCATCAGCATTGTTATTGTTTTTTTTTTTATCTGCTTTATTCAAAATGCTGTGCCAACTTCTGTCTTTGTCCTTTGTTACACAGAGGGCTGCCCTGGTTTGTGCAATGGAAATGGTAGGTGCACTCTGGGTAACAATGGCTGGTACTGTGTGTGCCAGCTGGGCTGGAGGGGCACTGGCTGTGACACCTCTATGGAAACCGCCTGCAGTGATGTCAAGGACAACGATGGAGGTAAAATCACAAACAACACACAGTAGTACCTTCTGACGCTGGCCAAGCACCAACAGTGACTCTTCACTCGACAAGATTTGACTATAGAATTTAGCAACCTTTGTGCTTGAGAGTATATTGTACCTGCTTTATGCTTTCCAGGCTGACTTGTACTCTTATGCAGGTGAGGATGAGGAGTGGCTTCCAGTCAGTCAGCTGGACAACAAGTTTTTATTACAAAGCAGAGTAGCTGGCCTGAGGTACCAAGCATGCACTGGCCCCAGGAGGAAGTTCCTGCTCTGCCCTCTAACTAGCCCCGAGCAGAGCCAGGCACACACACAGAGCCAGCCAGAGGGCTGCACTGCTCTTGAAGCCAAGTGGGAGACGTGACTTCCTTTCTTTGAGACCTCATTCTAGGCTTGAGCTGTGCGCTAGCATCCCTTATTTATGCAGGGGCTGTTTGTCTCCTCATCGCTGTGAAGGGACCACAGCATTCTCAATGGCAAAGACAGGGTTGTGCTAGGGATTTGACTGACTCCTGACAGCAGGGGTTATTTTTATCACCCATCTGGCCAGATAGGCCCCTGAAAAGGGTAGAGACTTGAATGACCCACTTCAGCAAAGTAAAGTGCATTGCACAGCTCTTTTTGCCTCGCGTTGTTTCATCTTTTTCAGATAGATTATAGATAGGCAAGGGCAAGCATTGCTAGAGGTGTTCAAATCTTCTCTAGGACAAGATGTACAACCTCAATTCCAAAAAAGTTTGGAGGATGTGTAAAACGTAAATAAAAACAGAATGCAATGATTTGCAAAACTCATCCACCCATATTTTATTCACAATACAACATAAACAACATATTGGATGTTAAAACTGAGAAAATTTACCTTTTCATGGACAATATTAGCTCATTTTGAATTTGATGGCAGCAACACATCTAAAAAAGTTGGAACAGGGCAATGTTTACCATTGTGTAGCATCCCCTCTTCTTTAACACTTGTCTGTAAATGTCTGGGAAGTGAGGACCAGTTTTAAGAAAGGATTGTTGTCCCATTCTTGCCTGATGCAGGATTCTAGCTGCTCAACAATCCTGTGCCTCTTTTGTTTTATGATGCGGCAAATTATTTCTATTGGTGAAAGGTCTGAAGTGCTGGAGGGCCGTTCAGCAACGGGACTCTTCTCCTGTGAAGCCATGCAGTTGCCATGGATGCAGTATGCGGTTTAGCATTGTCTTGTTGAAATATGTAAGGCCTTCCCTGAAAGAGAGGTTGTCTGGATGGGAGCATATGTTGCTCTATAACCTCTTCGTACTTTTCAGTATTGAGGCCTTTCCAGATGTGTAAGCTGCCCACGACATAGGCACCGTCATATCTTCAGAGATGCCGGCTTTTGAACTGTCCACTGATAACACTTGGGAAAGTCCCTCTCCTCTTTAGTACGCAGGGCACAGCGTTCATGGTTTCCAAAAAGAAAAAAATTCCAAATTTTCCAAATTTGGATTCATCCGACCACAGAACAGTTTTCCATTTTGCCTCAGATCATTTTAAATGAGCATTGGCCCAGAGAACACAGTGGCGTTTTCTAGACCGTGTTTACATATGGCTTCGTCCTTGCATGATACAGCTCTACCTTACATTTGGGGATTGCACAGCAAACTGTGTTCACAGACAGTGATTTCTGGAAGCGTTCCTGAGCCCATGCAGGGATGTCCAGTAGAGAATCATGCCTGTCATACGTTTGGTCTTGTCCCTTGTGCACAGATTCCCCCTGATGCTCTGAACCTTTTGATGATATCATGATGATATTATATTCTGTAGATGGTGGAATCTTCAAAGTCTTTGTAATTTTACATTGATAAATATTTTTATGAAATTGTTCCACAATTTCTAGACGCAGTTTGTCACAGATTGGTGAGACTCTGCCCATCTTTATATTTGAGAGGCCTCTCTGAAATGCTCGTTTTATACCCAGTCATGTTACTGACCTGTTGCCAATGAACCAATTAACCATTAGCTGTCAGATGTTCCCCCATTTGTTTTTGATTTGCAGCAATTACTTTTCCAGCCTTTTGTTGCCCCTGTTCTAACTTTTTTGAGATGTGTTGCTCCCATCAAATTTAAAATAAGCTAATATTTTCCATGAAATGGTAAAATGTCTCAGTCTGATATGTTGTTTATTGTGAATAAAATATGGGTTGATGAGATTTTTAAATGATTGCATTCTGTTTTTATTTACGTTTTACACATCCTCCCAACTTCTTTGGAATTGAGATTGTACATGAATGTAATAAAACTGCCAACATAAAAAATGCTCTATGAAACATCAAATATACACTGTGTGCTTAGTTTCTTTTGTTAGGTGTGTATCCAGGCTATTGTTTAGTAAGTGTGTGTGTGTGTGTGTGTGTGTGTGTGTGTGTGTAACTTATTTGACCTTGTCAGATGGCCTCGTTGACTGCATGGATCCAGACTGCTGTCTGCAGGCAACCTGTCACACCACCTCTCTGTGTGTGGGCTCCCCGGACCCCCTGGACATCATCCAGGAGACACAGATGTCCTCTCTACAAAGCAACCTGCAGACTTTCTATGACCGGGTACACTTCCTTGTAGGCAGGGACAGCACCCACGTCATTCCTGGAGCAAACCCCTTCGATGGCAAGTGAGTGACTTGTGCATTACTCACACCAGATACCACCCTTTGCAACGTTCTGTAATCACACGAAAGCTCACACGAAAGCTATTACTATCCAGGGAAAAGATCATTACTATTAAATTAAATGATCTTTTCTCTCCATCATTATTTGTTTTTCATGCTTCAGTTACCTGTAAGATCATACTGATTTAGTTGAGTCAGGTAAATTATTAATTACTGGATAAATTTTTTATTCACCTTTAATTACTTGCTCAGGAGGCTTGAATTTGATTGTATAAACAGTTGTGTAGCTCTGTTCATTGGATTATAACCTTATCCATGTTGGATTTGCGTTCTTGTTCACTTAATTGTTTTTAAATAATAATTCTGATGCAATCACAAATCACAGTGGTTTTTTATTATTAATGTAGTCCAGTGCAATTACAATGCTATGAATATAGAACTGACACATTTTAGCAGAACATTGTTTTTAACTTGGACCAAAATATCTGTGCGAGGGATGGAGGCACCCATAGGCAATGCAGGCTCAAATGGGCAGGGATTTGTGGAATTCCACCTACAAGGATGATGGACAGATGATGATGGACAAACATAGAATGGGGCGAAAAGCAAGAAGCATTCCCTGGCAAGAAAGGCATCTCATATTTATGTATTGTGATTACTTTTAGTGTAATCCATCTGAGGCTCACTCCCAGAGGCAGAGCTCACGACACCACAGCCATGGAATCTGAGATGCTTTCATATCAGACAGGATGGCTGTCAAAAATCCCAAAAGATTTCCCTGCCTCTCTTTTCCTTTGTCTCCCTCTTTTTTCATCTTTAATCACTTCAGAGACTGTGTCACCCTATTTGCATCCTACTTGCTTATGGATCTTTCTCATCTCTTATTGTACTTCTGTAAAACAGACAAAGCAGTAATACATTTAGAACAGGCAGAAAATATTTCACAATTTTGACTAGCATCTAGTGAAAAACTTTTTTTTTTTTTTTTTACTTTTTCCCCTAAATGATAGTTGAAGGTTGTAATTTCTGACATCACTATTTTTAGTCCAGCGAGCAGTATTATTTCTTTTAGTACGAGAGTTGCAGGACATTTAAATGCTGGCTGATAGTTGAGGTGTGCAAATGTGCTGTTTTCTAACCTAATAGTATCTATCGTACTTTGTTATTTGCTTCAAAACATTTTTTATCTCAACACTATCTATAATTTGTATTTAAATATTTATTACGTGCGTGTGATTAGACTTTAGCAGTCATTTAGTTTGCAGTTTAAATAGAAGAAAATATGTAGAAATTACATCAACTGTCACCAAACCCCAAGTCAAACTCTGCCTGTTATTGAACTTTTTGTGAAAGTGTCAGTCAGTACTTGAGAACAGCACTCGTAACACACTTTGTGACATTTTCCCTCATTGACATTTTTCTGGTTTTTCAAGAACCACTCAACATTTTGCTGTTCTTCACTGGACAGAGGAAGAAGCATAGACGGTTGAGTAATAATCTTGTCTCTCTCAAAAGAAGATGCAGACATAAATAAGTAAAATGAAGAATGCAGAGATGAACTGCATGATTGGAGGCCTCGGCTCACCTAAAAATATCAGTGATAATCTATTATTCATGCTTGGTATTCATTCCCCACCCACTGACAGATATGAGCAGTTATGACAGGGGCCTCTGGGCTTCAGATGAGCCTTACAGGCATGGTCACAGCATCTTCCTGATATGCCTGGCCTGGTCACATGATCATCACTTTATTGATCCACTAACCACTTCCTCATGGTAGTAGACATGTAGGATTGCTATTTCTGATGTTTCCCACCACAAAAAGCTGCAAAGGTGCCACTGAATAAAGCATCTGTCGCTGCATAAAGCGTCTCAACTCTCTACCGTGACACATAATACAAGAGACTGCCAAGGCCCAGCAGTGGATGCTGACTGGAATAGTAAACAGGGACTTTGTCCGTGAAACAATTTGGGCAAAGATTGATAGCTGGCTTATAATAGCAAGGCAGAAGCCATTCGCTTCATTTACAGGCCCGCGCATTTATTATTTTATTTATAACTTTTTTATTAGCATTAGGCCATTAGTGTCAGAAAATCACTTGTTTGTTTTCTTCTCAGTGTCCTTAATCCCTTTTAGCAGTATTGTATTATACTTAGTTAGAAACGAGCGTTAGAAACGTACGTTGACATCTCCTCATTTTACACTCTCATAGCATAGTATACAAGGCAGTGTTTGCAGCAGGGTTTACCCTATAATCAAGTCATTTACATCGGTAATGATGTCTTTGTTGCCTTTGTGGTGATGGTACCATTTATTACCCTCGCTCATTGCAAGTTCTCTCTACTTAAGTCTGCCATGCATATTTTATCTGAAATAATACCAAGCATTTCAAAGTAAAGGGTGTGAAAATGTTACGCTGTGTAACTGCAATGCAACTGTATGTCTATTAAGTTTATGTGTGAGGTTTTTATGCACCAAATGTCCAGTTTCATTTAAAGCAATGCATGTTCCAGAGCAATACACCCGCTTTTGCTGAAACGAGCAGTTTGTGGTGAATCAATACAACAGTAGAATTTTTCTATGAAACACTGTTGTAATTAGCTGTGAGTATTACTAGCTTGCTAGTTTTGACATCAAGTGGAGAGTCAGTTCAGAACCGCTTGTTCACATGTTGCAAGTTTAATCATGTCAGAAAGTTAGTGAAGCAGTAAGGGGTATCGGCTTCATGGGCCAACAACACTTACGTGAAAACGTTGGCTAAATCCATCCCAAAACTTGACTGGGCTTGTTATCTCTTTAAAGATATTAAACCAGATATGATTTCCTGCTGAGTGCAGTCACATGTTTATTTTTCGCAGTGTGTTGTCTTTGCCCTCTTTGAATGATGTATGATACGCTGGAGGATGGAGATACTGTGAAGTCCCTTTTGACTTTGCGAATCCTCTTGGGAAAAAAGTGAAATATCATAGAGGGGGCAATTCTGTACCAAATGCTTCATGCTTCCTTTGCTGCTCTTTCTCTGGTATTTGATGTCAATATTTAAATCATTTGTCTTGACAGCAAGGAATCATCTCCCCATGTGGTTCACGGAGGCAGGAATGAGATAGTTCCACTTTTACAGCTCCATCTGAAGAAAATGTGCCTCCTCAAACAAGTCTCTAAGATAAACTGTCGGCACCAATGATTAATCGTAGACAGCCAGGCGAGTGTTAGGTTAACTTTGGTAATAATTTTATTGAAATTCATCTACACTGTAGATAGATCTTTGGTTATGGACCCAAGGATTCAGAGCAGTATCTCGTTGCCTGTTTACAGTGTAGTGGTAGACAGCCAAGGTCTTCTGAAGGAGACCTGGCCTAATTAACATAAAACTGGGTTCCTGGGGACCAGGATAGTGTAGGGTGAATGATTTTGCCTCTGGTAAGGACATGATGAGGGCAGCTACTAACATGCTAGTGTTAATTG
The DNA here is from genome assembly GCF_033026475.1 of Channa argus. Lineage (NCBI taxonomy): Eukaryota > Metazoa > Chordata > Actinopteri > Anabantiformes > Channidae > Channa > Channa argus. The sequence goes on from NC_090202.1 coordinate 24,196,687, forward strand.
TTTCCAGTACATGGCAGTATTTAAGACCCAAATGTATTAAAAATAGCCATGGTCTAATGAAGAAGTGACAGTAAGGAATTTGTTAGGGGACAGATTTTTGCCAACTACCACAGAAACGATGGCTGACCATGAGCTGGGCCTTGCTTAATGACGAGGGCAAACTCAGTGAGGGAGACATGATACAGCAAGGTCTCAACTCATCAGTTCAGTAAGATTAGAAGGTGAATTTGGATGACTTCCCGCTATTGATTGGTGGGGACTGATGATCAGATCTAATTTATGCAGCTTCTGGAGACCTGATGTCAGTCTGGAAATCTGCCGCGGTCTTGATAACCCGCCAAGAAAGTCCTGCAATCTGCATTCCTATTATTTACCACCCTTGCATTCCATAATGGAAAAGATAAATCCGGATTTTTTTTTAATTAGAACAAAAGGAAAGTAAAGCTTCCTTATCTCATTATCCTTCCATTCTGGATAGAAAGATTTTCCTATGAGGTGTTAGTTCTGTTTCTGTTGTAATTTCCTATCATTGTGCACATCATTTCCTTTGGTATACTGTTACAGTTGCAAGGGGGGAAAAAAAACGTGTACACTGGAATACTACATTAGAAACACAATACACAAAAAGCCAATACCATTACTAATTTACAGGGGGTTTGCAGAACTATTGATTTTTTTCCTGTTATTTCTTCAAACTAACTGTATTTATGTAGTAAGTTTGAGCTAAAAGGATTCCGTCATTGTAACTGTGTTGTAACTGCTCATTTCCATGCAGCCACGCTTGTGTCATTCGTGGACAAGTAGTGACCTCGGACGGAACGCCTCTGGTTGGAGTCAATATAAGTTTCATCAACAACCCGTCTTATGGTTACACAGTCACCCGGCAGGATGGAAGGTAAGTGACCTCTTCTTTATGTTGACACGCACATGCACACACAAGACAAAGGCTGCATTTCAGATGCCACTGATTCCTACCTAAATAGGTTTTACAGAGATGCGATAGTGATATTAATATTATTGTCAAATACTTGTTGTTTAGCCGTGTTGAATTTTAATGATGGAAGGAAAAAACACAGTTGCCACTGCAAACTGTGCCGCCATTGATCTGCTTTGTGCTTTCATTTGGTCCAATTTTGGAGTTCTCGGCTCAATTCCCAGAGAAATCAAACAAAGCCCTTCTGGTACACTCATAAGTTATGCTTCAGTAGCAGCAGGGAGGGGAAAGAATAAAATATGCCAATTCAAAGCAGCTCACTGGGGCTATGAAAAATGGTACAGATGGACACTATTTATTTGACAATGGAAGATTTGGAAAATTAAATGAGACATTTACGTTTAGATGATGGACCTGCATTTCATTTGATTTGCATCTTTTCCTCTCTTATTCCAGCTTAATTAAATCTAACTTAACAAAATCTTATTTGTCATGAGTGAAAAAGTAATCTTGACCGTAACTAATTAGTTATGTGGTTGTTTTAAAACTACATCTATAAACTAATAAATGCATTGATGAACATAGACGTTTCATGTATTTTCTGCCTCTTCAAGATTGAAGAAACCTTGTCAATAGACTCGCCATGTAGCATCTTGTTCTCTTATTACAGCACCACTAGAAGCCCTTTGGAGAGGGATAAATTGTTGTAGTGAGAACAAGATCTCTGTGTAGCTTTCTTTGAGCGACTCTTTGCTAGCTGGTTTGGCAGCAGGAGAGTATCACTGAGAATCCAGACAAAAACCTCAGACTGGTTTCAGAGTGTTTCTCGACAGAAAGAAACTTTCTCTAAGATCTAGTTTTTTGTTTTTTGTTTTTTCTGAATATGGTCTTTGGTTCAGATTGCATACACACACAGTGTGTAGCACACACTCTCAACCTCTAATCCCCAGTATCTCTCACAGTAGTCAGTGTTAGTAAGGCCTTGTGGCAAACCAAGCCGTTCTATCACAGCACAGCATGAATTGGTGTTTGCTCGCCAAGCCACACTTCCTCCTGACTTTTTTATCAGGCACGGACTCTAAAGACCCACACATTTGCCACCGGTTGATCGTTCTTGCCTTTGCTTATTCCTTTAGTTAGTCTCGTCTCTCATCTCCACCTCATCATCTTCAGCTTCCTCACTTATTTCATTTGCTCTCCATTACTTCGTGCTCTTCCTCCATAATCTCCTGCCTTAAGCCTTTCTTTACTGGGTACTGCTCTTTTACTTATTTCCTGTGCTTTCCTTCAGCCTAGGTCTCATGTCCTTTCCACGGCACTGGCTTCCCTCTTCTTTACACTTTTGCCATTTATGTGTTCCCCATTTTTCTTAGGCATCACTCAGTTTTTCCTTTGCAAAGCTCTATACTCTTTTCTCCCTTCCAGCATATGTGTAAACACTACTCCATCTCCCAGGTTCCCCTGTAAACATGCCCAGTCGTCTGCAACTCCCCTGCAATCACTGTAAACAGGCTCAGTGCAGCGTGAAATCAGAAATGCACCTGTTCAGCCACTTAGAAATGGGAAAGCTGTCTCAACTCATTTTTATGATGTGTTCTTTATTGTCCAAGGGCTTAGTTTTTTAAATTACCTTTTCCACTATCTTGAAAAGTTTTCTGGCCTAAACAAAAGAGGTTAGTTTAGTTTCTTTACAACCGCCTGGCCATTTTCTGACTGGCTGAGCATTGAAACGGACCTGTTCCCTTTTATGCTTTACTCAGTAATGAGTAAATGCTGACTTGGATTCCAGCTTATTACATTATTAGATTCTTGCAAGAACTGCTATATGAGCCACGAGATATAGGGAAACTAGTGTAAACTTGATAAGGACTGAAACATCTACGGTGTTAAACCAAGATGAAACGGTATAATGGCTACATTTCGAATGCACTTTAAAAAAAAGATTATTGTTGTTGTTGTTAATAACTTGTCAAAGATGCTTAGTTTAAATAAAGTTTGAATGCAACATACCATATTTGACATGCGATACTACGAGGACTAGCGTCATAGTTTGTGAGAAAATAATACTAGTGTAATTTTCCCCATTTGATTATATGCAATATTGGGAAAGAAATATTCATACAATATATGTTTTGATATGGAAATAAATTAAATCACGATCCGTCGATATATAGAAACATCAGGATGAAGTCATTGGTCTTTACTTAAAGATGCTGACAGACTATTCTGAACTAAAGGACTGTTACTCTTGCTGATTTTAAATATCAGGTAGTGCAACGTTGATGTGTTCCCACCCTTTGCTGGTTCGGGTTTCTGACGAATCATGGATTTTTGAATAACGTCATTACTTACAGAACAATTCGCAAATGACAGAAGACACTTTTTTTTCTGATTAAATATCACATATTCAACTGTGTGTTCATGCAAGTGTATAGTCAGTATCATGATATGACAATTTACTGGTTTTATTTCAAATATATGATTTGATGATTCAATATGGCAACAGCCCTACGTAAAATGCCCACTGTACACCTATTACCAGAGTAACAGGTACGCAGTACAGCATACAACCCTTACACTGCTTTGTGTCCATAATTCACTTTAACATCCTTAAATACCATCCACTTCATTATAAACATACTTCGGCTCAGAAATTACTGCATAAAATTTGTATGAAACACACCAACTTTATTGGCAAGGGTAACTCTTTGAGCCTAACACATTCCCTGAGGGCACAAGCAAGCAAAGCTTTTGTAGGTAGCTTAATAAGTTTTGTCACATGGCTTAAAGCTGTTGTCATGATTGATAACAGCTAGTGAATCCCTTCATCGATTGGCCGTGCTGCCCATGGGTATCTGTCCTGAAGTGTTTTGAGTGTGCATAGCCTCTGCCTGCCAGGTGTCATACAGACTGACCCATTCCAGCTGCATAGCTGCTGATGGATCACAACAATGAACCACTACCACTATCACAGCTCCAATCAGCTCTGCAGCCTCCCTGCTGCTGGACAACCTTAGTCTACTCACAGCCAGCCAAAGGTAAAACACCATAGGTGGATAAAACCTTTGTTTATCACTGCAGCCAATCAGATGTTTACTCACAGGGGATGTTAGACTGGACATGTTCTTTACAAATGAATTTAAACCATGAGGGAGATTACCTAATTTAGAGGCCACTATTTCGACCTGCTTCTTTACCTGTTATTTGGAAAAGATGCTTCCCGTGTGGGGCTGAGTCCTTGTCCCAGGAGCCTGTAGCTGACCAGGTGATAATTGGCTCTTAAGAGAGAACTGATAGAAACTGCAAAAGTCTGGTGCAGGTGCAGGCATGCTGTTGTCCCCATGCAGCATGCAGTTACAGATGATGAAATCGCCAGAGTGCAGCCTGTTTACTGAGATCCACTCAGGTCAGTCCAGAGGCAGAGGCCATTTAATGCAACAGTAGATGGGATTGCATTGCAGGGCTTTTAGACTGATGTTAGAGTGGACAGCTTTCGTCTAAAGGATCGATAGAGAAGTGGCGGCTGCCTCCATCCTGCAGCACAAATCTCTTTCTCTCACATATAAATGTGAGCACAGGAGCAGTGAATTACAGAAACACGGAGCTGAACTCAAAGAATGTGTCTGCTATTTTTTTATTCCTCAAGTAAAATTGACAGATTATGACTTGGGTGAAGAGGGCTTTTAACACTGATCAGTCATCCCATTGTATTTACTGCCTTATGTGCATCTTAAAAATTATGCTAAATAGGGAAACTTCATCCTTTTGTAGTGTAACATCTGTTTATTAAAAATATAAGTTATTTTTGTTCTATCAACATTTAATTAGACAATATTCATTATATTCACATTAAAGTGTGGCATGTTTTAATCCTTAATACACCATGGATTACATAAATTGCTAACACAAATTTGATATTTTATTTTAAGATATGTATTTCATTTTTACAATATGTGAATTAATATTCATCCTCTCTGACATTGTGCATGTGTGTGTTCTAGTTTTGACTTGGTGACCAATGGGGGCATAGCCATAGCCCTGCACTTTGAGCGCGCTCCATTCATCACCCAGGAGCATACTCTCTGGTTGCCATGGGGACGCTTCTTTGTCATGGATACCATCGTCATGCGACACGAGGAAAATGACATCCCTAGCTGTGACCTCAGCAGCTTTACCAGGCCTAGTCCCGTCGTGTCCCCAGCCCCACTAACTGCATTCGCTGGTTCCTGCTCTGAAAGGGGGACCATCGTACCTGAAATTCAGGTGATACTCCGCCGCTCACACTCTTTACTGCCCTGCAGATTTTGATCCACGTGGGTCTTTCCTCCAAACAATTCATGTCAGACATCTGGAAGAGACACTGAAGACTGTTCATTAAATGTAAAATTAACTCTGACTCAAGCTGGTATTGCTGTGATTTTATTTTTCCAGTGCAAGTGATCTGCAGAACCTAGGCAATTTACAATGTGCATTCTACGTTCTCGCAAAAAAATAAATAAAAGATGATTACTTTGCACACAATAAAACAAACTGGACATTTTTAATTTCTCCTGGGTTGTAGTTTCCCAGTTTAGGTATAAAAATTTTGCAATAAAGGATACAATTTTTCGTTGAATGACTTCATATATTTTCATATGTGACTACATATTAATACTTTTTTTTTTTTTTTTTTTGGGCCAGCACTTACATAGGCTTGGTTGTACAGTTAAATGTCTGGCTGCTGTATGTCTAGCAGGCATCTCTGTGCCCTTCTCTAATTAGTTTGTCTCCCATATTACTTCATATGATTTATGGCATATCAGTGACTTTAGTATGCCATCGAGTCTATTTATAGCAGCCTTGTCTTTGCCGTTTCTTGAGCTGTAAACACACTGTACTGAGGCATCATCCAATTTTCATTTGTCCCTCTAAAAGGGAATTCAGATCATATGATAGGCATATGTATAAACACTGACCATTAAAGATAATGACACATATTCAAACCAATGTAGCTTTGGGTAGCTGTTTTTCAATTGTTACTCTGTCTTTCTGTGTTCTGTGGAGACATGTGACTAGAGGCAACTTAATAGAGAAGTTGGTCGAGCAAACTAGGGTTGTTGAACCTTGATCTCAAATACAAGCACTGCACAATGTCTAAGTGCTTACCAACTATATTGTATTATCAAGAGGTTAAGGATATTACCTCAGTGGAAATTTCCCAAGGCTATGATGTTGTCTCCTACTAAACTAAGTTTTATTACTCTATATATTACCAGATTGTGCAAGCTCTGAGCTCAAGGGCATTCTTATAATGCCATTGTCATATGGATTGCAGTCCTAACGAAGGACCTGCTATTATTAAATTAATTATGAAAAATATTCACTGGAGTACATAATGAAAAAATCCTTCATCGGATTACGGGATTCCGGTAATGTCTAACTGTAATTGTGCTACAGTGGATGTTTGTGATCATTCCTTGGGTCTGTAAGGTTGAAGTGGCCACTGAGCAAATGACCAAAGGAATAATCTCTTTTAAGAAATGGCAAACTATCTTAGAGATTGATGAGATTGATGTTTTCGTCCGTGTTTGTTCATAGTCTTTGCAGGAGGAAGTGCCCATACCAGGGACAGATATGAAACTTGGCTATTTAAGCAGCAGGACCCCAGGTTACAAGTCAATTATGACGGTGATCCTCACCCACTCAACTATCCCTTTCAACTTAATGAAAGTTCATCTCATGGTGGCTGTGGAAGGCAGGCTATTTAGAAAGTGGTTTCCTGCATCCCCTAACCTCTCGTATGACTTTGTGTGGGACAAAACTGACGTCTATAGCCAAAAGGTCTATGGCTTGTCTGAAGCTTTTGGTAAGTTATAAGTTATGTGTTGCATATTATGCGTACAGAATTTCCTGTATGTCCTGTAGAGCGGTTCACTCATGCTAATTCTCTCTTTCCTTTTTTTAGTATCTGTGGGTTTTGAGTATGAGTCATGTCCTGATCTGATTCTATGGGAGAAGAGGACTGCTGTTCTACAGGGCTACGAAACCACTGCCTCCAAACTGGGAGGATGGACCATAGACAAGCACCATGCTTTAAATATCCAGAGTGGTGAGTCAATTATTAATTACTTTGTGAATTCATGTTCTCAGCCTCCCACTCATTAAAACGAAAATTTTATATTGTTTCTTGATGAAATTAATAAAAAAAAAATCAAATAAAAGGTACATGTGCAAGTGCAGCTGTTCCTTTTAGGTTACTTATCCAAGGAATATTCTGAGAATTTGAAAAGAATACAGCATCATGCAGATCACAACTGTTCATTAATATCAGAAAAACTGCTAACATAAGGGCAATTATTTCAATTAATTAACACTGAAAATAAGCATCTCAATTTGCCTGGAGCTGCACATTACTTGCTTTGTGAAATGAAATCTTCTTAAAAGAACAATAATAGACTTTGTGATTTGTTAAGATGGAAACATTTTGCAGTCCAAGTCTTAAGTTTGCCTCCCTTTATCGCATTTTACACATACCATTCAGAGTGTGCCCAAGAGTGCAGATAAGTACCACCATGTCCACCCAGTGCCTTAGATGATGCTTTTAGCGTAACATTGAATTGTCCTCCCTGCCTGTGGCATTTTGAGGCTTTTTCAATATAGCAGTGTAGTGTCATGTAGTCTCAGATAGATCTATTTTTTTATTACTGCTGTCCATTTGTAGGTTAGGGGGGTCAATTTTCTTATTGCCAGCAAATTACTCTTGAAAGGCAGGAAGAGGAATGAGAAGAGAAAAACTTTGGACAGCACCTGTCACTACTGTAGATAAGCTTTATAGTCTGTTTGTGTCTGAAAGGGCTCATCAGAGGAGATGAGGCATACTTGTATAAAAAGTGCTCAGGAAAATGGCACTATATAATATATGTCGCACTAAACCCGGATGCTCAGGCTGGCGTAGAGAGTGCCACTTGCACCCCCGTCACCTCCGCTGCTTGTTCCCCCACCTCATGCCTTCCTTTGGCACCTTCGTTCCTTGTTTCCTGCCCAGCATTTTTAGAATCATCCCTAATTTAATTGCTGTCAGTCTGCTACTCCCAGCAGCAGCAGTCCTAAGATTAAATCATGTCCCAGGAAGGAGATGCTTGGCTAATCTTTTCTGATAGACCAAATGTTTTGCTACTCAAAGAACTCAGGTCATCAAGCACCATCAGAACAGAAAAAATACCACAGATTTGCAGATGCAGAATTTCAAACATGATTAAATTGATAGGGCAGCAGCAGCATCTTTACATTTGCATGTTTGAATTTTTTCCAAGAGTAGACTGGCAACACTAATGGGAACATAGTGTGTGTGTGTTTGTGTGTGTGCCTGACTGCCTGCATATGAACTGTGCTCACGCTGCTTAATTTTTGTTTGCGCACAAAGCTGGTAGAGATAGAAAAGCAGGCACAATGTCTTTTTTAATTGGAGCAATTGTATTTGTGCTGTTGTGGTTATTTTCTAGCCTTAAGAGATTTAACTTGTACCAAGGGGTTTCTGGGCCCCCATTTTGGTGTGAAATTGGGCTTGTGTTTTGGCTAAGACCTCAGCTTATTGCAACCATGGGTACACAGAGCAATTTTCATAGCTCCAATTGATGGAGGTTTGTAAACACACGCACCTATTTAAAATTACATCTTGTGCGTTGACTCATTTTTAACTAATATACAATTTAAATTACATTATGGCTTCAGTTTAATAAAGACTCACAACTCAGTAGGCTGCACCCATTTATTGAATTTCAATAGAGCATAGCATTGGTTCGTCATCAGGCACAAATGGCATCAAATTTACACAGGTGTATGCAATTAAATACTAAGATCTCTGGTGTGGGTGTGGGCTTTCAGCACAGGAACAGAAACCAGAGGCCATATCCCATTTTCAGAATAGTACACACATTTTTGTACAATAATTTGTTACAAAGACAGTAACGAGAAAACATCATCAAAAATAAACAGATTAAATTGCATAAAACTTTAAAACACTATGAGTTAGGGACCTGCAGCACAGTCATGGAATACTTTCTGCCTTAATGTTGGCAAATTGTTGCCAACTCACTGATCCATTAGAAACAGGGCAGATCTCTGTGCATCTCTATGCACTGGAAATCTTTTCTCTACAGAAGTTAATTTGCAAATGACTGAAAGTGTAAATATTTTAGAAATGTAGCTACATTTTTTTATTCAAGTAAAAGTAAGAGTATTTTCTATTTATAATCAAAAAAGCATTTCTGCTGTTTCAACACAATACATTGGGAGTTACTACACCTTCCATATGAATGTCAAAGTAATTCATTTTCTTCTAAAACAATATCCTCGTCATTTAATATGACAGAATTGTAGTGGCTTCTAAGATTTAAGTGAAAATTTAAATAAGACATTGTGAGCCATTTGTAACATATTTAGGATTCTTTCATTCCTTTTGCAGACTGCTAAATAATGACACCACTAAAGGATTGTTTCCACGGGAGAAAGTGTCCTGGGTGAACTTTGCAGATTATTAATAGATGGTCTACTGCTTTTATTGAAGATTTTAAAAGCTATTTCATACTTTTAAACCAGAAGCAGCATGCATTACATGTTTCTTTGCTGTGCCTTTATCAGGTATTCTTCATATGGGAAATGGGGAGAACGTCTTCATTTCTCAGCAGCCTCCTGTAATCGGCAGTGTGATGGGGAACGGACGCAGACGCAGCATCTCCTGCCCCAGCTGTAATGGCCTTGCCGACGGAAACAAGCTGCTTGCCCCAGTGGCTCTGGCTTGTGGCTCAGATGGAAGTCTGTACGTGGGAGACTTCAACTATGTGAGGAGGATTTTCACCACGGGGAATGTCACCAGTGTCCTGGAGCTCAGGTAACATAGTGGTAGCACACTACCATTCACTCAGGACCATGAGCTCAGATGGGCTTGCACACAGGTCATAAACCATTGAGCTCAATTGAGATAGACAGAAAAGCCCTAAAGGCCCAGGATTGATGGGCCTGCCTCTCTCATCCACCTGTATCAGCTGGAGCTTGGCCCTGATACCAGCTGAAGAGGATGTAGAGGGGTATTAATGGAAGCCGTCTCTGGAAAAGATTAATTGCTTGTTAATGTCAGCAAAGACGGTTTTGAAGAGATAAGAAATCTAATTGTCATGGTTCCTTTTTAATTAATTCTGCACACTAACAGCTGTTTTCTTTAATTCCATCCAGTAACAACTAACATTTCCTCTCGTTTCTCCTCCTCTCTAATTTTTTGCTTCTTCTGGCAAACTGACAGAAATAAAGACTTCAGGCATAGGTAAGTTGTGCAGTATTTGCCCAAATTAATACAGGAAAAGCTACGGTCCATAGACTTGATGCCAAAGTGACCTTTTGAGCCTATTTGAGATGTGTACTTGTGAGGAGCTAGAAGATCATATCTTAGAATACTGACAGGATAATTTTCATCTTCATAAAGTTGTAGATTTAGTGCTTTATTAACTCGTGTCTCCTGTGCTTAGTTAATCTCCGGATTCCTTGTTCACTAAAGTGGGTTTGCATCCATATGTGTGATTTTAGAGCGAGGAAGCCGTTAGCTGCTGGTTCAGTAGAGGCTGCACTTAGATTCAGGGAAAATGTAAAGTATTGCCCCAAAGTATTGAGAACATGTACAATTTTAAGACTTGTATCATTTGATGATTAAAATGAGCAGTTTATGGTCAGTTTATTAAGTACACCTGGCTACATCTAAGAAAAGCAGTGTTTGTTGACAGTGCGAGTCTGAAATCAGGGCACTAGTAGTAAAACTACTAGGGTAGTTTTTAGGGGGGTGGAGTTTATAATGTTTGTTAGTGTAATATTTTCCCAAGTTAATTCAAGGCTTTTCTGAAAGTGTGAATAGAGACTCTGAACATGACACATTTCATTTGTTTCAAATAGTTTTTTATGTATATACCTTTGGGAGCCTTCTAAAATGGCTAATCAGTATAGATTTTATCAGGGGCCTTCTGTACAGAGAACTCATTCTCCTTGGCAGGAAGCAGTGAGGAAATAGGAACTATCTCTCTAGCATGTGTCAGACTGGCACCATGTCTCAGGAAAAGACCCATGGATTGATTATTTTGTCAGATGGATCATGATTTCAGCAGGGCAACATGTAATCAAACTAAGGATGAAAAACTTAGTCATGCTGGTCACTGGCCTCTGCTTTTTCATGAATGACCACATTAACAAACCATTCAGAAGCTTTCTGTGGGTTTTATTTTATTTTTATTTGTTTTACTATATTTTCCCCAGTCTTCATAGCTCAGATGTCTTTGTGCAGAACAAGAACATTACGCTTACAGACACTGACTTACAGTATAAATCCCACACACTCATGCTCTGATTGGTTGCGCAAAAGGAAAGAAACGTCAAAGCTCTGTCCCCTTGGTCTCAGTACAACAAACCCATTTGTCTTTTAAAAAGGAGATTTATCCAGCAAAACACAGCATGTGTCTGCATAAAGTGTCTAGCTCCCTGCCTGCCATGTGTGAATTAGTAATAGAAGTGTGTGACAGGTGATCTTACTGCCGTGTTCATTGACCCCCTACTAAGACTGTCCCCATCCTCTTCAACCATGCTCCTTTAGTTGCCGTGCCAGCATGCAGCAAAATCCAATTATCTTCCTACAAACTAGATGTTGTCAGTGAATATAGATGGAGAACATGACCATAGCTCAAGGTCAGAGAATAACGCCTCATACTTTCAAACACAATGTGGGACCAAGGCTGTTCTACATGCAGCTAGGAGCTGATGAGGTTGTTTTCCTAGACAGCTACTTGTACCTGGAATACACTGTGGACCAACATATCAATCAACATGGTCGGTAGCTCGATGTTCACTGCAGTGTCCTGTCATCGCTAATTCATTGAAGGTCAATCGTCATTTCGAAACGTGTACAGGATCTGACAATTCCACAGCCCCCCTGGTTTTTCTTCTCACTGTATTCGAAAAATTTAACCTTTGGCACTGTAATGCTAACAATAAGTCCAACAAAAATACCCTCAAGGTTATAACTGAATGTCCATCCTAATCCACTTTGAATGATACCCTGCTGACAGGTGTCTCCTCAGTGCTTATCGGGTCTGGCAGATGTGTGCTGCCCTGTTAACTCTGGTCATCTTTCATTTTTCTGTTAACTACTTGATTACAAAACAGGTTACTTGTCTGACCAAAACCAACAATGTCACATTTACAATGGTCCACTTCACGACAAAAGCAGCATTTAGTGACAGAACCAGAAAATACTGCACATTTTAGTTTGAAAGGGTTACCTGATTTACAAAACTGTGAAATCAGTCATATCTGGAATTGTTAAAGTAGGATCAGTGATGCCTGGAATCTCTAGCATCTGGTTACAGAGCCATAGGGCTCAGGTGTTTTTATTTCAGATTTGTCATGCATTAATTTTTCAGCAGAAGCTAATAGGGGATTTTTTATTAAAAAAAATATATTAAAAAAATATAGCCTTTGCTGTCACTTTGTGTGTATGTCAACAGTTACTTTTGTTTCCTTTGTTTTCTGACACCTTGACTGGGGTATGCCAATGCTACTGCTTTGGCCTTCTGTCTTATCAGGTTCGGCATCCTCCTGCAGATGTGAAGGATTACTTTGTTGCCCTGGTTGGGATATTAATTGGAAATTTTCTTTGCTGGGATGTCTGCCTGATGGATGCATAATGCATTTAGATAGCTGCTTCAGCTGTATATTTGTGTTTCTCTAAAAAGTCTCAAGGGAGATTAAAACATACTTCGTCTAGCAGTAACCAGGCTACTGTTACTGTATAGACACTGAGGCCTTATATTGTTATTCTCAGGCAATATCACAGATTTGTGGTGTCAGAGCTGGGATAGTAATTAGAATCTCTTTCAAAGGATTCCATTGCACCTCAATAACTCCCACCTTACTGCATTTTTCATCTGTGTAAATATGAAGTATTTTCATAGATAGATAAATGGACATACACATACACACTACTGTTCAGACAGTAGTGGCGTTTTAAGTCTCTTTTGACAACAGGGACTTCTAACCAGCTGATATGAGTACTACACTCCACCATTATGTCATGTTTAATCTCATTCTATTTTGCCATGTTTAATCTCATTCTATTTTTCTTTTTCCATGTCCTTGGTTTAAACTGTAATCGTGCCCAATTGACTCTCTAAATGGCTTTTGAATCCATTTTAATTGTATTACACAATGTTTCTTATTGAAAGCACTGTAGCCCTTCCAGCTTTATTGACCCGTCTTTTCCTTTTTCTCAGCAACAGCCCGGCTCATAAGTACTACCTGGCCACCAGTCCAGTGAACGGTGCTGTGTACCTTTCTGACACCAGCAGCAGGAAGGTTTTCAAGGTGAAATCCCTAAATATTGTCAAAGATGTCGCCAAGAATCTGGAGCTGGTGGCAGGCACTGGTGACCAGTGTCTTCCATACGATGACACTCGCTGTGGGGATGGAGGAAAGGCTGTTGAGGCCACTCTCACTAACCCCAGAGGTAATTAATGGATGTTATTATTGTAATCAATGTAGCGTGTAGTGTTTCAAGTTAATGATCTTTTTTGTCTTTCTTTTTAGTCCCCGATGTTATATCAATTTACTGTTCAGCTTTAATACAGTCTCTTCTCTTACCTCCATCCCTAACTGTGCACGTGTAGCTATTTTTTTTTGTTCTGTTTTTTGGCCATGTTGTTTCTTTTTTGTTGCTTCCATATTTGAATGATGCATTAGTCATTAGATCACGTTTATTTTGGTCTTCTGCTGGGATGACATTGTGATTCATATGTACTAAAATAAGCCCCAAGTTCCTGTGAAATGTGCTACATGTAGAGTCCAGGTTTGTGTTGAAAACAGAACATTTTGTTCTAACTACTGAATATCAGATGTTCACAGATGCTTAACTCTGTTATTATTGTGAATATTATAAGAGACCCTACAGTATTGGAAAAATACAGCGATGTGCAGAGCTAAGATTTTCTCAGCTCCATTGTTGTCTAAGGCTGATAGCAAGAGAGAAAGACGCTGCAATGATGAAATTTTACTTGTAATTGAATCAATACCTTCAGTACTATTCATCTGTTCTGATGTTTCTGTTGTTCTCCATTATTGATTGAAAAAATCAATCCTAGCATTAGTTTTCATTGCCATGATTAGACTTACATTTTTATTATTATTGAATGGTCCTTAATTGTCATTTATTGGTGCTCTGTCCTCACATTAAGTCACAGATAAACAAAATAACTGATGGATATATTCTTCTTCTGTCCATTTGGTTCATGGGTGACTTTTTATCTGCAGGCATTACGGTGGATAAGTACGGTGTAATCTTCTTTGTGGATGGAACCATGATTCGCAGGATTGATCAGAATGGTATCATCTCTACTCTTCTGGGCTTCAATGACCTGACCTCCGCCCGACCTCTCAGCTGCGATGCTGTGATGGACATCTCTCAGGTACAAGCTCTGTGACCTTTTCACCCAGCAGGTGCTTTTCTGTTTCTCAACCTACAGAACGCAACTCTCCTTGACTGACCCTGGTCTCCAGGAGGCCGACAACCCCGTGTGAGCTTAAGTTCTGTAGCTGGAAGCTGGTGTCCTTTAATTTAGTTATGATCCGTTTCTTCGTTTTTGTTTCACAGCAGTAGCAGATCATACTAAATTAGAGTTAGACTGTCAAATTTTACAGTCATTTAGCGCTGTGTTGTGATTCTGTTGCTGGGTTTCAGACTGAATACTATTTTCCTGTCTTTACTGAAGCCCGTGTCTTAAAGGTGCCTCGGATTTGTTACAAAGATAAAGGATAATGACTAAAATAGTTATGGTCCGAGCTTTACTTATCCAACAAAAGAACATGCAGCAAGGTAGCAAAAGCATAAGAACATAGAGTGCTTTAAAAGCTAAAAAAAAAAACCCATAAAATAAAACAGTCAGTGTAACTGTGTCCAGTTTGAAAATGCTTATTTATTAAAACAAGGATGGTCTGGATTCTATGAGATGAATTTCATTACTCCACAAGATTACGATTGCAGGAAAGCAAATCCGAACACGGCCGTGCCATTACAAAGTTTAAGTCATCATATGTTTAACACACAAATATGAGTAAAAAATGAAAATGAGCAGTTAGCTGGTCTTAATCCAGGTTTGGTGGAACCCACAGAAATGATAGTAAACATAGCATTATAGTCCTGGTAGCTTCCACGTCTGTGTCAAGTGGCAACACATTCCCAAATGCACAGGGCCGTTGACCTATAGCTTTAGGGAATAACAATGATGACCCCTAACCTCTCTGGCTTTCATTTTACAGAGAGATGCTCTCTGATGCACGCAAACATGTGCCGTCCCCACACACACACACACACACACACACATATGCTCACATATGTACCAGACAGAACACAACCCTCAGGCAAGGACAAAGCACTGAGGTCACATCACACTCTCGCTCAGTGACTTCCCTTTGGAGGTGATGAGACAGTCTTTTTGCATACTCTAGCAGCCTTGGCTGTTTTTTTCTCGCATTATAATTTTCATCCCACGTATTTAGGGGTTGTTTTGCCGTATTCGCTGTAGGAGTAATTCCTAGTTATGATACTGCTGTTATGTATAGTGTATGTGTTGACTATAGAATCTATAAGTCCCACGAAAAAAAAATCTCTGCTTTATTGATAAGACTTGATTGATGGACTTCCCTTTCCATGTGCATGCACTAGTTTGGTTCTCGTTCTATCATGTATGTTATCAAGTACGACTAGCAAATATCCTGAGGCCGCTAAGATGCCAGTGGAGAAAAGTGATGTATTCAGTGCAGAGAGCAAAGCCTCCAGCTGCGTATTTCCAGCCCCCGGGGGAACTCCATCCCCTTCATGACCTCCGCTTCATGTCCTCCCCCCGCCCACACACTTTACAGCACCTATAGATGCCCACTATCCCAGTTCAGCGGCAGGGAGTACACAGGCAGACTGACTGTAGCTCCACAACGATGACAAATCGCACAAGCACTGCCAGAGACACTCAGACGGTAAAAAGCATCCATTAAAAATTAATCTAGTGCACATAGCTTCCTACTTCAAACACTCCCCAGCCCCTCACTTAGGACCTGAGTTTTTCTCGCTCATCACAATGGTCATTACTTTTGCTGTACCTCACCTGTTTTAGGAAATAAATTCAAATTTCACTCTCCTCTGATGAGGTCATTTTTATCTACCATGCCATCTGTGCAATGAGGGCATTGCAGCAAAATTCACCTAATGCATTGTCACCCTTTGTTCTTTTATTATCAGTCAAAAGGACAAATGTTTGACCTCATTCAACTTTTTTTTTTATTTGTTTAGAACACAGCTTTAAGTCCTTGCTGTACCAGAAATCTGTTTCATTTTGTTTTTCAAGTCTTGAAAATTGTCTCCACATCCCCTGCTCAGTCAAACTAAAATAGAGGGAAACCGTGTCTTAAAACAAGATCACTTGAACATATTTCAAGGGTGTTAGCAGCTTCAGAAACCTCTATCATGGCTCTGACTGTGACATTCAATTCAAATCTGAGAGGGACTTCAAATACTGACATATTACTCTTCTTCAGACAGGCATCATGCTGATACAAGCAAAGAGTGAAGAGATTACTAATGGAAAATGTCATTTTAGTTTTAATGCAAGTTCAAATACATTTAAAAATAGGTTTGTGTTGGTAAAAACCCATTGCTCTCTTCCCCAATTGATGACTGCATTTTATTTTTTAGGGTTTTTTTTTTTTTTTTTTTTTGCTTGTCGGCAAGCAGCTCCTGACAGCTGCCCCAATGTATAACGGGGAGGGTATGATCGGGTTACAGGATATGGGACAGCAGCTCGGGAAATATCCCCTCATCAGTCAGAGTGGCGTGAAAACCTCCTTACAGGCAGCTCCCTCGAGCCACTCCACACTGTGGCTCATGAAATATTTAACCACCAGTGTTGACAAGAAATAGGTTTTAAGAAATTGAAAGTCTCCCCTTCATTTCCCAAGGAAATGCATTTTCTACTCAGTGAAAGACGACATGTATCCACTGCCAGTCTCCTGTTTGTTCTATGTGTCCATGATATGTCCTATTATATAAACCTCCTCCGTTTTGTGGGGGATGATGGAAGGTTTATAGGATGTGAGCCGTGTATGATGCTGAAATCTGTTTTTCAGTCAAATGTGGATAAGTGGTTCGGAGTGGCAGGCATTCAAGAACATGCCAAAGGTGTAGAAACATTTAAGTAATCATCGCCATAGAATCCCCAGTCAGTTTTAGGTGAATGATAGTGTCGGTATTAACCTCTAAATTGTATGAAATATATGGGATCAGGCAAATAAAAGACATAATATTGAAGGCAGATTTTACATGAAACTTCTTTTGAGTTCTGAAATGCAGAGTAGCATGGCAAAAAAGTTCAATGTAATAAGTCAACCTTGACTTTTTTGACTTTTTCTACATTTATCAGTACAGACCATTTTGCTGGTGCATTTTTAGCCCTCGGTTTTTTTGAATTCCCAATTTAGAAACCACCATTTTTTTATTGAATAGTTTCGGTAAATTTATTGCAAAAGCACAGAGAGCACATGGATGCCCACTTCACGGCCAAATGGCATCTCTCTTGTCCACATCCTACTGTAATGCACACTCACAACATACTGCATTGTCTCTTTCTTTATTTGCTGTCTATTCACTTTGCTTACCTCATCATTAAGGAATATTATACATTTGTCAGGGTAACAAATTATTTCATGGTAAAGCACACGTGAACAAATGCATACGGGACTATTCTAGTGGTAAAGGCTTGAATTCCTGAATTTTAGGACAAATACTATTGGAATAACAGTAGTAAATTTGTAGATTCACTCACCTTTCTATATGGACGTTGTAGCCAATGACAATTGGACAATGCCAAAGCTGCTCTCATTCAATAGGTTGCCTAAAATTTGAACCGATCTTTGTCCTGTTTTTAATGATTCTCCTGTTTTGGTCCTCTAAGGGCTCCATTGAAATATGGCACATATTATGTTCCTAAGAGATCCCACTGGAATCATAAACGAGACGGAGACAGTAAATTGGATGAATCCAATCATTCCAATTTGTTAAAAGCCTGATACATTGTTAGCAGAACAATAAGTCATAATTTAGGGGACCAAAGGCAGGGTAGGTTTTCATTTGGTAAGTGTGCTCTAGTTTCCTTTCAAGGACTCATGCAATCTCTTGTCATTACAAAATTAATAACCCAAAGCAAGGAAAACTCGGTAGAGGCGAAGGATGCAGAAGCCCAGTCCTTAGGTGTCCAGAATTCCTATGATAAATAGTGGTGTGCTTTTTTTCACTTAATCTGATCAGTGGAACACTCTCCTCTCATTCTGCACTTCTCCAAAAGCACTGTTATCCTCTTTGATATTAAAAAGCATGTGTCTGTGTTTCCCATTTTAACAGTACACCAGGTGTTATCTTCCCCCTTATCAGATAATACATTGTTCCAATTTTAGTTTTTTAGTTTTTTTATTTTCTTGCTTACAGAATAGGCTATGAGATAGCCCACCTTTTTTCAAAAAAAGCCTGTCCTTGTTGAAAGGAGTTTTCAATGGTTCTTCTCTTGAGGTTCAGTTTCCCTCTGATAAAGTGAAAATGTGTGGATCAATAAGAGCATGGTCTGTTTTTGTGACCTGAAGCTGATAGTGTGCTGTGTTTTTTTTTTTTCCTCTTAGGTGCGTCTTGAGTGGCCCACAGACCTGGCAGTGAGTCCCATGGACAATTCCCTCTATGTCCTGGACAACAACGTAGTACTTCAGATCTCAGAAAACCATCAAGTACGTATTGTAGCAGGCCGCCCAATGCACTGCCAAGTACCTGGGATTGACCATTTCCTCATGAGTAAAGTGGCCATCCATGCCACCCTGGAGTCTGCCAATGCCTTAGCTGTGTCCCACAATGGCATTTTGTACATTGCTGAGTCAGATGAAAAGAAAATAAACAGAGTACGACAGGTGTCCACCAATGGAGAGATCTCGCTGGTTGCAGGGGCACCGAGTGGTTGTGACTGCAAGAATGATGCCAACTGTGATTGTTACTCTGGAGATGAAGGCTATGCCAAGGATGCTAAGCTGAATGCACCCTCTTCCCTGGCAGTGTGTCCAGATGGAGAGCTTTACATTGCAGATCTGGCCAACATTCGTATCCGCTATGTGCGTAAAAACAAGCCCTACCTGAATCCCTTAAGCATGTATGAGGTGTCCTCTCCTATTAATGACGAACTCTATCTGTTTGACTCCAACGGAAGCCACATTTTCACACAAAGTCTAACTACAGGTGACTACCTCTACAATCTGACCTACACAGGAGCAGGTGATGTGAGCAGCATCACTGATAAAAACAAAAACACAGTGATCCTCCGACGAGACACGACAGGAATGCCCCTGTGGCTGATGGTCCCCGATGGACAGACCTTTTGGTTCACTATTGGCACCAACAGTGCCCTTAAAACTGTTGCTGCCCAGGGTCAAGAACTAGCTTTAATGACCTACCATGGAAGCTCAGGACTTCTAGCAACCAAGACAGATGAAAATGGATGGACAACTTTCTTTGAGTAAGTAATGTCAAGAAACATTTAGAAACACTTTTATAATCCTTATACCCAGAGTCTGTATCCTTGTTGAGCTGATTAGATTACCGCTTCACCTCAGAGAGCAACTAAAAAGATCTGGTAAATCTCTTAAATCCAATATTTGTACAGTCACTTCTGGAATATATGAAGTGAAAGCTCTGTATTTATGGTAGATCTAAATGCTAAGGTGCTTTAGTGACTATATGTTTAGCGCTGTAGAGATCTTGACATCAAGGTTTAGTATTTTGGCATATGAGGTACCTTCTCATGCCTGGATGTACTGTGGATGTCACTCAGAATACAAAACCTGTGGGAGTTTGTGTGTAATCCTGTTTGCTGTTATCAGACAATATAGGATTACTGGGTGATATGTTACTCATCTGCACCCTTGCTTGTAGTGACAGATACAGACCATTGCTTGCTTAGAGTTGTTAGGTACACAAACATCATCTATCAGTTGCCATATTTTACCTGTAGGACTTCGACCTGGCATGACAATGTAAGCATAAGAGAACAGACAGCGGTAATAATGGGTTAAAGCAAACCACGCGTTATGAGGAAACAGTTGAAAACACACATTCCCTGCAGCAATGGAGCTTAAGATTTAATGTTCTTGTGACTTCCACAGTGCAATCTGTCCCTTAGCCTAATATACTGTACCAAGGGATATTGTGCTAACTGGATGTCATTCAAAAATGTGTGATTAAGCAGATTGACTGGTCAGACATCTGTTACACCTTGCTGGAAGAATATAACACTTTGACACACAATCAGACGCTCTGTTTAATCTGAGCAGACATTTATCACCTGTGTTTGATTTTGGTTGTCATCTGAGACGTACAGAAAAAAAAAACGATTCAGTGCAAATGGCACTAATGCAGCCATGCATAGGAATTTTTCAAGGTACAGTGAATTGCCTGGAGCTTTAACAAATTGTGGTTGGAATTTTAAATTGTTTATCGTTATTATCAGGTTTAAGCATACTCCTTTATATAAGGATGTGTAACATCAGTGATACAAAGGGCTTTTTAAAGAATAAAAACAATGGATCTGAAGTTCTCAAAACATTCACTTATACATAGGAAAAGAAAACAGGTGTATAGTTTTCAAATATATGTATTATTTAAAGCTGCTGTATGTAACTTTTTTTTTAATTTAGTTTATAGAAATAATGCTTATCTTAATGTGGAGGAGTGCTGTCAAAGCCTCCTGGGAAACCAATCAGGGAATTTTAATTATTTCTGCTTCATTAACAGGTTTTGGGGGACTTTCATTTAGTACAATCTCATAGACTACCTACAGGAATGTGTTAAAAAATGGTTGAGCACAGCAGAGGGTAGCAGAGCAGAGTGGATTGATTTCCTGACTCATGCTTGTGTTAGCTCGAGTTACATATTGTCGCATTAATCACAGAGTTAATCTGGAAGTAGTAGGGATACTATACATATTAGTCTAGCATTTGATCATTGTTTTGGAGCAGTCAGTGGATTGTCTGCTAATCGTGGGGTTGGTACTTAATCTCTGGTTGCCCCTGTCCACAGGTCAGTGGGCAAGACCCAGAGCCTCAAGTTGCTTCCAGTAGGCCAAGCATAGTAGCTTAAAGCCATCATGTGTGAGTGTGTCTTAATAGAAGCCAAGAGTAAAGCGCTTTGTTTAGATAATGGTTTGCAGTTTATTGCATTTACTGTGGGAAATAATGAAGATGCATTGTTATATATAAAATTAGAACAAAAAGAAATGAAAAAAAAACTAAGCTGTTAAGCCATTTTCTGTTTCCTTAATAAAACATACATGTTGTCTGGGGAACTAAAGATATCTGCACCATAATCTTACTGTTGCAACCCTTGGCAACGTCATCTACTCTGACATTTACAGCACTGTATATGCAGATGCTCTGCTGACCTCCTAATGTTTTATTTAAAAGATAAGTGCTTATGCTTACGGGGTACCATAATTCTATTAAATCGTTTGTATTCTAGAGGATGCCTAATTGTTCTCTTAGCCTCCAATTAAAGGGGCAGCAATACTTTTTTTTTTTTTTTTTGTAACTAATGTGTTTTAGCCATTGGGTTCCAGCAAGGTTCTTAAGTTGATTTAATACATCAATAATAACAGCGAAATCATGCTCAACAATTGGTAATGAAGCTGAAGCAATCAATGGCTGTTGCCTTTGTGTTATTTTCTCCACGGTCATCAGTCACGTGTTCTGAATTTCCCAGGCACCAAGATGAAGTGGACGTGGAAATATGAGAATAACTCTGCATAGAACAGAGGTTAGGGATGCTGGAAGGGATGCTGATATGAAGTGTCTTGCCTATTGTTGGGCCCCAGCATGAAAGGTCATAAAGCTAGCATGTGACACAGAGGTGATGCGATTTGAATAGACTTGGGCCATCCAGGAGGAAAGTAGTCCTTTCCTTCTTCTGAGCACCCTGCCTCTGCATGCCTCTGTTGTCCAGAGAAAGCAAGCTAATAGGCAGCTGAGTTGAGGCAGGCCAGAGCCATTAGAGCTCAGCAGTGAAGCCAGAGGAATGGCTCTAGTTCAAGGCCCTAATTGAGACAGAGACAGTTTGGGTCAGTGATCAAGCTGGGTCACACAGCGTCGCTCTAGAATGAAATTCCTGTCTCGTGGACAAGAACAGGAGCACTCTTTCTTTCAAATGAATTGAACAGTTAAAAGTGGTACAGTGCAGATAAAGTCGAGCTAGTGCTTTCTCTGCAAAACCTTTGATTGTACGATGAACACAGAAAGAATATCTTGCTGATAAAATATGAGCAGCATAAAAAGGAATCAAATGTTTTAGATATAAATTACTCTCTTATTTAGTATTTCCTAAAGTGGAACTCTTTGGTTGAAATGCATCTAAGAACCCCAGCCCCTAGTACAATTGAGCTCAGATAACATTTATCTCTGGGAGATGATTCCTCTCCCACTCTTCCTTTCCGTACTTGATATTTGAGATGGCAGCGCTGAGGAAATATCCGTAAAGCAGTACCCAGCATCTCATTTATTAGAGGCTTTATTATGGCAGGCAGCAACATTGAAGAGGGCTTTCCAATCTGTATTCAGTGTGCAGATAAAAGTCTTCATGCTAAGTA
Organism: Channa argus; assembly: GCF_033026475.1. Lineage (NCBI taxonomy): Eukaryota > Metazoa > Chordata > Actinopteri > Anabantiformes > Channidae > Channa > Channa argus. The sequence continues at coordinate 24,219,340 of NC_090202.1, forward strand.
ATGTACCGTTCACTCACTCCCATTCTGGAACACTGGCAATCTGAAAGATTTCAAATTGTTCTATGCCGATGTGCTCTCTGAGCAAAATGAAACAATCTGGCCACTCATGTTCGTGCATGTGATGAACTGACTGATTTGTAGGCTAGGTAGATGCTGCATCTCTCCAAGGAGTCGCACCTCAGTGCTCCTATTTCATAGACTGTATAATGAGATTTTGTGATATCACTAATCTTTTAAGCTAATAAGCAGTTTTCCAAACGTGAAAAGGTGTGTGCCTCCTTGTCTTGGCTGTGACAGTTTTTCCTTGCCAATATTTTTGTTGTTGTTATGTGCTTCCGTCTTTTGAATATTATTTACAAACTTAGAAGCATTTATAATTATGTCACATTCAAAACCTATTGCAAAAGCTAGAAAAGTCCAAGCTTGGCTAAACTTGTGAGTGCCCCCATTTTCTATTCATGAACAGTGAACTGTGGCAGATATTGCACGCGCTTTATAAGTTGTTGCTGATTTTTCTTCGGTGATTAAAGATGATAGTTTTGAGTTTTATTATCTCCGGATGCCAACTTTGATGGATTCGCTGCTGTGTTTACTGCCTGTGTTGATAGAGTTTGACAATTTGTGACATCAAGAGGGAAATATTGGACTCAGAAACTCCAAGTTCCTATTTCTAATTACCACTCAAACAGTTTATCCTAGGTAGTGACTCATAATCAGAGTAAATCTGAGATGACATAGTACCTCATTAGTCACATTTATGTACATGCATGCATTTATGCATACCTGAGCTGCATCTATGATTATGATTGCTTCCTTATGACTGACAAAAATCTCAGCAAAGCTCAGTAAATTTTGCATGTCACAGCCCTGTTTGTGATTCTGCTGTAGTTTCTATGTATACACACTTTGAGATGACAAGCACCTCTTTGCCTTCCCTTACTCACATCAGTGTATTTCTTTGAAGGTATGACAGTTACGGGCGTCTGACTAACGTCACTTACCCCACGGGCCGAGTGAGCAGCTACCGTACAGACGCAGACAGCTCCGTCCGCATCCAGACAGAGGGCTCCAACAAAGAGGACATCACCGTCACCACCAACCTGTCAGCCTCTGGCACCTTCTACACTCTAATGCAGGGTGAGTGTCTTTTCCTGCAGTTCAGAAACGGAGCTGGAAATTCTATAAGGAGTTTCGTCACTGGAAATGCCAAAAGCTTGAACTTTGGTTAAACAGTAAAACCTTTTTGTTCCGGGTGTTTTTCTATAAACATTTAACCAAACGACATTGTGAACATTTTTATTTTTCTTTATTTAAATGTGCAACCTGCAAAGAGGATTCCTCTAATAGTTGGGAGACATAGACACGTCTTATGACAGGGACTCCTATTTGATAAGACTTAGTCTCAGGGATTGACTGTGTGCACAGGTTTCCTATTAGTATACATCTCAATGTGCAGTCTACATGAAGAAATTACTACTGTGTCAGATATAAAGATCAGAACCTCACGTTACACAGGTGAATGGGTTTATGTTCACTTCTGATTCTGGAAGGTGTGTTGTACGAGCCAGTAGCTCATTGTAAGACAAAAACTGATGGTTATTTTGCAGTACGTTAAGAGAAATTATGCATTTTAAGGTTCAAATGAAGCTGTAAAGATGTCTCACTACTTATCGATTAGGAAGCCCACAGGAGCATTCATTGCTCCTCTGTTTCTAAAAAATATGTAGTGCACCTCGCTTTTACCAAAATGGAAACAAATATTGATTTTCTGTCTTAAAAACAATTGATAAAACAAAATGCTGGTGGCCCATACAGGATCCTCATGGTTTGAGAAATTTTGTGAGAGAGATGAAGGCAGAGGGTGGACTGACGTTGTGGCTTAGTCCGCTTGATTTGTCTCGCACATTTAGGTGTTCTTGTAAGCTGCTATTTGCCTGACTAATTGCTTCGTTTATCACTTGTTGATAACTCTGAGCCCTCTGGACATACTCTTTGGAAAAGACTGCCCCACCCACATTCCCTGCTCTGCTAACATTTAAATTAGATTTAAATGTGTCTTCCCGACTGACACTACAAAACTGAAACAGACGATGACAATCTCTGGTTTCTCACTATCGCTCGGTCTGTTGGTCACCTTCATGTTTTGACCTTGTCCTAGACATCTGCTGATGGGAAGGGTGGCGCCAGGAACTCTGCTGTTAATTAATTCACTATTGTCTACTTTGTAAGCTTGCAACCAGGTGATCACATAACACACAAACACACAGTCTTTAAGATTCCTTTCTGGTCATCGGGTTGTGTTTCTCCTGCCTTTCACAATATCTAACACGCCCAAAGGTTGTTAATCCTGTTCTTACTGTATTATTGGAAGCCGAGAACTTAAATATGCAAAATATTGCAGCGATTCGTGGAACTTTTATTGCATTACCCAGCTAAATTTTCTATCTGGTTTAGCATCATCAAGAGATAATTAAATACATTAAACACAAAAGTACTAAATATACACTACACAAATTGAAATATACTTTATAAAGTAGTGAGTACAAAAGAAAGTAAAGTAGTTATGAACTTGTGAAATAATGTACATAATCTTTTTGTACATACTATTACCCACGATTTTTTCTTTTGACTCCGTAAAGCAGGAAATTATAAGTAAATTATATATTTATCAGTAACAACTACCTAGGCCCATTGTATTTTTATAAAACAAACCATCCTTATGTATGATTAATAACTGAAGTTGTTGAGTCCTAACACGATGAGGTGGTCAGGACCCCTGTTGCAGTGTTTGTTTTCTTTTGGGCAGCAGCCCTCTTAAATGTCAACGGATGTTTTCCCCTCGTGAACTGTATGCATGCATTAGCATGAAGCCCCCAATTCAGCAGTATTTCTTGCTTCATCTGGTCTTTAAGGCCTCCTTCTGGTAAGGAATGCCCCAGAGTATTAGATGGAGAGGAGAGGGTCAATGCAAGGTCAGCCTAACCTCCTCTGCCCACTTCTCTCATCGTAATGGTCCAACACATCCATGGTGCTTTGAGCAAAAAACCAAGATCCAAAACTTAATTTTCTAATGTGTTGTGCAAAATTAAAAATCATCACAGCCAATTAATCTGACATGTAAACATGATGATATTACAGTGTATGTTTGGACTTTTTTTTATTTTAAATTAAGTGAACTAATTAATTTAGTGTTTGACAAGTCATTAATTTTCAATTGTTCTTAATGAGAATAATATTCATCCAGGTCCTTGTCAGTGTAACGACAAGAGGCAAGAAGGAGGCATTCTCTGATGAATGTACATGAGATGCTTAGTAGAAACATCTGTCACTGGTCTGGAGCTGGAACACGACCTGCTGTCACCTAGGGACAGTGACAGACAGGCTCAGATTTATCCCTCTTGGTGTGTGTGTGTGTGTGTGTGTGTGTGCACGGATGCATGTGTGTTTCACCCTGCCTTCTCTGTGGCCACAGGCAAGCTAGCAGCTTTGATAGTTTTCATTCCCCCTTATCCTCCAGGCTGCTGCAACAGCTGTAAAACTTTACTTTACTGGTGCTGTGAAACCTCTCAATATTGATCTTTGTTGTCACAGACCCAACATTAACACTGGGGTTCAGTTAAATACTGCTGCTAAAGGCTTTCTTTTTGCTGAGCAGCCATTTTAGGTGATTATGTTTGTGTCGCACTAAGCTGAATGTTAGGTTTCATCCTTTGTCCACTGCAAGGAGTTCTGATTGTCTCCTTCTAATCACAATCATAATAATTTTCCTCTCTTCCCCTCTGCCTCCTCAGATCAAGTTCGGAACAGTTATTTCATCGGCCTGGATGGCTCCCTGCGGTTAGTGTTGTCCAATGGGATGGAGGTGTCCCTGCACACTGAGCCTCACCTGCTGGCTGGCACTGTCAACCCCACAGTCAGCAGGAGGAACGTGACCCTGGCCATAGATAATGGCCTTAACCTGGTGGAATGGAGGCAGAGGAAGGAACAGGCTCGTGGCCAGGTTACTGTTTATGGACGCAGATTAAGGGTAAGTGTGCCACCTTGCTAAAAGCAACTCAATAAGAATGGATGGATTAAAAGAAAGTTTCTGTCTCAGTCAAAATGGCATTAAATTCAAAAAACCTCCTTTACATGACTGCAGTCATTGTGTCATTTAGGCTTGGCTAAAAGAATTCTGAAATTTTAATTTCTTCGGTGTAGGTAGGCCATAATAAAAACCTGTTCACTGAAGGATGTTGTTCAGACCTAAAAAAAAAAGGGTACTCTAAAAAAACAAACAAAAAAAAACAACTCGCTTTATTTATCTCTTCATTTTTAAAATAAAAAATATGTTTTTAATGACCCTGTATTTGGACCCCACTGTTCCAATGTAGTGATCATTTAGCAGAGCAGAAAAGGATGGCAATGATATAAGTTTGCAGTGATGGAGACCTACCTTGCCCTATAGTTTCCTTATAGTTGTAAATTGCTGTGTGGTGTTTCAGAATTTAGTTGTCTTCAGAATCATGGATGTGTTAATCATACTCAACTTTTTAGCCTGCCATACCCATAGCAACAACGGAACACAAGTGCAATCCCTTATATTTTTTAGCGTACGTCTCTTTTGGTCTAGATGTGACCTGTGTAGATTACATAAATCTTTTATATTATTAAAAGAAAAGGCAGCAAATTATGTTTACTCAACATTCAGTCTGCCTGTGACTTGGCAAATGGTCTCAGCAAGTTAACATAGTTTTTTTTGTCAGTTGTGTGTCCAAACACTATTAACAGGTAGATCTTAGGATAAACAGCAGATGTTTGATCATAAAGCATGTATCAAGATCGATTGGCTTGTATTGATTTCTTGGCTTTGGAATGCAAATAACAACTTTAGTTAAGTCGTCTTGCACCTTGTCTGGGAGGTGACACTGCTAATAGCAAGGTGCCACTTCGTCTGTCATTGGCTGTGAATTTAATGGCCCCATCGTCCCTTTGGAAGTGAAAGCTTCAGATGTATGTTATAGGCAATGGCCCCAGGGGTAAAATTGGAAATGGGAGCAGCCTAATGGCAAGAACAGAGTTGGGGGGGCTGAACAGAAGTAGAATCATTGAGCGACCTTGAGTGGCATGTCAAGTGATATTACGTGGGTGTCTGGGTGAGAGTGTGGCGGTGGGCGGGCTCAACAGAGCAGTTCATGAGAAAAGTAGCAGGGGAAGAAATAGTGCAGCTCTGACTGCAGATCCTTGGTGTGCTACAGTAGAAATGGGCAACTATTTTGGTTGGTGCTGCTGCTGCTCTATTTCTGTTTGTTACCTTGACTGTCTGTTACATTTATTTGTTCCCATGCCCTAAGGCTAAACGTGTCACAGATGGTCCTCAGTTTACCCCTACCACAGTGACATCCTACTCTGACCTGCCCCATCCCAGCCACCCGTGGCCATGATTTCTTGGTTTCTTGCCTTGGAGATAAACGCTCCAGTGGGATAGTTAGGAAATATAGTGTGAGGATGTTGGTGGCTGCCACAAGAGTCTTCAAGCTGTGTATTAACATTTCACTATCATCATGGTGTCTTCTAATGTAGGGCTTTTTGTTCAAAAGAGAGATGAGTCTGGAATAAATAATAAGATAGGATTTGTTTTCTTTGATTGCAGTGTGGAAATAAACATAACTGATGTTATTGAAGAAAACAGAACAATTGTTGAATAAATCATGAGGAATGATGAAAGCCATTTTCACTTGTAAATGAACAGATTGATATTGTCATTTGACACAGAAGCCATTGATATTGATTGAGAGATCAGATGTTGCTGTGATGTTTTACGTCGAGGACAGTTTAAAATGTAACATTGTTGGTCTAATGTAAGGTAATAGTGTCACTTCTGTTTCATCTTCTTTCTTTTGAGAAGTTCCTTCAGAGGCGAAGTCCAATTTAAAATGATTCCTCTTGAGTGGGTTTTCATTCTCATGGGATCTTGGGATCTCTGCTGTAAGAGGTTTTTTCCACCCTGTTGAGTCTTTGGCGAACCAGATCCTGGCATGTGGAAATTCCGCTCTCGCTTAAACCTTATTTTCTGTAGGAAACAATCTCAATACAATCTTTAGGATGGACAGCATGCTTGCTCTGGAGATGACAGAAACATTGCCAGGTTTGGCTTAGGTCAGTCTTGCATTTCCAGTTTAAGAAATGACTGTCTAAAAGGTGTCGTAATTTTGCTCATCACTGAAGTCTGACACAAGGATGACAATAAGTAAAGGTAAAAGAGGCTCCTCTGTGGACTCCTCATTCTTATGCCTTGATCCACTGAGCGTCCCACCCCCCACCCCCACCCCCAGCTCCCTTAGGCTTGGGGCTCAAATTGCTTGTGTCGCCCCAAACCTTCACGGAATTGTGCTTCTCGTGAGTCTGTTGCTTTTAGTGTAAAGTAATCCTCTCAATTAGGTATCAGTGACATTAATTGCCTCTGGTGTAATTGTCCCTTCACAGATGAGAGTCCTAAGCATGCTTTACTCAGTGTGAGACTGAAAAAAGTGAGGCTTCTCAGCAAGCCCCCTGCGACCCGCTCTGTGGAATATGTCTGGAAAATAGCCAGAAGCAGCTTTCTGGGGTGCCTTAAGATGTTTTTAAGTCTTGCCAAGCATTAGACCAAGCCAAAGAGAAGCACACATAAAGAGAAAGTATGCAGATTAATAGGAAAAAATAATAATAAATAAAACTGAATCCAAAGAGTATTTGTCCACATTTACCAGATGGTTTTTTTAAGGTAATAAGTTTCACAGGCCTGCAACCTAATGTCCTTATCACCTTTAGGTTTGATTCATTTTCCCTCTATAGCTTTTGCTTGCAGAAGCTGTTGACTAAGAAACATAATGGGAGGACTGTTGGCCGATGTATTTGGCTACAGAACGTGGCTTTAACGATTGCTCTCTGCACAGCATCGTCTTCCTACTCTGATCACAGGGAAGCCAAGGGTCACTGTGTGCAACCTCATACATTCAAAATAGGCAGAAAATGTGAAGTGTCATTTAAACAATGTTGTGAGTCCTACAAGAGAGGAATTGATTTTTTTCTCTTCTTTTCCAATTTACGGAAACGGCTAAATAAAACGAGAGTCATCTTCGCCTGGTAATTCTTTTCTGTAAGCAGTGGAAATGAATTTAATGATCAATGTGGCTCTAATGTCTTGTGCTTGAATAGGCATACTCCCACTAAGAGTCTGCTGAATTTTTACACAAACAAAGAAATATGGTAATTCTTATAATTTCATCACTTCAGCAGCTCCTGCAGTCCTGCGATACAGCTCCTCTGTTGTAATTAAAAGCTGTGAAAAGCAGAATATAAAATAATCGCTTTGCGATTAAAGCTGTCCTCATAAGGTCCCACCTCAGATGAGCAGTGCACCAACTCCTCCATGTTTATTCCTTCATGGTAAAACTGCTGTGGTAAAAATGTTATGTTTCTAATTCCCCATCTCCTTTCCCGTAGGTTCATAACAGGAACTTGCTGTCGATGGATTTTGATCGAATCACCAGGACAGAAAAGGTCTACGATGACCACAGGAAGTTTACATTACGGATTCACTATGACCATGCTGGTCGGCCCACTCTGTGGGCACCGAGCAGTCGTCTAAACGGAGTCAATGTGACCTACTCTCCTGGAGGGCACGTGGCAGGTATCCAAAGAGGTACCATGTCTGTGCGCATGGAGTATGACCAGAATGGCAGAATCACCTCTCAGATATTTGCTGATGGCAAATCTTGGAGCTACACTTACCTTGAGAAGGTATGATTTGCTGGTAACAGTTCAATTATACAATTTTAATCAGTCAGGACACATTGTACAGATAAATTGTGGAGGTGTGTTTGTTTAAGAACCCTGACGGAAGATTTTAAAGCAGAGTCAAAAGTTAACTTGTAATACTCCAGCAGTGTTTGTGCTGCTTTATCAGTCTCTAGCAGAGTTATCAGCAGAAATGTAATTAAAAACTGCCTGGTGCGCCACACATATTATACTTTGTTACCATAGTCTGACAGCAAAGTTCATCCTGAAATAGCTCTGATTAGAAGAACAGAGTGAAATGTCACTTTCTACTCACTAATTGAAGGCAAGATTGTTATGGAGAAGGTGAAGAGCTGAGATTCTCCCGCTTAGACATGTAATATGAAAATGGCAGTCACCTTGTTAATAGTCTATAGTGAGTTTTCCAGCAACCTCCAAGGTGCTAAGGTGCTGACAGCCCTACCATTTACTGATCCAAGAAATGAACAAAGAGGAAATTTTAATTTGTCATGAATTGTTTGAATCAAAAAAAAAAAAAAAAAACACAAATACAAAACAAGAAGCAGCCTGTTTTTAAAAAATCTCTTTAGGAAATCTTAATATCCACAGCTCGAGTTTCAAGATTAAAATAAGATTTAGTCTCACTCAGATTTCCTTCTTTAGCATGTTGTAAACCACCCCAGGGTTTAGCAGATCTACACTGTACACAGTCCTTAGGAATTATCTTCTATTTTTATATTTTACATGTTTACGTTATTGTTATTACTGCTAATGGAAATGAAAGAATATGTTATATGATATATAGTAATAATACTGTCATATGTTGTTACTCAATCAAAAAGGGACATGTTTAAATAGGATTGATCTCACTTTGTGTTAAAAACACATGAAGAATACTTGTTTCCTCTTGTCTTCACAGTCCATGGTACTGCTGCTATACAGCCAGAGGCAGTATATCTTCGAATTTGACAAAAACGACAGACTCTCCTCCGTCACTATGCCCAACGTGGCACGCCAAACCCTTGAGACCTCCCGCTCCATTGGCTACTACAGGAACACCTACCGGCCCCCTGAAGGTAACGCCTCAGTGCTTCAGGACTACAGTGAGTACGGCCAGTTGCTGCAAACCACCTACTTGGGCACAGGGCGGAGGGTCATCTACAAATATGGCAAACTATCCAAGCTGCTGGAGATTCTCTATGACACTACACGCATTGGTTTCTCCTACGATGAGGTGGCAGGCATGCTGAAGACAGTCAACCTGCAGAGCGAGGGCTTTACCTGCACCATCCGCTACCGGCAGATTGGCCCACTGATTGACAGGCAGATTTTCAGATTCAGTGAAGAGGGTATGGTCAATGCCAGATTTGACTATGTCTATGACAACAGCTTCCGTGTCACTAGCATGCAGGCTGTCATCAACGAAACACCGCTGCCAATTGACTTGTATCGTTATGATGATGTGTCTGGTAAAACCGAGCAGTTTGGCAAATTTGGCGTAATCTATTATGACATAAATCAAATTATCACCACAGCAGTGATGACCCACACCAAGCACTTTGATGCCTATGGCCGGGTGAAGGAGGTACAATATGAGATCTTTCGCTCACTCATGTACTGGTTGATGGTGCAGTACGACAACATGGGGCGAGTGGTGGCAAAGGAGCTAAAAGTTGGGCCTTATGCCAACACCACACGCTACACATATGAGTATGACGCTGACGGTCAACTCCAGGTGGTCTCCATCAATGACAAGCCTCTGTGGAGGTACAGCTATGATCTAAACGGCAACTTGCACCTCCTCAGCCCTGGAAACAGCGCACGCCTCACACCACTACGCTATGATATCAGAGATCGCATTACACGCTTGGGAGATGTCCAGTATAGGATGGATGAGGATGGATTCCTCAGGCAGCGAGGTAATGAGTACTTTGAGTACAACTCTGCAGGCCTGCTGGTGAAAGTGTACAACAAAGTGAGTGGCTGGAGCATCAAATATCGTTACGATGGCCTAGGCAGAAGGGTCTCCAGTAGAAGCAGCGTTGGACACCACCTTCAGTTTTTCTACGCTGACTTATCCAGCCCCACTCGGGTCACCCATATGTACAATCACTCCAGTTCCGAAATCACCTCATTGTACTATGACCTACAGGGACACCTGTTTGCCATGGAATTGAGCAGCGGGGATGAGTTTTATGTGGCCTGTGATAACATAGGAACACCCCTGGCTGTGTTTAGTGGGTCGGGCCTCATGATCAAGCAGATCCTCTATACTGCATTTGGAGAGGTTTACCTTGACACCAACCCCAGCTTACAGCTAATAATTGGCTACCAGGGAGGCTTGTATGAGCCTCTCAGTAAACTGGTCCACATGGGTAGACGGGACTATGATGTCCTTGCAGGCCGCTGGACAACACCTGACCACGACATCTGGAAACTCCTCAACAGCAACCACATTGTGCCATTCAACTTGTATATGTTCAAGAATAACAATCCCGTCACCAACAACGAAGAGATAAAGTGCTACATGACTGGTAAGTTCACATAGATGAGACGGATTCTGAAAGAAAACTCCACCTAATCCTCTACTTGCAGGTTGATGGCAGCTTGGCTTCACTGGATTCCAGTGGCAGCCCAGAGTCATAGCAAAAACAACTTGCTCTATAGAAACTTGTCAAACCACAGCTGCCATACTCTGCCAAGTAGCAAGCTGTGCACTTGTCAAGTCGGCGTTTCAAGTTTAAGCAGTGTGTATTGAATACTCACAAGTGATACTTTCTGTGAAGTATTCCTCTAACAACTGTTGTTGAAAGTAAATAGGAAGCAACATTGGATTATTCCAAACAGTTATATGAATTCTTAAGAGGTTAATGATTCTAAACAGCTGTTGACAGGAGTCTCTAGAGCAATCAATAATGCATATAATTTTTTATGGTGCTAAAATTACATGTGTGGATGTTGAGGTGAGGGGCGCTAATCGTAAGCCTCAGTACTTAGTGAAACTGCTATTGCTGCAGCACAGCAAACGGTTCTCATTTCAGGTTTTTATGTTTTGATGTGTTGTTATTCTAAACAAAAAGCCACAAATGGAAGAACAGATCCTGCCAAAATTAAATTGAAAAGCAGTGTGCTACAGAGCTTTTTAAGAGCTTCCTCACTGGGACACTAAGGTTGTTTGTCTGCTCGCGTGTGTGAGTGCTTGCATGCATGCGCGTGTGCATGTGTGTGCTTGTGCACATGTGTACTCGCGCATTGGCCACTGGTTATCGTTTTGAAAATCCTCAAAGGGAACAATGCTGTACTGCAAAGCCCCCTCTGTTGTTGAACACTCAGGTCCCCTCCCAGAAATATCACATCGTTCTTGTGTTGCTTTGTGATAGGGAGGAGGTAAATAGCAGTGAAAGAACCCCAGTGGAGAAAGGGAGCACAATGCATCCATAGAAACCTTAGCCAGGGCCGGTTGTATCAAGCTTTTTGGCTGGAAAGAAAACAGCATTGTTAAGGATACTCAGTGAATGCTCTGTTTATACCAGTTGGCTTCAGACAGATCTCATTCACAAATATAACTCTCCCCATTCATTCTACATTATATGGATGCAACAATGCTTATATGGGCTATGAAATAACACCGTTTCTACGTTGCTTTACCTGTAGACAATACTAAGAGGGAAAATGGTCACTTTTGTTCAGGTGGAGTTGAGCTTTTTACTTCTTTCTAATCAACAAAGCCATTTAGCCACCTGCCAAGCAGAAAGGCGTTCAGCTTCACAGTCCACCATTAGGGGCTGACTGGCATTTGAATGCTAAGCAGACTGTTAGATATACTGTAGTGGGTCTGCCTCAATTGTGATTGATGGGGCTGACATTTCCATTCCTTTCACTAAATTACCAGGGTCCTTTCATTGTCCTCAAACAAATTCTTATTTAGAAAAGCTTTGTCAGGTACGACAATGTGGCAGTGCCAATCTGTGACAAACTTGCCCCCCAAGTGTCACAGCAATGATTCTGCCGTCCATAACAAACACATTGAAAGGGGCAAGAAACAAATGGCTTGAATTTAGCAGTCGTTGCCTCCAGTCATGTCTGCAGCCTTCTCTGTGATATTCAGAATTAATGACAACTGATCACCTAGGTTGGCAGCACCACCTACAACCACTGTGCTGGTGGCTGCTGTTAGACAGACCATGATATCTGAGACTTGACTCCTGTATCTGTCACTTTTCTTTTTTTAAGCATCTCATCCGGAGGGGAAAAAAAAAACGATTGCAAAATAACCCGCTGAGTCTTCAGAAGTGTGGGCTTCTTTGAGATGACATGAAATTACAGTATATAATTATCAGCGCAGCAGACACTCTCAGATGTCACTTGGTGTTTCTGGGACCCAGCTGTGTGTCATTAGTGCAGCACCTGCAGGAGTGGACATGAATCTCTGCCACAATCTCAAGTGTTTATTATAGCTTGTCCACTTTCACAAACAAATCAAGTGCAGAGCAAGTGAGGAGTATTTCAAGAAGCCACTTGACCAACACAGTGTCAACTGTAAAAAAAAAAAAAAAAAAAGGAAAATTAAATGAAGTGTTCTATATGGTTTTATTTGGAGCCAGAAAAGACTTTGTCACTGATTTGATCCCTCCTCTGCAGATGTGAACAGCTGGCTGGTGACCTTTGGCTTCCAACTTTACAATGTCATCCCTGGCTATCGAAAACCAAGCACAGAAGCCATGGAGCCATCGTTTGAGTTAATCAGCACCCAGATCAAGACACAGGAGTGGGACAGCACAAAGGTAAAACAATCACTCTCACCTATCCCACTTCTCACCTTACAGATCCTTTTCTTTTACCTCTGCTCCTCTCCTTACCAACAATATTAGTAAATTGACATGCCCTGTGTAGCCACACTCCCAGAGGAGCTGCCAGCCATCGGGCCAAAAACACAGACCAGTGAGCCAGGTCCTTGCCCCTAGTCCTCATCTTGGGGAATGGGGTCAGGCTAAACAGCTCTTGTAATTGTCCTGCCATTAGGGAAATTCACTCTCCATTCTCTCCACCACTGGCCATTGATTTCATCTCAGCCTTACACTGTTAGCCAAGGTCTGAGAAGTAGTAGACATGCTCTGATTCCTGCATTTATCAGCTCTTTTAAGTTGCCTCCAACTCATCTGAATTATTAAAGAGGCCAATGTTGTGGTCCTGGGCTTGGTTACAGCTAGACTAGAGAATGCAACCCATCAAGAGGCCAGATTCATGTTGAGCGACACTATGGGTGCTACTGGAACAGACTGAGTATTGTTCTCATATGAAATGGTTCAGTACAAGGTTATCTTAATCTGTGACTACTGATCTGACCAAGCAGCCAAACCAACCTAGTACAATAAATGGAGGAAGCAGTGATGTTAAAAAAATACTGTTCAAATGTAATCTTTTAACACTTGAGAATTTAAAAAATTTATAAGAAGAAGAACATAAAAACCGTGTCCTTGATATCATAAATTCCTAACCATTTTTTCAGCCTGTGACCTTGGACATAATTAACTACAATTTTACTGTCAGTATAACCCTTATATAAAGACAAGTGTTTATTGAGGAAGAACAGCATGTCAATCATTAGACTTCCGCCTGCTGTGTAATGTATTTTCTGGGCATTTAAAGTTATTAAAGGAATTTCAGTCCTAATCAAAGGTTTCCCTCACAGCATAGTCAAATTCACAGGAAAAAGAAAATTGTAAATCCACAGTATTATTACAGTTCATGTATAAAGTATAAAATCATAGTAGTAGAAACCACTGTTATGTCCTCATCTAACATAGACCGCTTTGGAAGGGTTATATGGAAAGAATAATTGCAGGGCTTTTTTTTAGACATACAATTGCTAAACTAAATCATGGTCATTGTGAAATGACATATAAAACTATTGATCAACACAACCGTTTTCAAAATGATTTACGGGTAATTTAATAAGGAGATCACTCACTACGTGGTGGGTCAGATTCTCTTAACTATAATTCGGCTCAGCAACCCAAGCTATCAGGTTGCATACATGTTTCGCCTTCAACTTCTTAGAAGCATTTTTGCAGCTATTTTCCGTTTGTTTACGTTTGCCTCCCCCACACAGACAAACTAAATAGAGGTAAGTCTATTTGAGCAATAATATCACTGAAAGCAAATGTTTCATCTACAGTGTAAACCCAGCCTTTCAAGTTGATATTAAAGAATACCCATGATAGACCTAAAAATCCTGTAATGGAGGCTTTAAATAGCAAAGTTAGCCTAGATTTGAAGGCTTTACTCGTGTTGGTAGGGAGCTCTTCCTTCAGCACACCTCTGGAGTTTGTACTGTAAGAGAAAGTAAGGAAAGATTGAGATAATTAGTCTTTACCCTGTGTTCTAGCCAATGTTCTTATCCAAAAGTCTTCCTTCAAAAATGATGTTCTGAGCTGGTTAATGCCAAGTTGATCCCCACTGCAGATGGCCAGGCCAGCCTAATTAAATGTAGGGTTCTTTGAAGCATAAATATAGCTACATGCGGTATATCCTACATTTGGCATTTTATTTTATGCAGGAGTTGTATGCCTGCCGTTCTGTCTCTTTTTATCCAAGGCTTTGTTTTGCCATGCTGCTCAATCCGTAGATTGAAAAATGCCGTGAGGGGCTAGATGGATGAGGTTTGCGCCGCGCAAGGTTTGATCTCTCATTCTGGGCTGTGCTACAGACTGATTGCACCCCATGCTATGTGAAGGATGCCTCTCTGTGAATGTCTAGGGAGGCTGTTTCAGTAAAGTAGAGGACATTGCCCCTTTAACCCCCTAACCCCCCTGGGACAGCTGACTGGGTCACACCGTTGGCACGGTAAACAAACACGGAGTGGCGTGGTGTGAAGAGTCCCCCCAGGCCGTGACTCCCAAGGGGACCGACAGCACAGCTGCCCACACCCCCTCATTTGTTTTCTCCTCAAGCGTCATCTGATGTGGTGTCATGTCAAAGAGCAGGCAGACATGCTGGTCACTACAGCCCCACCCAGTCCTCCAGCTTGTTGCCAGCCTCTAACAGAGGTACAAGGACAGAATTAGAAATTATCAGGAGGACTGTGGATGTCTCTGAACACTCACAGCCTTTAATCTTAGGCAAATACTAAAAAGCACAGTGTTTAAGGTCCTGTTTTTCTGCCGCCCACATGTTTTCAGTCCTCTGTCTCCATGCGTATTGGCTCGCATCCATTTCATATCACTTTCCTCATTTCAACGTCTCTCTTTTTCTTCCTGGGGAGTAACTCTTGTCATTTAATATTAGGACAAAAGTATTAATTTTGGCTGAGGGCAACGTGGTATCTTCACAAAGCTCTCATTCTATAACTAATAAGATATATACATGGGTACCAACAGATTCCTGTTTTATATTTGGCACAGCACGGCTGTCAGAAGACAGTTATTTCACCCTTTTTTTCTTTCAAAATATCATGCATGTCACTAATGATCAGAGTGATTAGCACTTGCTTAGCACAATTTGGACTGTACACAAAATGTACATAATATGTTAACTCAAGGAAGAATGTGGACCCACTTCCTGCATAAGCTTTAATTGTATAATTTTTTGTTATTACTTTTATTATATGTTTAAATAAATCTGTTGCTTATCAATATTTTGGTGAAACATGAACATTTTGTAAACGCTGAATGATTTTCATTCTTAAAATGTTTAGTCGCTAATGAAACGTAATGGCTCTGAGCAGTAGAAAAAGGCTCATTCCCTCTGCAGACCACAACCCACTTCACATATGAACAGTGGACTCAGAGAATCAGGTCCATTCAGGTATTTCTCAGAGTTGTCATTTCACACATGTACACAGCCACATAGGGTTTTGTTTAAAGCCCATCGAAGCCCAAAGTCGTGCCTGTCGGGGAAAAAAGAAAAAGAAATGGGAAGCCGTGGCAGTCGCTTGATAGAAACCTCGTCAGCACGTCTCTTCGCTCGCTTTAAATCCTCCAGACAATTTGGGATAGAGCAGCGTGCTTTATCCATGCACAGGCTCACTCACATTACCTAGACTTTGTACAGATTACCCAGACTATCCTGTGAGCCCCACAGGATAGTCTGGGTAATGTCCAGGCCATCTGACTCGGACATTTGCATTCTCACATGCAGCTCCCCTGGGTAAAGTCTAGAGAAGTTCAGGGTGGCAGTGCATGTGCCAAGCAGCTCAGGATGAGGATAAAGGTTAATTAAAGCCACCGTGTGAGGCGATCAGAAGTGAACGTCTGGTAAATAACTAGAAGATCATCTTCAAACAACCAATAGAATTATGTTGTGTAAATCCATTTCTTAGGGAACAAACATGGAGATATTTTATTGTGAGCTCGGATGCTGTGGGGCTGTGTGCCTAAACCATTTTCTCTTTGTTTTGCAGTCTTTGCTGGGTGTTCAGTGTGAAGTTCAAAGGCAGCTGAAGGCCTTTGTGAAGCTAGACCGTTTTGGCCAGATTTACAGAGCCAAAAGTGCAGGATGCTCTCAAATGGAGGACAAGAAGATCTTTGCCTCTGGTGGCTCCATCTTCGGGAAGGGCGTGAAATTTGCCATCAGAGATGGTCGCATCAGTACCGACATCATCAGCTTAGCCAATGAGGACGGGCGTCGTTTGGCTGCAGTTCTGAATGATGCATTCTACCTTGAAGAGCTCCACTTTACTATTGGGGGAATGGACACCCATTACTTTGTCAAACTGGGCTCCGTGGAGGGGGACCTGGCCCTCATTGGCATGACGGTGGGCCGACGCACGCTAGAGACCGGTGTCAATGTGACAGTGTCTCAGGTGAACACAGTTCTCAATGGCAGGACTAGGCGCATTACGGACATCCAGCTACAGTATGGGGCACTGTGTCTGAATACACGTTACGGCAGCAGCGTGGATGAGGAGAAAGCTCGTGTGCTGGAGCTGGCCCGACAGAGAGCCGTTGCCCAGGCTTGGGCCCGAGAGCGGCAGAGACTGAGAGATGGCGAGGAGGGCTCACGAACCTGGACTGAGGGAGAGAAGCAACAGCTCCTGGGCTCAGGGAAGGTGCAGGGCTACGATGGATACTATGTGGTTTCAGTTGACCAATACCCTGAGCTGGCAGACAGTGTCAACAACATTCATTTCATGAGACAGACCGAAATGGGCCGAAGGTGACATAAACATGAGGTTCTCGAGTGACAGACTCAAATGTAGAACATGGGACTTCTTGCCAAAGACAGTTGTGTACATGACCACTTATCTTTTTTTTTGTTCTTTTTTTTTTTTGACTGTGCTCAACTCGGTTTTTAATATACAGTAAAAAAGAAAAAACATGGTTGCAATCAGTTGCACTGTATTAATGGAAGAGTGCCCTTCTCCTTTTGAAGATTCTTTAACAGTCTTTGCCCTCCAAGTGCGGCTGCTAGAGGATGAAAATTTGCGATGTCTGTGACTTATTTTTGTGACTCCATTTCCCCGTCCCTGTTGGTGATTCTGTTCAAAGGAATCCAAGAGGAGTATTGGTAATGCATTATATTCACTGGCTCACTCTGCTGCCAGACTTGCAGATTGTTATTCACAAGCTTGCTCCATTCTGCCTTTTCTGCGCCTCAGCCAAGGAGATTCCTTCTCTTTTAATCACGTCTTTTTTATACTTGAAACCCTCATAGCCCCAGTCATCCATAAATAATGAGAGATTTCTGTTGGCGGTAGAGCCCTTCATCAAAACCCCAGCTGAACTTGTCAAAGCACCTTCGTTTGTGTGATGTCTTGTAATTTTTTTTTTATTTTAAAGGAGGCTTGATGCTCATCTGTGGTCTTAGCTTAGAAGGCTTCAGTGCACCCTGACAGTGCATGTTGGTGGCCTTTTTTATGAACTATAAAATAGCAAACTGTTTAATCAGCTTAAATTGTATGGTAAAGCCAACAAGGGACTTGAGATCACTTTTTTTATTTTATATGTATTTTATTTTTTACATGGATTTGTTTTTGTTTGTTTTTTCATGGAAGAAAATGAAAACACAGAATTAATTGTTCTCTGCTACTTTTTATTTGAATTTGGTCAGACGACTTCATTCTGAAAACCGTGAAGAGCCAACCCTGTAAGAAAATACTGTGGAATTATTATCTGTATTAAACAACAAAAGGTATTTTACAGGAATGGTTTTGCATTACATTTTAGTTCTGTTTTATAAATAGCTATATGAATTAACAGTATAACAAATGTGAATTTTAAAAATGTGAACTATTGTCCCATTTATTGTTAATTGTTGTACTTGAACAATACTTAAGGGTGTTTCAACACATGGAATAAACTATGAAAGGTGGTTTAGTTAAAGCAATTACTGTGTTTTTTTTTTTTTTGTTTGTTTTTTTATTAGACCAACTCCATTTTACAGCTCTCAGTTTTGCATATGAAAGGCAGTGTTTGTTTATCAGTGAGCCTAGGTCAGTGTTTTGGGCCACAGTGTCCAGTCAGATAAGGCTTGGGGTGAAAATATTTTTTAAAAGTGAGACTACAGAGGTTAAAGAATCTCCTCACTGATGCATACTACATTAACATACTGGCTGCTGAGATATGATAAGTAGGCTTTGCATTTTGTTGTGGGTGAAATGAAAGATACAAATTGCCTTTGCCCTAAGGGCTGCCCGCAGGTCAGCATCGAAAGTGCTTTCATTCTCCAGAACAGGGCTCCACTCGGTCCCAAGGCTGGCAGAAATGCATTAGACCTGCAGGTGTTCTACTTTGCGTTTACAGACTAAAGGTCGTCCATTCAAGCCAACCTTGGAAATAATCCACGTGGACACATCCTAGCTCCCATATATCCGTGTCCCACCTCAGTGGAGTCTGCAAAGGACAATTTACGTCTGCATATTTAAAAATGTCATTATGTGAAAACGCAAGACTATTTTGGAAATCACGACATTGATTTGACTTCTGGTACTTTTTGAACTATGCCAAGCCACAACGTACTCTTGACTTTCTTATAGTTTTACCATCTAACATATAAACATGTTGTGTGTGTAGGGTGATGGGAGCATGATTGAGTGTCTCAATCTGTACAAACATTAAAACAGTACACAGTTATTTTTTTCTGCTGTTGGTTGATTCAGTGATGTTTTGTTTCTTAAAAAAATGTATATTCAACATACTATGAATGAAGGATATTTGCATTGTGGAATATTGCACTGAGAACTGTTGTGTCATAAGACTGTATCTTTTTCTAAGGTTTTGGACTCATTTTGAGTTTTGGTTCGTTCTCAACACTGTGTTTTTAGCGCTTCTCTTTAACCATGTAAATATGAAGACATCAGAGTAAGCTGTAAATAAAATGCAAATGTAGATACCTCATAGAGCTACATCAGTGACCCTGTGTAGTCTTAAGGTAGAAAAAATAAAGGGAATATTTTGTGTTTATTTTTTTGTGTTTTGTTTTATATACTATGTTATTTATAACTGAAAATCCTACTGTTGCATCTCATACTGTGACATGAGACATATTGTCAGCTCATACTGCCAAAATAGCTCTGTCCCATTGAGGCCTGGAAGTTCATAAGACCTCTGAAGGTGTCCTCTGGTATCTGAGAGTTGTCTTCGTCATATTCTTTAAATTGTCAGGTGGGGCCTCCATGGATCAGACTTCATCCTTGAGTCATTGCAACCCCTCATAAGTGACATACATGCGCCGGGTCACCCACACAAAGGCCGTCTTCATCCATTGGTCCACAGTCCCCGGTCTGAAGGTCACATGCTCATTGTAGGCACATTCACCATTCGACAGGGCTCAGACAGGAACTCGGTCAAGTCTGTGGCTACGCAGCTCAATAGACAGCAAACTGCAATGCGGTGTGTTCTCGCTTCTGTCGATCACGACCAATAATACATTTTTCACTAGTAGCCCTTCTTGTGGGATCAGATGTGCGTCATGACTCTGACACTGGTTCAGCAGTTGTCCTTGGACCACTTTGGACACACACTGACCCAGTTGTCTTCTCATCACAATTTGCTCCTTGTCAAGTTGCTCAGATCCTTATTTTGTGCCTCCCAACACAAGGACTTGCTGTTCGCTTGCTGCCTCATATACACACGCCCCAATCCCAGGTGCCATTGTAACGACATTTGTTTTATTCATCCTATGGTTGGTTAAATGTTGTGGCTGATAGACATACATTACACTGTTTACTATAGTTTGTTGTACATTAATTCTCACCCTATAGTATATAAGAGGCTTTAATGAGGCTAATTTTATGGAATATGATAATGTGGAACTGCATCCCGTGCCTTTATTTCGTTATACATGCTCTACCACCTGTTAAGACTTTAAATCTATTAAATGTTCACATGGAGTGAACATGTGGTTGATCACTGGCACACAACAGACAGATTATTAATGAAAACATTTCTATGGTAAATGTATTTAAGGTAACTGTCAAGCCCTCGAGGGATGCTGTGCAAAACTTGACTATCAATTAACCTGTCAAAGTTGAGGACCAATCCTTTGATGTTACAAAAGCCACTGGGGGAGTCTGTGTTTTTCGACTTGATAACTTTGTTGAAACAAGTGGAGCTCAGGGGCTAATCCTGTTAGATGGTGGGGTGGCTCGGGAGTTGGCTGCCAGTATGCGGCGGCGGCAGCAGCAAGGGAGCGTGGAACATTTACACTCACTGCAGGCAGAGTGGAGCTCAGTGCCCATATAAAGCATGATGGCCTGTTTCACCTAAGCAGACAGAACTCTCTCATTTGTTCTTCTTCAGTTTGCATTAACCTAAGCCAAGGAAACTGCCGATCCCTCTGTGTGATGGATTCGCGTCACAGGAAGTGACTTTACCCTAATGTTTGCTTTAGATAGTTTGACTACAGTTTTTTTGCAAAGCAAATTTTAGATCTCTGGCTTTCAACTTCCTTGAGACAGCTTGAGCCTGGAGCTCCACATGCCTGCGGTAAAGAGGATTTCTTTACAAGGAACAGAAAGTCCTGAAAGCAGAGAGCCTGTGAAGGAAGAATTCGGCTACAGAGAAGGGAAAAATTCTTTAGCCTGGAGGACTGTAGTCTTTCGGTGGAATTATAATAAAAAATAACTTTACCTCAACCTGTGTTGCAGAAAAGAGGAAAAAAGTTTTCTTTACAAAGCAAAGACACAAATACAAGTAATCTGATGTTCATAGATTCATTCATAGATAAATACTATATAATGTATAATGCTGCAATGTGTTTTCTTTTTTGCTTTGAGAAAAATATGTTGCTGATGTCTTGCACATTGCCCTGTGCCCCATCACATAGTGGATGAAAATGTGAGGAAGGGGTAACAAGTACAAGGCAGAAAGTGTTCAAATGAATGTTTGGTTCACTGGTATCGATGAAAACAAAACTTTCCAAATGCTCACAAATTTGCTGCTGTCATTTGTGCTGTGGGATACTGAAAATCTTTCTCATTGCACTTTTTATCGATTAAGCCACAAACTATCAAGAACAACCGATCTTTTGATGCTAATGCAGTTCATATAAGACACAAGGCCGGTGCTGGTCTTGTGCTTTTTTTTACACATGTGGTTTTTGCAGGCGAGCTCTTAGTTATATCCCATAATTACTTACCACCTACCATTACTGTTAAATCTGACCAGCCCCTTGCAGATATTTATGTGAGAGGATCGAAGAATATCCTTCTTTTAGCCTGGTTTCACAACTATGACGGTGGATGGAAGGTGGAGCTTTGCTTTAAAAACCATGCATGAACTATTTCCTATTACCTGTGCTAAGTCTGATCTGAAAAGATAGCTTCACATTGCTTTCACACTCCATCTGTTTCCTGATATTTTCATATTTTGAACACTCAGAGACCAAGTGTTGGATAAACACTGGCAAAGGTACTGTATTTGCTGTTAAAATCAGCAAAAGGTTGAATCCTGCTGAGGCCTAGCCATCCATTCCCCGACTGAATCCTGTACATAGTCCGAAAATAACCACTAAAATGAAACACCTGCTGTTTCTCATTTTCCTCTATCTGTCAATCTCAGGTACTGTAATTACACGAAAGTCGGGTGCATTTATTTCCTTGAATATCAGCAATGATGCTGACAAAAAGCACAATCTTGCTAAGCATCCCACACTGGATACACTAGTTCATCTTTGCCCCAGTGGCTGGCCACATCTGCCTAATAACACCATACATCTAAATGGACTGCCTTAGATTTTGTCTTTAATCATTCAGGTCGGCATTCCCTTATCTAACAGTTATGCAAATGGTAAACCAATCACAGAAACTAATGGAATGGTAAACCAACTACCACTGAGAAGCGAGCTCGAAATTTCCTCGAGGTTTAGGTCTCATTTAGATTCCTGCTATGATTACAAAGCACAGCAGCAACAGAGGCACTCAGTAAAGTGCAAGCTATGGAATTGAAACTCGGCTTATGGTTTGCAGAGTGTCATATTTCTATGGGTCACAGAAAGGCCAGCGTTACCTTTCATACAACTGACCTGCAAAAGGGAAAAGGAAAATGTGCAGTACTGGCACCTTAAGCAGTACAATGCGGCATGGTCGTAATATGAGAGGCATTATTTTGCCAAAATGAGACTTAAGAGCCATGTGAGAGAGCCTGTCCTCCCCCATTGTAAAGCAACATAACAGACAGTTTTGACCTCTGTGCCAGTATGAAAGTGACTCATTACATGGCTTTCGGTCTTGAAGTCATTTTCACTGAGACAGGCATTGCCAAGACAATCAATATTCTGTGAAGTGGAGCCACATCAAAGCTGGCTTCACTTATTCACAATTTGTAGTTTCCTTCCGGAAGTGGGACGTACTGCAACCGCCGACTGGAACTTAGCAAAGGTTGTGGTTTGTTTTGTTTTTCACCTCTTTTGTGAAGTATTACATAAATACATAATGTGAAGCAGCTGATTTGCATGTGTTTGGGAACCCACATGAATACCAACATTTGTGAAATAGAAATAATGCAATCATTTTCTTCTTGGTTACCTCAGCTCGAAGAACTCAGAAATGACAAACATTTTTTTTATTCTCACTCTGATCTTCAGGCACCATGTCAGACTGTGCACTGTGAGAAATTAATCTTGTCAGCGCAAGGTAAATTTTCTTTTTCTTCCTCTTCAGAAAATTTACTGTCAGCGTGTGCATCTGTGTGGTTGATGTGTACCGGTCTCCAGCCAGGTCTTAGTGGACTTGGTGGACTCACTGGAGACAGGAGCCACAGCTGCAGCTGCCACCCATCACATTTCCCCTGACAGGTGTGAACAAAGGACCCAGAGAAATGTCATTGCAGCATTTTTAAGTCACATGGACACCACTTGCATTCAGGAATGAAAGTGCCTTTGCACATTATGCAAATTATATTGACAGCATATCTAATGCTTTTATTAGGCTAATTATGCATAAGGTCAAATCTGTCTGTAGCTGAGGATCAGTTCCCGTTTAAACCAAGTGTCTGAAGGTGCTTAGGTTGACTGAGAGGTTGACCAGTGCCTAATGTCTTAGGACAGCTTATTATGTTTCAGTTCATGTCCATGAAAAAACTGGTTATTGATTTCTGTGCATGACACGATCACCAGTCACGAGCAGCCTGAGGTTGTCTGGTGTTGAATGGCATCTTTTCCATATCAAATGGGGAAAAAAACAAGATTTAAAACATCTACAAATGTTCCAACATGCAAAGGTGTAATGAAAGAGACTGAATGATATAAGCTAAGAGAATCCGCAAAGTGAAGGTTCGTTGTTAGTGGTAATATTTTGCTGTTAGGCTTGAAACAAGGCACATGCATTTTTAATTGGCTTGAGGAGCTTCAAAGTGTAAGACACCAGGCCTCATTATCTGAGTGTTATAATGTAGTAGAAAAGGTGTGTATTTCTTAAATTAGCCAGTTTTCTTTAGGTCAAAAGACTACACTGATGTAAGGATGTCATTGTGTTCAACCATGTTCAGTTGAAGTTAGCGGCCAGTGAAGAGTCCAGGGACGGACCTCAAACTTTCTTTATACATTACATTTTTTGAAATGAATGTAGCGGCCTTGGAGACTTTATTTCAAATGAGACATATTATTAACTTAGTTGCGGAAAGTGCAGCTATATTTTTTATTCCTGTAGTCTCCAGAAGCAATTTTGTTATAAATGTGCTGTTCAGCTGAGGTGATTTAAAGCTTTAAGGCTACAACTGATCTGACAATTACAAACCCTTAGTGAAGGAAAAGTCGAGAGCGATTGATCTCAGACTACACATATCTGTCACATTACTTGTCTCTGTGGCTAAGATAAATAAACAATACAAATATAATCACATCTCTGTGACATTTCTTGTGACAATGGCAATAAACATAAAGAGAAACACAAAGAGAAGCTTTCAATTTGCATGTGTGCAAATGTCATTTTCATACTCAGACTCCTGTCACGGTGTCATCGATGCTCTATAGATGCAGTCTTTCTGGTATTAGACAGGTGTTTAACGTGTGTATTTTCAACCACTACTGTGAAATACAGTACATGTCCAGAAGTGCGGTCACCCAAGGGCAAGTCTTACATAGTCAAAATCAAGCTGAACCATTAAAACAAATATTGGTGTACTTTTAAAGAATGTGTCACTATTAGAGGAAAAGTTTAGATGAACGCCCACGTTTTACACTGTCACACAAACATGATTTAGGACTGATGACGCCTTTCTGATACAGGGCTTCCTTTGCCCTTCTCTGATGTGACTGCATTGTGTGTGTTTAGATTAAAATGCAAAGCCTGTAGTCAGTCTGCCAGAATTATTTTGGTTAAAAACCTTTGGGCCCATTATGAATACCATTCTGTAGATCAGCCTTGGGGAATTTATTTCCGCATTGTGCATTTGGATTGTGACACGCCTGGCCTCTCATTTCATTTACCCATACAAATCAGCCTGCCAGTCCCAGCGCTTTAAAGTTGTGGATTAATTTACAGCACGTTTCACTGAGAGACCTGTTTTCTCTCATATTTTTTCAGGTTTTTCCTCTTTCTTTTTTTTCCCCAACCAAAATTTCCTTTAAATGTAGAAATTGCTGACCCTCCCCCAACACTCCTCTACCACGAACAAAACCACAGTCACTGTCACAAGCGCCACAGGCAAAGCATGAAACACAATGACTATAGCTATCAGGGAAAAAAAAAAATTAACCTCAGGTTTTTATAGTCACTTCTCATTTGAAAGATTCTTGTAGAAAGCTTTGAATGCTCCCATCGTGTGAATATCATTTTAGATTTGATACAGGAAGACAAAGACACACACATATAAAAACCCTTTTATTGGATGACTCAGATTTCCGTGATCCCTGCTGGCTCATGTGGAGTTTTTATACACTGTTGTTCTACATGTGCAAAATCATTGTTTATTGGCAAGAAACCCCAGACCGGTACGTGTGTGTGCAGTGGAGCAGAATTACATTATAATTCCACTGCACACTCCTCAGCTTTCACCACTACACTCTCTGTGGCTCTTATATTACACTTGCAAATATAAAAAAAAAACACTTTATTTGTCTTTCTAAGATGCTGCTGTACCGTACTGCGAGATTCTGCCTCCATTTAAGCCACAGAAGAGGAAATCAGTAGCACTCAGCTTTTATTTGGACAGAGAGAGGCTGTCAGAAGAAATCAAATCTGCATAAAACAAATCTCAAGGAAAACGACCAATTTTGAGGTGCTGTTGGAGCCGGATCAGGTTTTTGCGTGCCCTTAATGATGAGCTTTAACAATCCGGCAGAAAAAAAGAAGCATATGCTCCAAAATAAATTAATGTTTTATTTTTGAAGCTGGCATTTCAAAATAATAATTTTCTCTTGAAAGAGATTTATCAGAGAACAATGTTTGCCGAACAACCACGACAGAAGCTCTTTTCATCATGACATAATGTTTCAGCAGCAGTGCAGCTACACAGTGCCAACTCCCAGGTTACACAGCATGTGTTTTGTTTTATCAAATAAAAAAGATGATATTTCAGTCTCTCTGTTGCTGTACAACAAAGGTGCTTGAATGGGAATAGACTGCATGAATAAATCAGATGCAGCTTGAGGACAGTGTTTTACTCTTACTGTGGGAAGAGTTTTGCAATCATGTTTTTTTTTTATATTCTCGTCTCTCGGTGTCCTTTAGGGTGATTTTTGCCATTATTATTATTTTTTTACCAAACTCATGTTTCCTCAGTTTTGAAGATGTGTCGGGTTGTTCTGGCAGGTCTTAATTGTTCTATATTTAAAAGAATATGGGTGTGGGCCTTTGTTTTCATAAATAGAAAAAACAAACAAAAAAAGAAAACACTTTGGTTGAGTGCCCAAATCTTTAGCTTGATTCAGTGAACAAGTGTAACTCAAAAGCCCACACGGAAAATCAAGACATTTCCATCCATTGTTTGGCTAATTAGAGGGTAGGCAGTGTGTCCGGATCAACTGAAGTAATTAGTTATAGATTTATGGTTGGATGTCCGCTGATACAGTTGTAACTAACATCTACTGCAGGAGATTATTGCCTTTGTAAAGAAGCAAAGGAGGAGGAGAATGCTTCCTATTGTGAGTTAATAACATATGCTGCATATGTTTAGATACTGTATCTCCAGAGCAGGACAGTAGGACACAACAACAAGGACAAACAGATGTGTTTCAGGATGAGCTGAACTGTTACAACACAGTAATACATCGAACTTTTCAAACTGTCCTTGATGCTGAACTGCCCCAAGGGTGTCACACAGTTACACTAAGAGTTGATGGGAAAGTGGAAGTCCCCCCCCCTCCATTTATATTACACCATGTGTCAAGGATAATAAGTTATTTTTGTTGAACTGCAATAATGTTTTGCTATCAGGGATAAAGCCTGTTATCATTCACTTATCATGTGATTGTTCCTGCTTTATCACGGGAGGTAAATGAAATAAATCAGTGGGGGAAGGACACATTAATTATGGGCTGTGGAGGAATGCGCCCACACAAACAGAAAAGAGCAGCTCCCATTGCTCATTTGTGATTTGCTGTTAGTGAAGTGTTGATCATTTGGCTAGCCTTCCTGAAATAGGATATTGTTTTTGCACTTTAAACAAAGTGCTCGTGGTACAAGAGGGCATTCAGCAGAGCACCAAGTTTGCGCCAAATGTTTAATAGCCTTCCAAGTAAACTCTTCACTTCAGACAACTATATGGTGTAATTCTGAAATAGTTGCACAAAGATAGGTATTGTTTTTTATGGCAGGGAACAAAAGCTCATAAGGTTACTAAAATAAGTTTCGTCTTGTTGGATAAATAAATGTGCATGATGAATTTATTTCCTGGCCAGCAGTTTTATAAATACAACCTTAGATGAAGAGACACACAAACAGATGGATATGTGCAAATCTGGAGCAGGTGATAACTACACCACATGGTACAGATAAGGTAAAATCTGTAGCCTCACAACAATTTGCAGCAGTGTTACAGCTGTAGCTAAAAATGACTTAAATGTTCAGTCGGTGCTACAGTGCAGGCCATAAAAAATTCCACAGCAGGGTTTTTTCCTTTTCAAAACCTTAGTAAAAATATATGCCATAAGGAAATTTTGTTGAGAATATATAGAACCAATTAGGTGCACTGGGTGTTTATTTCAATTTTAGGCGTTTTAAACTGTAAACGATGTGCACTTATAAAGCCCATTTCTACTTTAATAGTTTACAGTGCTTCTCATTCACACATTCACACTCACAGTCACACAATGGGGTCCAACGGGGAGCCTGCACTCACTGGGAGCAACTAAGTTGGGGTTCAGTGTCTTGCAGTAGGAGCTAACCAACAATCCTGGGGTTGGTGGACAACTGCTCTACCTCCCTCTGTACAGATAAAATGGGTTTAATGCTTCAATATGTGAACATTTTTTGTCTTGGCTCGGGGCTGGCACCATGGTGGCCCTTGGTGACTGGGTGGGGCCAAACCTGGTGGGGTGGGATACAAATATGAGAAAATGTAGTCAGACTAATTTGCAACAAATGCCGCCGCCACCACATAGGCATTTCCATACTGTGCCCCTCAGAAGGTAAGAAAATAATTCCCTGTTTTATCTTGGGTGACCTAGATAAAAGTAGAATTCCTGTATCACATCTGAGACATTTAGGATCATTTGTGCAAATGACCCTGTAAAGGAGGATAAGGGAGATATATGCCTATTGGAAGTTAAATTAAAGAACCTGGGGAAATGAATTAGAGCGCACACTGTACCTTGCTAAAGGTGGCACTGACAAGTGATGCTGCCATTAAGAGCAAAGTGTGGATGAGAATGAACTGCTTCATTTGACTGTGGCCTGCGTGTGTGCAGAGGAGAATAATACTATGTGATGAGGTACAATATTTTGACATTACCTCTCTGCTTTCATCTATTCTTAGCCATCTCAGGAGAGTCTTGTCTTTCACTACCGTCACTGAAAGAAACTAAATGGTTCAAGTGGAAAACTGTTGCGACGTTTTGAAGTTTGGAGTTGTAATAGTGTCAGTGTTCGTAATGACGTGACTCTGTCTGCCCCGCACATCAGGGGAATTACCTGTATTTTCAGAAGCGAAGTTTGAAAATACCCCCAATCTGTCAGTGTTCTGTTTTTGGGATTGAAGTTATGATCGGTAATATCCTAATATCATAACGTATCTTAACGTGATGGGATGCATTGTTGCATCCCAAATTTTACAGACTGTATATTACGATTAGGCACTGATTTGATGTTTGAGACTAATAATATCTCAAAGAATCACTGATGTCACTGAAGTCACACAAAATGGAGAGATGGAGTTACGTGACCCCTTTTTTGTGTGAGTAAATCTCATTCACTACAAATCAACCAATCATACTGCACAGAATATGATAGGACGAATATGAATATTATGGTTGTACCCCTATAGCAGAAACCCTCGAGGTGACAATGCCAGTAAGTTTTCCTAAATATGTTTATATGTTCAAACCTGCTACAACATCAACCAGTGCCAATTTCCTATTTTGATTGCATTGAGTTTAATTTCCAGGGGGCTTCCACAGGTGCTCTGCAACGTTCACCTCACAAATTATTCTTTTCATTGTTGATTATTCTGTCAGTTAGTTTTAGAATTAATTGATGGGTTGAGCCCTTTAAAGCAGTGAACACTTCCCAGAGCTCGGTCTTGAACTTTTTTTGTTTTGCCTCATCAACACTGCAAAAGGCAAATCCAGCCTAATATTTGGTCTACTGTGGTATAGTACCGAGAAAAACACTAGATTTTCATGTTTGTTTATTTCTGCACTTTATGCATGACCAGAAAAAAAATTATTTAATGATTCCTACAAACTACAAACAAAATCATCAAGGATTAAAAAGAGAACATTGCAACAACACAAGACAGAGATACATGCAAACTTTTAACAGCAAACTAAAAAGACATGAGCTCCCTTTGTTGTGCAAGTGAAGTTATGAATGACCGAGGAGTTATTTGTACGGCTTTGAATGTGCACTTTATGTCATTAAATTCAGATTTAAGATAGATTGTTCTATTGTACTGATGCAGAATAAGTTGCTGGATTTTAGCTCTTGAAAGTCTTAAAATGAAACAATAAAAAATGTGTTTACAGTTCTGTAGTTTGAAAACAATAAGTGTCCATAATACACCGGCACAATTTTTAAAACTTAGAAAGAGATATAGTATTTTATTAATGTAGGTTCACATCTTCCATCTGTTAGACAGTTTGGATTTTTAAAATGTTGGGATTCAACATGCAAATTTTTAAAAGCATCCATCTTGTTTTGTGCCTCCTGGATTTTAATCTTCAGAAGCTTTGACAGTCCACAGTCAACATGACACTGAACCTCATCGAGGTTAAGGTTGACATTTTTAAGACTCTGGCTTTCCTTTCCAAGCAAATTAATCCTTTGATTGTACTTTTAAAACCCTTAATTCATCAGTTGGATATTGGTCCATGTCATATCTCAAATACATCACATAGCCTCAATAATTAATGTTTTCCCCACTCTAGCTTTAAACTCTGGGTCTGTTTGAAGTGTTCTAAACAGAACATCTTCAGTCTTCCCCAGATTGGGGAATAACCTGTTATCAGATGGCCACATGCCCACATTCTGAAGATCTGTACTCCATAACTATTAAACCACTGTTTCATATTCATGAGGCGCTAGTAAAGAACAACCGTGGGATTCCACATTCAGTAATTGTACAATCTGTCCACATTGTCCCATTACTATCCATAACTTACCCTGTATTAAAAAGGACTCACACCAAATATTCAAATTGTTGAGTATAAACTTTCTGCTGATTGACAGCTGAATCTCATTTTGGAACTAGCACTAATAAGCTAATTTAACTTTACAAATAAATGAAAAAGATGACTTTGTTGTAGCCGCATGTCATCATTTCCAAACAGCAATTCTCCGGAGCACTGTGAAGGAACATTTTAGCTTCATAGCACACTTCTGAAGCTGGTCTAAGCGGAAACAAAAGTATTCTGGTTGTAACTGGAGGGTCGTAGGTGAAGCAGAGCAGCAGCTCAAACCTCTTTCAGTAAGGGCTGTTAGTTCCTTTTGATTTGTGTTTGGCCGCCTGTCACCAAAACCCATTCCCTGAAATCACATCACTATAATGGTCTAATCAGCACTTAACGAGCCATGTTACATAAAATCAATGCACCCTTCCATTTCAGAATGCAGAATATTGGGGGGAGCTGATGAAGGCTGGTGGAAGGGCCAGTGGACGCTGTTGATACGGTGCTGCGGTTGTTGGACAGGCAGGCCTGCTGAGAGTGGAGGATGCACTTGCCCTCCACATTCAGTGATCCTCCTGAGATCCAAGCTTTTCCAGCAAAATCCTTTGTTTTGCTGACTAATCGTGTATTGATTTTAACAAGTTGTTAAGCCCAAATAAGGTTGTCAGGCCACTGCCAAACAACTCCTCTACCTGTAGAGAGTCTAAGAACAGAGGGCTGTGTATCTCCCAGTAGAAATACCATTTGACTTCTCTCCTTGATTTATTAGCCCATATGAGGAGTGTATGTTACTTTGCGGTGTTCTCCTTGGTTGTGCAAGAATCTTATACAGACAGCAGAGCATACTGCTTTCACCTTGTGTCATGCATACATTTGCTGGTGGTTTGTGTGGGAGGATGGGAAGAAATAAATACATGCGACACGCCATCAAGCATCTCTCCCACGTGTAAGTTGTCACGGAACGTGTCAAGCCTACAGAAAAACGTAAGTTACAAATCAAGTTATAGCTGCACACTGGGGGTACCTCAACCTTGCTGTTCTTATTGATGTGTAGAAAACAGTTCCTGGATGCAACATGATTTCACTGTTGCGCCGGACTATCTGCTGCCAATGAAAGCCAGCAGGTCCTTTGCATTATTCTTGATAGAACTGCAGAGAGAACATAACAATGCCAGCTTGTTTCCATTTCAGTAGACCTTGGAGCTGCAAATAAATAATATACTGGAGGCAACTCAGGGGTAAATGAATAAATCTACAGTAGGTGGGGATTTGTAAATGGGAGTGGAAAATCTCATGGAGCTACAGCACTACCATGTGGTAGAGTAAGATATGCTCGTGATGGAGCTGAAGAGCGAGAGATGGGAAACAGATGATTAAGTATTACTCCAATCATACATGCATTTAATTTTGCTATGTTGCATGGCAGGCATACTTTTTGTTTATTTGTTTTTTTGGAAATATGGGTTGTTATCTTTTCATGACTTCAGTGGGGTCTAATTGCCACCAGATAAAGAAACATATGACACAGACATACACACATGACCTCAACAAATGTCCCATTATATTTTGCACTCTCTGCCAATGAATCAGAAAATAGAATTGTTCAGCTCCCCATTAAGATGAGACCATGTGCCTAATTGCTCCATCCATGCTGGAGATAATTAATATCAATGACCCTGCTGACTTTTATAATGCATCATGTGGATTTAATGATGATGTGTCATAAGCAACCAGAGGTGGAGACACCCAGCTCTGTGCTTGATGCCAGACCAGGGGCTCCAGTGCTGACAGGCGAGACCAGGTGAATAATTGTCTATGGCAATTTATTACATCGCTGACATGATCTGATTTACTCCACAGGCAAATGGTGGTGTTGGTGTGGATATTGAATAAGGAAGGTTTACGCACAAATGGACCCCACACTGACAGCAGATACATCATGCAAGATTAACGAGTATTTCAAAAGAGTTGTAATGCAAATCGTTTTGCTTTCACATGTATTGAGCTCCACGAACGTTACTGAAAATAGATTTTACATAAGCCTACATTTTGTAATCTGCTCACCTTTTCCTTTGGCTATTCTCAGGTTTTACATAATTCAGTCTTTATTAAATCAGTGTTTCGTATATATAAACGATAAAAACGATAAAATACCTATAACAACATTATAACCCCAAATTGCTAACTTCCGTATAAAATGGTATTGAAACTACATCACGCTTGAGCCTGAAAACGGCTACTTTCACAAACCTGTATTTGATTGGTCGATATTTAACCCGTGTGACTGAATTGGACGAATGAGCAACGATCTAAACAGGAAGTGCCACTGACAGAAAAATCGTTCCAACGTGAAAGTCAAGTCCAAGAAAACGGGATTTGTTGTAAGCAAATACCCTTAAATATGTCTTTGTTCGCATCTTCAATTTGCTGAAACCTATTATTTTAGTGTGCATTGTTGTGTCAGAAGAAACAGCGCTTGCAACGATGTTTCAGTCTGCAGCCGAGACGCTTTCTGTTGCACTAACTGTTTCTCGAGCACTTTTATCAAATAGTCGGCATTATTGTAAGAAGACACCAACGGTTCTAAGAGTGTCTGAGGCACTTTCAGGGGCTGAACTGGGAACAAATGTCAAAGTGCAGGTAATGTTACGTTTAACAACAGATATCACGTGGAAATCTGCAGGAACATGCTTCTTATTTTAGCAACACCGACTGACATTAATGTTACTGTGCATAGTTAACTCGAATTACAAGTAAACAATGTGTATGTTTTAGTTACATTTAGCTTGATATTTTATGGATTTTATCACCATAGCCAATATTTTATTTGCAAACGTATTTTACAAGCCTTTGACTGGACTGTTCATACAATAGCATCTTCTTGCAAATATACAAGTATACATGTATCTCTACATGGCTTCTGCACATACTTTACCTGAAAACCTGTTAAACTAATAGCACGGTTTATGACAAGGCAGTATTTCAGTTTTTACACTTTACTCTCCTAAATCTGTATATCGACTATTGCCTGCCCAAATTGTGAACAAATGAATTTTAGCTGCTGGTGTTGCGTGTGCTTCTTATTATCTTTTCACTTCAAATATCAACAAAATGGATCACCTGTCCATGGGTGACCCCAATTCGGCAGACAGTGTACATACATTTAGCTGACACGAGATGAATGAGTTAGTCTGAGAAGTGAGGTTGTTCAGTGACCAAGGTCTTAGTTTAACAACTGTGTATAAAATCAAAAGTGAGAAATTTAACGTGTTTATATGTTTCAGGGATGGGTGCGTTCTGTCAGACCTCAGAAGGCAAATGTCTTTCTCCATGTGAATGATGGGAGTTCTTTGCAGCCATTGCAGATTGTCGCTGGGCCAGAGCTTAATGATCCGTAGGCACTTAGTATTTTTAATTTTGGGGGGGTATAAAGGGTGAACATATTTGAAATTCCCTGACTGTCTATGCTTCTTTTTTCTTGTCAAATTAAGGTTGCTCACATTTGGTAGTGCTGTTGAAGTCACTGGTATTCTCAGGAAAAGTCCTCACCAAAAACAGCCAGTTGAACTGGAAGCGGACCATGTTCATATAGTTGGGCAATGCAACCCTGTGGTAAGCAAATTACTGACTAACGCATAAGTCATTACTTTAAATGTTGTGTTAGTATTGGTAATGTGATTTAATATTGTCTTTCAGGATTTTCCATTTAAAATCAAAGAGAGACACGGCCTTGAGTACATTCGCCAATTTCCTCACCTCAGGTGTAGAACAAATGCCTTTAGCTCCTTGTTGAGAATACGAAGTGAAGCCACTACAGCAATTCAC